>NW_009954194.1:3021941-3061325 GCF_000747805.2 Chaetura pelagica | reverse complement strand
TTTTCAAAAGTGTGAACATGCCACCTGCTAGAGTATGTGCTTCATCTTCATAGCCCTGTTTACAGAGTGACGACATGGACAACGTATTACCTTGCTTTAGAGAATGCTCAGATGTTACTGTATTTACTTAGTTGATCACAGATACATAGAGTGGCTTGTAAAATGTGTAATTATTAATTTATATTCCAGAAGGCTCATAACCTGCAGCCTCAGTTCTCCAGACACGTAGATGCTTATCAGTAAGCACATGATATCAAAGATGTTGTTCATGTATTTAGAGTTGAATACTAATGCTATGCTTACAGTTCTGGGCCAGCATTGAGGTAACAACACGATAAATGACAACATTATGTGAGGAAGGCATGTGGACTTCAGGCTGGACTTCAGACCATTAGCTAAGAAACTAATGAAAGATCAAAGACTATGCTGTTGCATTGCTTAGGATGTGGAATTTCTAAAATTCATTGCAACTTCTCATGGTTTTTTAGCTCTATTTTCTGTTCTCCTTTGCTCAGTAACTAATATGACCTGAATACTGATTAAAACACTCCCCTTAGGTTGGCAACTTGGCAGTATAGCCTCAGGCACATGTTAACAACTCCTTAGAAAGTGTCTCAGGGTCTTTTGGTATTTCTGCATCATTTAGCATAGCATTGCATTTATACACAAGTTTTGTCTGATGCTGATTAGCCATTAGATTAACTTTTTCTAAAATAAAAGTTAAATAACATACTTCTCTGTGCTGCTGGGTTTATTGTTTTGTTTTGTTTTTCCAGGCTGCAGCTGGTTTATACCCATCTCTTGAAGTCTAAATGTGAAAGGTGAAAAATGCTCCCCAATAGTCAAACAGAAATGGAACAAGAAGTTTGAAATGAGAATTAATTGTACACATTGTACTTGCTGCTATTGTGACAAGACTTTAGAATAGCAAATGTCAGTATGTAGGTGCTTCAGATATTATGTATCACTAATAAACTATTAATTGCAAATATCAACAATATAAATACTCTGGTTGCCCTAAGAAATACTGAGTTTTGATTCCAGCCAGACTAATGTGGGGTCAGTGTCAAAATGCTGATCATCAAATCAATTAAAAAAGACAAATTGTGATTTTCTGACCCTGATATCCTGAAATACACAGAGAGCTAAAAAGTACAATAGTTTGAGTTACTCTCTTCATAGCAATACTATAGCAACACGATAATTCAATATATACAAATGCAAACAGACTAAGAATTGGGGGGAAATTTTGTTTTCACTGACCTTTGTAGGTTCAGAATTTGTTCCAGGTGGATGAAGGTCAAGTTCCTTGCACTTCTGGGTTGCTGCAATCCTGCGCTTGTCGGTTCTTCTTGCCACACCTTATTTCCCCATCCCTTGTGCAGATAGTGGCACTTGTATGTCCCCATACCTAGATCAGAGACCTGAACTGGGCCAAACCAAAAGAAATTTTTGTCAGGTTGATTTTCAATTAAATGAATGCTGGCCTGTTTGATGGGATTGTTAACTGAGCTCAGGGCTTGGTGCAAAGGATTGGGAATATTTGAGTGGAAGGTTGCAAAATCAGCAATGCAGTTTTAGATTAGCTTCAGCTATCACAGAGCTAAACTTTGTTTATTTCTCTCTTTTACAGATTCTCAGCTTTATCAGAGATCCAAGGGAAACTCTGAGGGAAAACTTGAGTGTCGTGAAACAACTGGAATAGTAACCACTTGTGCACTTGACATGCCTCAGCAAGAAGGAATGGTTGCAGAATCCTTTTCTCTGTATTACCTCTGTCTGTTGAGAAAAACTGTGGGAGCCCTAAAAAGCCAATAAAAAGTAAAGGCTGTTGACACTTTAGGCTGAAGATTATACACAGGCCTTTCTGGAAAGGCCAAAGTTCTGTGCTTTTCTCCAAGATATATATTGTTAATCTCAGATGTTCTGAAATACAGGCTTATCTGTTAAAATCCTGTTGTTTGTCCCCTTCTCCAGAAGCTATGTCCCTCTCTATGTTTGAATCAATACAGCTTTACCTGAAGCTATTAGTAATACAAGGATATGTTATCGTTACACTAAATTTTACCTCAATGATGGTAGTTTTGTCAATAACACTGACAAAAGATGTGTCTCTAGTACCCTGAGCTGTAGAAACAAAAGGGATATGGAAAAATTTGAAAATAATTAAAAAGTAAATACTTCTTTTATTGTATCAGCCCAGTCTGTGTTTTTACCAGTAATACGGAGTTATGTTTTGGATATCTTGTCAGGAAATGTATCAAAAGTAATCTGAGGAGATGGCAAAATAATTAACAGCTACAGGGAAGGACGGTGTTTTGATACATGATCACGTTAAATTGCACAGAAATACACTACAGGAGTATAAAAGTACATTTCAGAGGCATAGACAGGAAGGTCCACAGGGAGGCAATTAGCTCCTTTTCACCCTCCTAAAGGGGACAGTCATTGAAATTAAGAGGCAAATGATTTAGAAGTGATAGAAGGGGTGTTGTTTAATTAACCCCTGGAATTTTTTGCCACAGGCTAACTTCCAGTCGAATTCCTTCACTGAATTCAGTCACTTACAAAGATAACACTTAAGATGATTAGCATACTCTCTGTCATTGCTTTAAGTAAGAAGAAAAACAATTGTTTTCCTGATGAAAGGCATAAAGCACACACCAACTGGAAGTAGGTGTAAATTCCTCCATGTGAAACATTACTTGAATGTATTGTGGAAGTTGTATGTCTTTGAGCACAAAGGTTTGATTGGTGTCTACAACATGATATAGGTTATGGACTACTCTATTTTACTCTATTGAAAATTATCCTGACTGAAACTGATGAGCTCATGCTCTTTGTAATGGAGGCCTGGGAAACCATCTGTGGTTATACCTCCATATTTCACAACAGCCTTCACCAAATGAAACGAGGCAATTTACAATTGACAAAATTGTTGAGCAGTTAAAGCTCCCCTCTTCCTAACAAGCTTAAATGGCATAAAAAAGGTTCTTTATTACATCTGGGATGACAAGACAAAGTTGTCTTGTAATGGAATACCTTACAGATTTGTTACAATGACTGCTATGCTGTAGATTGTCTGGTGTTGGCAATGTTTCCACGTTTGCTGCCATGCACAAGGGAAGCTGTACCTGTGTTACTCCTAACAACAAAAGGAATACATAGCTTCTAAACCAGGCAAGCTTTTGTTCTTCCCAGAGACATATTATGCACTGCCTGTAGTGAGAGACAGCTGCAAATAAAATATGTGCCTTTGTAAGTGCCTATGGTTGATTTGGTCTGACAAGAAAGGCTGTAATGTTTGGTTACAATGCTGTTATATCAACATGAGGAGAAATTTGCAGCTATATTGGAGACAAATAAAAATACTTGAAATTTATCATCATACAGAGAGTTTTAGCTGTTTCAAAAAATAATTAATAGAATTATGGCGAAACATAGACTTCTTAAAAAAAGTGTTGGCTTCCCGATGTCACTCATACCTGGGATACCCCTAGCGGTGAGACAGTGTCCTTCATTTGCTGATGCTTTTGATGCTGTAATATGGGATTCATATTTGACATCAGCATTTTATTTTGTGTCGTGGTGCTCTCTCCTACATGTTGGCTTTTCAGCTGGTAATCAGCCACTCCATTTATAGTTGTCACGTTTTGCTGGTGACCTTATCTCTGCTCCCTGTAGCATACCATGAATGCCACTGGTAAGAACCAAAATAATTTCAACTGCTATGTGACATTGCACACTGTGAGATACAGCTCTCTGGGATGCACTCACTCCTGTGCTATTCAGTGACTTGCTTGGATTTGGTGTGCTCTGATTTTGGTAGCTGGAATCCAAACTCAGATTGACAAAGCTGAGTGTGTTAAGGAATGCTGTGTAGGCCTCTAAATAAGGTTGCCTCATTTTCAGGTGTAGTGAATACCTCCATTAAGAGGGGTGTGTATGTGTGTGTTTATGGGAACCACCGTAAAAATCAGACCTATAAAAGAAACAGCTTAAAGTAATTACCTCGAGGCACCCAAATTTGAAAGCGTCGATCTTCTCATAGTAGCTTGTATATAACTATGCCTATAGCATAGTTAATAACATAAGGAATATTATATGTTCAGGCACGAGAAGGTTCTTCCTCCTAACATTACTATTAATCTTGTACTGGATATTAGATTGCTTTCTAGGCATTAGAATCAACACAGTTTCTTCATTTTACATTAACAAGCTCTTTAGGAGTTGGGTTTTGTTCTCATTAGGAGAGCAGAACTGTACTCTTAATTAAGCAAATGAGGCAGACAAAGACTGACATATGCAAATTAGAAAAAAGCCCGGTAGGCAAGAGGAGCAAAAAGAGGCAAAAGACTTCAGAAAAGCAGTAGTGTCACAGAATAATTCATCTAACTACAGGGAACTACTGAAATGACTGTGGTGAAAGGTTTACATCCTTGTAAACCTTGTAAACCTTGATGTGATGGTGTGTCCAGAAAAAGATGTAATGCAGTGAGCTTTACTTAGAGGTCTGGAAGAGGGACTGTCTCAACTCCAATATGTAAACCATGGAAATGTTCAGTTACATGGGGGATTGTTCAGTCTAACAAAGGGACCCCCTAATTGTGCAACACTTATGAGAAAGTACTTGAAATGAAATCCAGCCATGTTGATTTGGAAAAATTTCCATGCAGTGAAAATTCAATTGTGAACTCTTTAAGTAGCTTCCAGAGATTTTGTTTTGTTTTGTTTTTTTTGTTTTGTTTTCCATGATTTTGTGAGTTTGATTTTTTAGTAGAGTCTGAAAAGATAGTCCCACTGAAAGGTGAATCAGAGCTTCCCCACTGAGAAGCTCCTTAAATTAGATTAGATTAACTCTATTTGTAACAGGAGGTTTAACAGCATTTACTGTCAGGGACATTAGATTGTCCTGTGGGCCTGTTTATTAGATGACATCTCATTATAAAAGGAAAAATTCTAGAAATGATTGAGTTTGTGACACAGAACATTTCCTGTAGATGTTCTCATCTTCACTTCTTATGGCAAAACCATGCAGAATCATCAGTTTACTGGGAGGAACAGACTGTGGTAAGGGTAACAATATTTTAAGCTGGAATTAATAAAAAATTCGTCTGCTGATTTCAAGAGTCAGCTCAAGCACATGCCAATAATGCCTTCTCACATGTTTATCTTTAAGCATCCTCTATAAAATACAGTAGACTGAACTGTATGTGCTTGTGTAGGCTTGTTTGTTTGATTGTTTTTCCTACAGGCTAAACAAATTCCTCTTCAAAGGAAAAAACCCTTTGTTTCTCACTTGACCCCTGCTTTAGAAAGTTTAGATGGTGAGCAGTCCTGTGCACATATGAATGTCATTCACTCTGCTCCTGACAACTTCTTCTAGAGAACACTGGAGAGAGCAGGTAGCAATTTAGGCAGTCTTGGTGATGAGAGACAGTTAAATGAGACATACCTATTAAAAAAGATAATCTTCTACTACTGAGTAAAGCAGAGGAGTCAGGACATTAAATCTGTTTTTATATAAACTGACTAATATATATATATATAATCCATCTCTTGTAAAGCTCTGTAAGATCCCGTGATGAAAGACTTTTCATAAATGGCTGAGAATTACAATATGAAGTAAGCTGTCAAGAAATATTGTCATGCTTTAGAGATCACAGGTATCCCTTGAAAGAAGAAGCTGTAACATCACTCAGAAGCCTTTATGAACCTGCTGTGGCTCTTGCAAGACTGGCAGAGATTACCTGGGCTGGCAGAGAGTGTGAGTGGTGTGTTGTGACTGACCCAAAAGCAGAACTGCATGCACGGTGTTCATGTAACCTAGTGAGAGCCTGACCTGAATGTTTTCTAACTCATATTCACTACTTGATAATAAAAAGCTTTTATTATTGGATAAAAGCATGACTAATTGTGGTTGAAATCAGTTGAAACTGATTAGTATTATCCCTGCCTGACATGCTAAGGTTAGGAAGAGGAAACACTTTCATGGCTGTTTCTCCTGAATAACTCTATGTTGGATTGATACAGCTTCCCTGGCCAGTCACACCAGGACATGGCTATCCTGCAACAATTACAGTGTGCTCAATTTTGGTGTGCACGTTTTGGTGTGCATGCCCTCCAACTGATAGTTATAAGACATAAAAATACATTAATTCTGGCTCCTTCTGTAGAATGGCTCAGTTGTGTAGTGAAGTAAGATTAAAAGGCTATTTGTGAGATTTGATACATTTAGTGCCTAAAGAACTTTTAAAGTGAAGACACAAAATACACAACAAAGAACACTACCAGACACATTCTAGAAAATTTCAGTAGAATACTGCTTAAAATAAAATGTCAACTCTTCTCCAGTTCTTTGGCCTCCTTCATACACAGGTCAACCTTTTTTATTCACAAGAGTCTGATTTAAGAGACTGCATGTTTGTCTTATACCAAAACCAAGTCAATCTGTGATAGGGTTTCAAAATAACTCAGCACTAGCTTTAGAGTAGAAGGCAGTGGTCTTTGTACTCTTGACTTCTCAAGCAGAAGTAATAAGCCAAGGTGGGCATTTTTAAAACTACTCACCTAATCACCAAGAAAGATCTTGGCTGAATAGTGAGAAGCAGGGCTTCACTCCAAGGGAGTGTTCTCTCTAGAGAACGTTTTCCTGCCAGATGTTTAGAATTTAAATTGCAGAATTAAATGTTTTGGAAGAGATGTTGATTTACTTAAGATATGACATTAAGAGCTGTGACTGTTAAAAACAAAGTTAAAGGAACAAAGAAAATATTCCAGGTTCAAAGTTTGCTTTTAGCCTCTAATAGCTGGAGTTAACTAGTAGTTTAAACACTACCATCCTCATTAAAAACATCATGTGGATTTATAAAGAAACTGAAGAGGAACACAGATAATGCTCTAGATTAGTAAAACTCAACGGTCAAAAAGTCAGTGGCAACAATATAGTTATCTGAGGTGAAAGATTGCTTTGTTTCAAAGACTGGCTCCTCAGACATGAAAGGTTTTGGTAGCTTGAATACTAACTGCTTTCATTTTAGTTATCATAGTTGGTTTTGAAGCAACCTAAATAATGCAGTTGTTTGCAGTTCTGGATTACCTCTCAGAAATGTGTGCAAGCTTTCTATTCATTTATCAGAAGTGCTATAAAATGTTTTATCACCATCCCTGAGTGCTTGTTTAACAACTCTGGGGCTGCTATCTGTACATGCCTACGGAATACTCTGGCTGCTTTGTCTGGTTGTCCATTTGCAGGTTTGCCTATCTGTCTGTTGAAGAACTTGGCAGTTTCACTGCCAGATTATGTGTGACTGTGACTGCTTTCTGAGTGGCACAACGTTTTGGAACCTAAAAAAACCTAAAAAACCTAAAAATCCTTTGGAACCTAAAAAGCAAACTATCCTATTGATCTTTCAGTAACATTAAACATTTAATTTGCATTATATGATACAATGGTAGCAGAAATAATAATAAATTACTGTATTTTTAAGGACAGGGTAACTGTAGCACATAGTTATTAGTTCTCGCAGTTTATATAGAAATTTGTGGCAGTGCAGAGAACTGACTCTAAATATATAGAAATTTGGGGTAGAATTCTGTATAAAATGAACCTTCTCTTCAGGATGAAGTGTCTTACAGAATCATGCCATGGTTAAGGTTGGAAGGCAACTCTGGAGATCATCATGGAGATCAACAGGGTCTGATAGAGTTGCTTAGACTAGTCAGATTTTGAGTATCTCCTCGCTTGGAGACACCACACCTTCTCTGGGCCACCTGTGCCAATATTCCACTATCATCACAATATAACTTTTTTTTCTTATGTTTAAATGTTATTTCCTTTATTGTTGCCTGTTGCCTCTGGTCCTGTCAGTGGGCACCACTGAAAAGAGCTCCATCCTCCTTGCGCCCACCCTTCAGATATTTCTATAAACTTATAAGATCCACCTGAGCCTTCTCTCTTTGGTGGTGAACAATCCCAGCTCTCTCAGCCTTTCATCATAGGAGAGATGCTCTAGTTCCTTTAGTTCTTAGTGGTCTCTCTCTCTAGACTCTGTCTGGTCTGTCCATGTCTCTCTGGGGAGCCCAGAACTGGACACAGCACTCCAGATGTGTCCTTTTCAATGCTGAATAGAGGAGAAGGACCACCTCCCTCAGCCTAGTGGGAATGCTCTGCCTAATGCAGTCTAGGATTAGAATAGAGTATTTAATAAAATTGTTTGGGTTGGAAGAGACCTTGAAGATCATCTAGTTCCAAGCTCCCTGCATGGGCAGGTACAACTCCCATTAAACCAGGTTGCTCAAAGTCCCATCCATCCCTCCTTAAAAACTTCCAAGGATGGGATATGTTCAGTTGGAAGGGACCTTCAATGATCATCTTGTCCATCTGCCTGACCAAATTAGGAAATCAGGACTAAGCAAAAATTAAAGAATGCTATTAAGAGCATTGTCCAGATGCCTTTTAAACACTGACAGGCTTGGGGCATCTACTGCCTCCCTAGGAAGCCTGTTCCGGAGTTTGACCACCATCTCCATACAGAAAAGCTTCCTGAAGTCCAGTCTAAACTTCCCCTCATGCAGCTTTGAATAATTCTCATGCACCCTATCACTGTTACCAGGGAGAAGAGACCAGCACACCCCCCACCCCCTTCACTTCTCCTCCTCAGGAAGCTGCAGAGAACAATGAGGTTGCCTCCCTGCATCCTTTTCTCCAAACTAGACAAACCCAGAGTCCTCAGCCACTCTTCATAGGACATGTCTTCCAGCCCTTTCACCAGCTTTGTTGTCCTTCTCAGGATGCACTCAAGGACTTTTGCATCCTTGTTAAATTCTGAGGCCTGGAACTGCACACAGTACTTCAGATGTAAACAAACAAGTGAATTTCTTGTCATCTTCACAAAGGTCCCAAAAAGGTTCAGCTATTTCCAACAGGGTGGGTAGCCCTGTCTTGTTACAGGTGGTAGCAGGAGCCTCAGTGTGCACCACTTAGGTCTTCCTCCTCCTCCTTGTCTTCCTCCTTCTTCCTGATGGAGCTGTCCTGATCACTGGAGCTGTCTGGGCTCAGATTTATTTTCCTGAACAGCCAGCAGGGCACAGCCAGCAGGGCCAGGCACACTCCTGCACTCCACCAGAATTGCCACTGCTGCAACACAGACCAAAGCACATCTTCCTCCTTTCCCTCAACCTCCTGCAGTAGCTGAATCATCTCCCGATGCAGGTGCTCCTGGCACTGCTTTATCTGTTTATCCATGGCCAGTTCTGCTTGGTGATCATGGTTCATCCCATGCTGGAATCACAGAATCCTAGGGGTTGGAAGGGACCTCGAAAGATCATCTAGTCCAACTCCCCTGCCAGGCAGGATCACCCAGAGCACATCACACAGGAACGTGTCCGGGTGGCTTTTGAATGTCTCCAGCGAAGGAGACTCCACAACCTCTCTGGGCAGCCTGTTCCAGTGCTCTATCACTCTCACAGGAAAGAAGTTCTTTCTGAGATTCACATGGAACTTCCTGTGCTCCAGTTTGCATCCGTTACCCCTTGTCCTATCACTAGTCATAACTAAAAAAAATGCCAGCACAGCACAACTCTTCTTGTTGCCCTTGACATCTCCAGCCAGATTCAATTCTCTCTGTGCTTTGGCTTTCCTAACCTGATCCCTAGCTTCTCTGACAACTCCTCACAGGTTACCTGTCCTGGTTTCTACCTTCTGTAGGCCTTGTTTTAATGTAGGCCTCCTGGCATTTCTGTCTGTCTTCCTCTCTTTTGGGACACATTGCTCCTGGGCATGGAGAAGCTGATCCTTTAATATGGACCAGCTTTCTTGGACTCCTCTCCTCTCCAAGGCTTTGTCCCATGGCACCCTACCAAGCAGATCCTTGAAAAGGCCAAAATCTGCTCTCTTGAAATCGAGGGTAGTGAGCTTGCTTCACACCTTCCTTGCTGCCCTAAGGATCATGAGTTCTACCATTTCATGGTCACTGCAGTCATCCCATTAAGTTTTACATTATCCACCAGTCTGTCCTTGTTGGTGAGAACAAGGTCCAGCATAGCACCTTTTCTTGTTGGTTCCTCTACCATTTGGAGGTGAAAGTTGTCATTAATGCATACCAGGAATGTCCTGGATTGCTGGTGCTTTGCTTTGTCACCCTCCAATGGATATTGGGATGGTAATAGGCTGTGGTTTTGCCTCAATGTGGACCTAGAACCAATGATCTATCTCCTTTTCTGCCTCCCTAATATTCTGCAGCCTTCACACTGTCTTCTTTAGTTTAATCATCTGCAGCAGAGGTCCCTCCACCTGTGCATACCTTTTCTATGCGGGATTGCCACTGGTCCCTGCACCTTGGGAGAGGTCTAGGCATTTCCTTCCTATTGATTCTGGGCAGAACTGACTTTTTCTCTTCCCCATTTCTTCATACTGCATAGTAATATAGGTCTTGAAACAACCCTGTGTGCATCAATTATCGTCCTTTACTATTATAGACATGGTATAATTAATGACTTTCAAAACCCAATTTAATAGCAGCTAGGCTGTGGCTTTTTTTACTGGGGCCCTGAGGACACCAAGATACCTAGTAGTCCCTTCCCAACCCCCCTGGGGCCTCTCCCCACCTTGCTCATGGCCCAGGACCCCATTTCAGCCCCCACCCAGGGCAGTCAGTCCCTGCCCCAGTGCTTTTGTGGGATGCTGATCTCCAGCTCCTTTGCCCAGCCATGAGCCCCCCTGAGCCAGGCTCATCCATGGGCTGGTGGTCTGGCCTTGCCTTATGCTGTCCCCATGCCCAGGGTGGTGCCTGGTGGCTGGGGCTGCCAGCTGCCTTGATCCCAGGCTGGCAAGGCTCTACCCTGATGGATCCTGTAGGGATCTCCTACCCACCCTTGCTGTACCTTGACTTCTTTTTTGCATACTGTATTGCAGCTGGAAGGCTGTTTCAGAAACTCAGTTTACTTCTTATTCAGAGCTTTTTATAATTTTCTACCCTAAAGGTATTAAAAATAATACATAATAATAAAAGTTATTATAATTATAGTGACAAATTGTTCTCTCACTTTGACAGATTTTCCTTTCATAACAATGCAACGATGTATTTGTAACCAATAATAAAATCAGTGCTGATTTGCTATATCAAATAACCCAAGCCACCCTTATGTGATAGGGTCTCCAAATTCAGGGTCATCCTGGTCATTTTTCAGTATATGTTGCCCTAAAGTATGACTGATTGGAATAATACACATTACCCCAGAAAAGACAGCAGAAATGCTTCACACAAGAACATTGATATTTTCCTATGTCTACTTGAAATACTGTAGTTAATACATCCAAGGATTGCTTTTGCCTTTTGCAGGGGTGCCCTTCATTGGCAGCCTGAATGTTATTTAGCACACCTAGATCCTCTTGCCCCCAAAATGCAAGATTCCAGATTATAACAACAGTTTGTATTGTAAGTGCCCCAGGACACAACCATCCTTTGTGTACCTGTGGTCTCCTCTTTGTTCTCTTATACTGACAAGAAATGGGAGAATGAAGAGAGTCTAGACAGCAAATTCCCAAAGAGTGACAAGTTCAGGAAAATGCCACAACACCCTAGGGAAGGCTAAGCTATAATTTTGAACTGTGCATTATAAAAAATATCATCATATTCTAAAGATAATATTTTCTGATTTGAGGGGAATTCTCTGACTGCAGACCACCTGTGGGCCTCCATTGCTGCAGGCTGTGGAGAGACATTTGGTCTGTGCAAGTGACATCTCACATTAGTCAGTGCATGAATAAGCACTGACTAATAAGCCCATTCTCCTGAGCCTTGCAAGTGTCCTTGTTTTCCTTTTTTTTTTTTTTTTTTTTGCATAAATGTGGTTTCATAACTGACATCTCAGTAACTTCAAAGAGCATTCTGATGGTTCTTAGCCAAACTCTGTACAGGATCACTGCTGTTGTTTCACAGCAGTGCAGAAGCAGTAACTTGTAAGTAATCATTAAACAGCACACAATTTTTATTTTAGTACAAAAGACTTCTTGTGCACACATAACAATCTAGGTAAACTCCTATTAATTATTCATTTTTTTATATGTACCAAAAGATGTTTGAGATTTGGGTTAACATTTGTTTTTCCAGAAATTCTACAGCAACACACCTATGCATGTTAGTAATTGCAGTAAGAGTTCAGTATCTGAAGACTACAGGTAGAGAAGGGAGGCACATTTCAGACAAAATATTAATGCAAAATATTTTGTGGGTTTTTTTACCTGCTTTTACATGAAGCACCCACCTCAGACATCACAAGTACAGAGCCCTTTTTGTATACTTAAGTGGAAATTCAGACATTAGCAGTTTCCTCAAATGGTAAGATTGAGGTCTGAGTCTCTCTTGGAAAAACAAAAGTGTCAGAGGAACAAATTATTGTATTAATGATAGAACTAATAATGTCTGATTTCTAAGGCTTTGTGTATTCTTTATACACTCCTCTCACTATATTGTGTCGGGATTCTCATCCTGGGTTCCCTGAGACATTCTTCACACCTTTAACCCTTCACTCCAGTGACCTTCACTTAAAAGGTAACCATCATTTCCACAAAAAACCTCCCTACACATTACCCAAGTACAGCTGTGTCCAGTATGGAGCTGTGTTGATGCTATTTGGCTTTTGACTTTTGAGTTTATACTGAGGCCTTTCCTTGAGAGACACTAATTTAGGTTGCTTTCCTCCCCCTCAAAGACAACTACGTTCCTACAGGTTTCATGAAAACTAGTGAAACTTGTAGGAACCTAATGATCTTTCAGACTACAAACCTGACTGATACTAGACAATAGATTACAACTTATGAGAGCGACTGACGGATGGACAGATGCATGGATGGATGCATGCATGCACACTACAGTTACACAAGCCCCATTTTTGAGGAAACCAGAATGCAATCATGGCTTGCTTCAGGCATATGTTCAAAGTCTAAAAATGCAGTATGACTCGTCTCTTTCAAAACCTAAAAATAGGGAAATGCTTTACTTGTTGTTTACATTTATGTAATAGAAAACAAGTCTGGCCCAGTGGGTCATTAATAAAAATAAACTGTAAAGCACCATTAATGATTTTAACAAAAATAGAGGTAGTCAAATATAACAAATCCTTTTGATATTTTGTGGCAATAGGCCTTACGGTTTCTCTCGTCGTGGGAAGAGAGACAGGTGATCTAGCTGTGCACAGCCACCTGGGATGTGAAAGTTGCCAGTGCTGTGGTTTGCCAGTGGAGAAAAAGCCTTGAGAGAAGTGGGGAGAGTCTAGGAAAGAAAGGAGGAAGGAAGGCAGATTTCCTGCGGGTTCTCAGTGTTCGTGTGAGTGCTCTGTGTGTCTCTGCTCTGTGTGTCTCAGCACGTGTCCATGTCATCTACGTGTGCTCTGTGTGCAACTGCCTGCTTGGATACATCTTCGGCCTCCCTGCTGGTTGGACCTGGGGACACAGAGCTGCTGCAGCCTTGCCTTCCTTGGGCTGTTAGATCCAGCATGATGTATCATCTAGCAGTGATACTCAGCCTACAGATACTAATATTTTCAAATGATAGAGCTGGTCTATACCCAGTGAAATATATTGAAGATTGGCTGCAGCAAAGCCTTAGCACTTTGAAGCACTTCTAAACATAAAGAACATCTATTTAGATAGATTTTTAATTTTCTAAGTGAAGGACATCAGTAGGGTGGTTATGGTTTCCCAAAGAAAGACTTGCCATTATTAAAGGAGCATTTATAAAGGTACATTCTGGCTGTGAAGGCATATTTTCTATGAATAATTATTGAAGAAGACTGAAACAGAACACCTCTAGATTCTGTGTAACAGCATTATTTGGTCTTTGATGTAGACAGACACCATCTGACACACCTCCCACATTCCAGAAAGCCTGACTTCTCTGGGGGAGTGAGCAGAGGCAATGCTGACAGGCAAGAAAGCACCAGGGAGAAAGACCTCTTGCTTCTGACTTGGGTTTTAGCTTACTCCCAGGGCCTTTCTACCAGAGATAAAGGATTTAAAAAAAAAATATTTAGAACTGTTTTCTTTACAGATCCTTGAGATTAGTAGCAAGTGTCAGTTGACGTATAAATGAGTCCAGGATTAGCTGAAACGATGCCATAGTCTAAAAATAAGTGTCTTTTATTTTTCTTTTACTTCAGAAAGCAGTCATGCAATATTAACTTCAGCCCAGCAGAACTGTCTGCATGCAAGTGAAGGGACTGAGAAATGCAGATGATGCAAGAACATGAAGTGTGTCTGGTCCAGGCAGGTGCCAAGACTGCAGAACTGAGTGAGCGTGCTTGGGAAGCAGCAGCTCTGCCATGAACTCAGTGTGGATCTGAGGGAACTGGTTTCCCCTCTGTATACTGGGCTAGGGCTTTTCTGCAGGAACCGTGGTTTATGCAGACACTCCTGTCTTCCTGCTGTACTTCTAGCAGCAATAGGCTGAAAAGACAGGATTTCTTCCTTTGCATCCTTTGCCCTCTGAATGAAACAGAAGAAAGCTTCACAATGACAGCCACTGGGTCTTGCTTAGGGATATGAGTAGTATGACTGTTTGTTTAACTGTATTATGACATTTTGTTCTGGTAAACCAGAATCTCTGCATCAAGTTAGGTAAGAGTTTACCAAAGCAAATCCTGTTGGTTAAACTGATTCATTCCTGCAAAGAAACAAGTCTCTGTGATAAGTCCTCTTGTATCTTTCTGGAAACAGTGAAGTTGCAGGGTGCATGGCTGGAGTGGAAATGTTTACTAAATCCCTTCCCTTAGCTGCAGAAATGAGTAAAGAGGACTGCCAGTACTTCAGATCTGGCAAAGTTAATGTACTGCAACCTTATATGGATCAATGTCAAACCCAGTAGCATCACAGAACCAAAAGCAAGAAAATCCTTTTTAGGAACTAGTTAACATTACACAAAAATGTGCACTATGGCATCAGGATTATTTTGAGAATAAAAATAAACATCATTCAATTAAAGATATAGTTTGAGATGCTGCCAAAATACTGTTCTGCTAGTGCTGTTTGTAGATCACGGAGCACTAATAAATTAATGAAAGAAAGAGTCCTTCTGAAAAACTAACAAGAGCATAATGGCATTGTCAGAGTTTTAGGAAAGACTGTCCAGAGGCAAAATTAAGAAATTTACTGTTACAGTTTAGGAATGCCTGCTTTATGGCTCAATACACTTTTATTTGAAAATGGAGGTGTCTGACAGATTATGCCTATTATTCAGATGATAAATGAACAGATACTGGACTATTTGGATACTCTAATAATTTGTTCGAATGTTCGAATGTTAGGGGTTGGAAGGGACCTCTGGAGATCATTGAGTCCAGCCTCCCTGTCAGAGCAGGACCACCTAGGGCAGGTCACACAGGAAGGCATTCAGACAGGTCTTGAACGTCTCCAAAGAAGGCTCCACAACCTCTCTGGGCAGCCTGCTGCAGTGCTCTGTCACCCTTGCAGCAAAGAGGTTTTTCCTCATGTTGAGATGGAACTTCCTCTGTTCTAGTTTACATCCACTGCCCCTTGTCCTATCACAGGACAAAATTTAATATAAATTTTTTAAAATAAAATTTTCTTTGTGCCATGCTGAAGGACAATGAATCTTTAAACTTGCATGTGAATGAAGCGGAGACCAATGAAATGCTGATAAGACTGAAGTAGGTCCTTAGTCAGTCTCACAGAGAAATGCAAGGCATGCCGAGTGTGAAGAGGATGCTGCTCTGTGGCTCCACAGCAACAGGGTGTGTAAAACTGGCACAATGGGAGGCCCTTCCAGCTTCCCTGCCAGCAACGTGCACAGATGGAGATGACCTATAGCTTTATATACACAGACATAGTGCAGGGGCAGAGCTGTAGGTGTGTTGGGGACTTTCCCAAGGAATCAAGACTTCTCCATAGCCTCTTTTCCGGACCAATCCTCTCTGTTCAGGCATCAGCCTGTGTCTGAAACGACAGTGCTAAAAACAGGCTGAAGAAAAGGGCAAGTATATTTACAGCAACAAGAAGGTTTATCTTCCTAACTATTGCAGGCGCCAGGCGCTGCCAGCAGGGCAGCTCAGCGGCCCC
Organism: Chaetura pelagica; assembly: GCF_000747805.2. Lineage (NCBI taxonomy): Eukaryota > Metazoa > Chordata > Aves > Apodiformes > Apodidae > Chaetura > Chaetura pelagica. Next base: position 3,045,250 of record NW_009954194.1, on the reverse strand, counting down.
GCCGGGAGATGCGGCGGCCGCGACATCTACTGTCAGGAGCCAAGAACTGGGGCTTTCACACCAGGATCTGCTCCGCTGGGTCTTTCTGCCTTAAAGCAATTTTTTTTTTTTTTTTCAGTCTTGTTTTCTTCCCGGCATCACACTTCCCGCCAGCCCCCAGTAATCTTTTAAAAACTCATTCTTCTAACAGATACTGGGTTTGAGGTTGCAAGCTCCAAATCCATGGTCCTAACTCATGATCTGTCTCTGCTGCACTAACAGCCTGCACAGATGAGCTTGGTAGATATATGGGACACACAGTGCATCCCCAGCTGAAGTTACAGAGAAAATAGCTACCCAGGTTCAGTATTTGTGTTGTTGATGACAAATTTTCTCTTTTACTTTGTTATAGAAAACATGATCAGCTGCCAATCTTGCCTGCCTCTGCCAGCTATTTTATTGTTGGTGGTCTTCAGTGTTCTTATCTCTTTAAATTGTCACAGGCCAAGGACATAAAACTAAAAATATTACATCTATCAGGATTGTTCTTCATGCTCCCAAACATATACAGTGTCAGGGTTGACTGCATTCAGGATGAGGAGGAGGAGCTTTCCTTTAGAAATGGAGAAAAGAAAGGGATTTTCTAGTGGTGGAACTACCACATAAGACAAGACTGCAGGAAAAAGCTATAACCTCTGTGAGCCGACCTTATAATGTCTAAACAATGAAATCTTTTTACTGTGTGCTTAGCAGAAACAGTGTTTTCTATGGGACTCTATGAATTTAGGAACTATTTCCTTTGCACAGTAGGGGAAGAAATGTCTCCGGCACTGGATTTCCAGCTTGCAATATCATACCTCTTCTTCCTCCTGTCCTGAAGATGAGCAAACAGTTCAGACAGATTTACTTGATCCAGTGATATGAAAGTATGTGGATTTTCTGGGTGTTTTACTCTTTAGGGGTTATGCCTAAAAGAAAGTAAAAGCGAAAACCTTGATTTAAAAATAACAGACAACTGAGGTTATTATACTCTTGCTTGTATCTACTTGCCACACATTTAAAGGAAGTGTAAGCTTGGACATCAGCTTAAGCATTAGGTGGGGCTGTTTGCCAGAGACCCTAATTTCCAATGCTCATCCCTAGCAGTGACTTTGAAGGCTTTTTGCAATAATCAGGATTCTAGGACTCACCATCATCTGTGCTTTGGTTCTGGTTAAACAAGTGAAGATGTGGAAGGAATTCTTCAGGCACTTACAAATGTTCATAGGCAATGAAGATGCTCCATCTGTGAGAGTCTTTCTCTAAAAGAAGTCAAAGGCTGGTTTAGCCTCTTGATGAGGATACATTTTAGTCTCACTAGTAGACTACCACTGTGACACACATTATGAGATTAGGTCAAAATTCTGAACTGCAAATAGCTTAGCAGTGTAAACAGCAATGGAATATACAGTTTTCCAGCACATACGGATATTTCTTTATATACGAGTCACCACTGCCATTTTATCAAATTTCCTGCTCAAAAGTAAAACTTTCATTTTTATTTTATTTTATTTTATTTTTCAATTGTTACATCAGTCTGCGAAGAAAGAACATGAAAAGTATCCACTAATTATGGTCTGGAGTCTTCTCTTGCAATCAAGTATTACACAACAAAATATTGAGTTCAGTGACCTGGAAAGGACACATAAATTCAGCTGAAAATGTCCTTCAAGACTGAAGGACTCTGTGGCTCAGATTTCAGAGAATGGTATCATTAATCAGTGCCTGTCTGCAGGGAGAGTCCTCATTCAGAATGACAAGATTCAGAATCTACTCTTCCCCACTACAGTCATTGTTAAATGTAGAGGCAATTACCTGTAAAATATTTATAGTCTCTGTCTGCATTTCTTTTCACTGATACATGGAGATATTCAAAAGGTTTGATGTTTTTGAACTGATGCTCATACACTTTCCAATCTCATCCCTGCTCAAGTTGTCTACTGGGATCTTAGGTTGAGTTTTAGGAATTTCTGCACTTCTTACCAGGCAGAACTGATGAGTTTGTATGTTCTGTGACACTGTTTCCATCAGTATTCCTGGTACCCCCGGGAGTGTACACTTGGAGGCAAGAAGTAGAAGAGATTTCCTTTTTGAAACAACTGCTGAGTAACTCCTGTTTAGTTATTCCTATAGACCATTCCAGCAATGCAGGCAACTTTTGCCATGTCTGTAAATACTTAGCCTTCTCTACTAAGTCGATGGTATCTTTTCACTTCTATTATTAGAATGGCATTATATTCTGCTATTGGTTAGTGAGTTTTCTGCACCCTTTGTGGAAACAGCAGCTTCAATTTTGCTTAAAGGGCTTTTTGTTGCAGCTCCTAATTTAACACAAAGTGTGAGGCTGCCTGCTCCATGCTGGCTGGGGTACACTGCCCAATATTTGGTATTCCACTCTTTCTAGTAGGGCAGAAAATATATGGGTAATCTTCTGACCCTATTCTCCTTGTCTGGCATTACCCTCACTTTCAACTTATCTGTCTTCCTGGTACAGGCATTAAAATCTGCCATACTTTTATATAAACTGCTGGCCTAAACTTTTTTGTAACTACTGCAATCAGAAGGTGATGAAAACTCTTATGTTTTGGCTGATGCTTCCAGGTAGGTATGAGATTTGTCCTCTGAAATGTGCTACGGCTCTTGCTCCAAGCCATAAAGCTCTGGATGGTTGATATTTTGATAGCTGAAAGGCAGAAATGTTTATATAGCTTCAGTCTATAGTGAAGAGATTAAGGCCAGCTTTGTCAAATGTATTCCCCTATGTAATATTGCTTGCTAATTCTAACTTAATTCAGATTTCCAACTTATCCTGAAAAATATGGGACAGTGGTGTCTTTTAAGTTTTATTGTAGGGACAAATGTCAGGATTACATTTGCTAATACCCAGTTATATGCTGCATGGCTTAAAAGCACCCCTCCAGAAGGCAGATTAAGACATGAAAATACTACTATTTGTATTTCACTGAATGAGGAACAATTTTGCCTAATTCTTTGAGCAACTGCTTCTGTTCTTTTATTAATGTTTTACATATTATTTTTATCTTAAGCATTTAGACAGCAGTAGTGATTAGCTAATAAAACCTGCCTTGTAGGAATATCCTAAACCACAATTTCCTACTATACATACAGACATTTGAATTTTTTTTACATGTTAATGAATTTTCTTGTAACTGACTGTTGTGGTTTAGCCCCAGCCAACAAGTAAGCACTACACAGCTGCTCACTCATTCCTTCCCAGTGGAATGGGGGATAGCATAAGAAGGGTAAACATGAGAATACTCATGGGTTGTAATAAAGACAGTTTAACAGGTAAAGCAAAAGCCATGGACACAAGCAAAGCAAAACAAGGAATTCATTCACAACTTTCCATCAACAGGCAGGTGTTCAGCTGCCTCCAGGGAACCAGGGCTCCATCACATCTAACAGTGATTTTGGGAAGACAAATGCCATAACTCTAAACATCCTCTCTTTTCCTTCTTCTCTCCCCAGCTTTATATACTGGGCATGACATCATATGTTATGGAATATTCCATTGGCCATTTTGGGTCTGTTGCTCTATTTATGTTTCATCCCAGCTTCTTGTGCACCCACAAACTAGCAAATCATGGGAAGCACCTGATCAATTTTCAGTTACAAGGCAAAATAAAAGATTCATGTTAGTAAACAAAATTACTCTTGCTTATATCAGACAGCCTAAGTGAAAATAAACCAGGAAAAAATAGTGTTGGATCACAGGAGAATTATTAACATTATTCCTGGTGTATTTTTGTAAAGAAAAGTTTTCATGTTTTTTAGGCTGAAATTCTAGGAATACATAAAATCTTTACACATAACACATAAAACAGTGAGTTGAGCACCATACCTACTAATTTTTCAAAGTAAACAAATGTAAGAGAAGAACACATAGATCAAAAGTACTGAAGCTCTGAGAAGTGACAAGGCTTTAAAGAATCAAACAAACAAGGTGCAGGAGTCTAACAAGAAGTAAGCACCATCTTCCTGGTCAGTAGTGAAGACCTTGCATATGTGTGTATGCTTTAAATATAAACTGCAGAAACTATTTTACCCTGTAGAAAAGGATGCTTGCAAGAAACAATGGAAAACTGAAGGTACCTGGGGAGGATCCAGGAAGTCCTGGCTTGGGCCAAAGAGAGCAAATGTTCTGGAGGAAAGAGAGGAGTTTGAGGTATGTTGCTCAACTCCCTGTTTTATGTGTTAACCATAAACAAAACAGCTTGAACTATTTCAGTTCTTAGTTTTTTTGCTGGTGAATCATGAATACACACCTGTCCTTGCATCGTGTGTCCAGTGCTGTGCTGAGCCCATCCCTGGCATGGCGGTGTATGACTCCCTGGAAGTTCAGGCTTAACACCAGTGACACTGAGCTTCTTATTTCTTGTCCTTAATCCTCTCACTGCTGCCCTTCTCCATTGCTGCTGACAACAGCTCCATCCTGTCACTCAGGCTCATAATGTAAAGTAAGGAATCCTTCCTCCACTACATCCTGACTTGGCTGGGAATGTCTTTCTGCTCCTTCCTCCATTCAGTTAAATTCAGGTTAGCCATACCTACTTTCAGGTATCTTTCCTCCCTTTCTATAACTTCTTCCCTTGCAGTCTCACTGGGAACTGTCTCTCTTCACTCCTGTTACTCAAAACACAACACCCTGCTACACCTCCACTGTTCCTCCTTTTTGCTCTATTGCATGGACTGGTTTAAATGTCACATTGTCTTCAAAGGCCCTCGTAGTTCCATCTCATTCAGCAGTCTTGATCTTCTCTCTTACCTTGGTCCCTCTAGTTCAGTAATGGCTCCAGTCTCATCTCTGGGTTGTTTTCTTCCTTTATTTCTCTCTGCAGGCCTTCTTCCACATTGTATTTTTAGAGCTAGAACTGCCATCAGAGGTTCAAAGCTTTCATAAAGAGTATTATACTTTCATGAAGTGTTTCTGGGGAGCTGACAGACACTGTATGAAACTTCACATTTCCAGTTCTTTAACAAGGTGCTAGTATAAAGGCTTGAATATCTGTTTGGCTTAACCTATGTCTGTCTGTAGGACTGCAAGCATTACAGTCAAGGGCTTGCTCTGACTGTTGTGTCTTTTATGTGCCTAACTGCCATGCCTCACAAGTAACTTTTGAGAAATCTGGTAACATATTTCTGTAGATTTTAAGATACAAGCTGCATTTTTTATTATATCACATATATGAGCAACTTTTTTGGTAATATTAGGTGGCACACCTTGCTGTGTTGAGATGTCAATTGGGAATGCAAGTGCAGACATCTGGAACAAATTTCAGAATAAATGTCTTACTGCCAAGTTGTTGCTTTGGCAATGTCTTTCAATCCCAGGGTTTTTTTTTTCCTGTAAGTGTTCCAGAAAGGAGCTGAGACATGTCTCTCCTGTGTATTTCAAGTACCTTTAAATTTGGGTGAATCCCTTGATATTTCTTCCCCATTAATTCCATTGTACATGAATCTCATGTACAAGCTGATGATACTTGCTCACTAAGGAAGAAGCTGCTGCTCATTGTCAGCATGAATGCCATCATTTTAATTTATTAGATTACTACCTTTCCTCAATTTGCCTGCCAGCTGAATGAGAAGATATGCTCATGATAGAGCCTAGTGACAATTTAAGTATAATATCCAGTTGTGTTCTGCAGTCTAGGAAAGCATTAATGTTTTCCCCATCTGTTCTCACTTCCATTGTAGTGCTTTGCCTGCCACATAATATTAAAATGCTGACAATCTCAAGCACAACATGGACTGAATGTTTGTTCCTATTCTTATCATGCTCAAACAGACTTGCATGTGGTTCTTATTTTACCATTACAAATTGAAATAATACATGCTGTTTTAGCTGCAACTTTGCCATGTTATTATGATTGTACCTGTAATGTAAACAGCAAACCAGCATTTAATGGAAATTGAACTGGATGAAAAATATTTTATTTATATATTTTGTTTAGAAACAAATAGGAATTTTAGCAACAGAAAAATATGGAAAAATCCAGATTTCTAAGCAAACAACAAGTAGTAAAACAAGTCCTGTCTTCATTACTTTAAATATTGCCTGTGTCGTCATGGTTTGAACCCAGGTTGGGGTCGAAGCTGCCTTATTATCTCAGGGCATGATCGTCTGTTTGTTTTTATGATTTTCTGACACCAAATTAATATTTAGGGTAGCATTTTAAAATTATTTCAGTGAATCCATCCCTGGCTTGGGGCCAGCTTGCGTCCAGTGGCTGTGTCACCACTTGGTCATCTCCTTTCTGGATATGCACATGGAAACATACACACACGTTTGTGCTTCTGAACTTGTGAACTGGGCATCCGAACAGGATACACTGTTATAGTTGGGGGCAGAGAGCCCAGCGTTTTCCCATATGGGGTAGGCAAGGTGCAGGACGTGGCCAATTAGTTTTACCTGGGGAAAAAGAACACAGAGAAGCAGAGAGAGAGATTTCTCGGTCAGTGAGTCTCTTACATTTTCTGGCTCAGAAGCGCTGATGAGTTTGGCAGAGGCTGCGGCTTTAGCTGTTGAAAGTTTTGATCTGTTTATGCAATTGATTATGTTTTCTCCCCCATTTACTTGTTTATTTGTGTTTCTTAGACTATACAGAGTGTTTAAGTAAGTTTTTCTAAAATTTTAATCTTGCCTGCTTGAATAGGAACAGTAGGTGACTACAAGACTGGTGTCATCACCCGTCAAACTAATAAGTAGTTACAATCAGTTTCTATGCATATATTTACTGTTTCTTTACATTAATTGCACCCCTGATTGTGTAAAAATTTGTTACTGAATTTCACAGGAAGACTGGGGAGATCTTAATTAATGTCTGTACTTCCCTGTATATTGAGGTGTGATTAGAAATTACTAAACTCCACAAATGTTTAATTTTTGAAAGATACCTTACAGAAATTTGGAGTTCAGTCTTTTTTATCCCCCTTTGACATCGGGTGGTACAATATGTTTCTGTCATGCAGAGAGCAGATATAGTACAAGGGAGGTTTTGCTATAGAGCACTTCCTTTATTTTTATGGGATTTTGTCCATTGTATTATTTTTATTTGTCACATTTCCACCATATGAAGAATAATTACCTGCATCAGTTATTTTTTAAATTTTCAACTTGAGATTCAGGGATATATATCAATGCAGAGAATTAGCTGACTCTTTGAGGAGCTGAAGAACTCTGACCAGATACGTTTGTAATTTCTAGAAGGATATAGGGTTTCTCATTGAAGGAGAGATCTGTAACCTTCTTAAAACCTTCTCCTATTTCTGGCAGTATATGACAATATTTCAGGCATTCTCATGGGTAACATAGGACCAGCAGCAAGATGATTTGTTAAATTTAACCAAAAAGACCACAGAAGAGAGGAGAACAGTCCCCAGGATTCCTGTGCATAGAATCTCAATACCTGGATTGCACAGACTGCTTCAAATTTGTACCTATTACTAGCAGACAGTATTTTAAACACCGATTCAAAGCAGCTCTTTTTTCAAGAATAATTGGCACTGATGGTAGTATAGATTTTCAGGTAGCTTCTGTAGATCAGTATTATGTATTCATACTGGTGTCCCTGTGATTTAAGGGATCGTTCTGCAAAATTCACAACTCCCACACTCCAAGAAGCTGAGGCAGTTTGCCCTGTGCAACATAATGGTTGTCAGTGTAATGGCAAAGAAATGTTATAATACTGGAAAGCACACAAAATGCAGCCTCACAGCTGTCTACATTACGTGTTGTCTTATGTTGTCTTAGCCCTGAGCTTCCTAGGACAGAGTGTGAATAGCAACCCCATATGTGAGCCTTGTTTCAGGGCTTGTTACTACTGTCCCAAGCAGCAGCAGAGGCTGTCCCCACACTCCCTTGGACTAACCTGAATTAGAAGAGCCCTACTGTGGGGGTGGGGGAAGGAGCTGAGGCCATTTTTCAGACACTCCTTGCACAGTGTTGCCATCAATGTGTGCGAGCTACTTGCACTGCTTTGAGCTGCTCATTGCCAGTGTTGCAGCACCTCTGGGGGAATTTTTCCTCTGTGTTCTCCAGGCACACAATCAAAAGGAAAATTTGCCCAGCAGTGTTTCTTAAATGGTGAGAGCCCTGATGCTTTGAGGCTCACAGAGGGACTGACAGAGACTTGTCAAGTTTCAAAAAGCTGTGAAAAAGACAGACACATTAATTTTAAGAAATTGCAATCAGTGTTCAGGGGTCTCAAAAGGACAGAGGATCAACAAAAAATTAGTTATTCTCTCAAAAAGCTTGAGAAACTTGAAATTGTGTTGTTCTCCCTTGGGCTTTTTCACTGAAAGTCCCTCTAATGGCTCTTTGGCTGAGTTTTGGGGCAGAGGGAGCTTCTCAGCTTCTTACAGAAGCCCTTCCCCTGCTGCCAAAAAAACCCGCCAAAGCAAACCAGAACACTACTTCACCAGGGTGGTCTGCATTTAAGTATTCAAGTATTTCAAGTCTTCTACCAGTTACCACATCATTGCATACTCAGGGTCACGTGAAATTTGTCTTGCCAAGTACTCTTCCTTGAGATTGGGTCACCTACCCATGGTGAGTCAGAATAAAATCACACTACAACACTATCAGTCATAGAGATGTTTTCTAGCCAGATCTACCCACAGTCCTATGACAAGAAAGGGACTAGATTTGAAAGGGTATGGAAAAACTCTGCCTAGTCTGGGCTTTAAGTCATGTAAAATAAACGATTTAAGTCATAGTACTTGTATTATTCTGAAATTATTTAGGACAGATAGACATTATCTGTCCCTATTAAGAAGCAAGTAAATATCACCATTTTATGTACTGCTAATGTCAGATTCAAAGATACAATTGTGAACTAAAATACTGTCCTTGAATAAATTGAAATCCTGGACAGTGTTGCAGCATTTCAGCTGAGTGTTGCAGTGTAACAAACCCTCTCAGTGTTGTTGATTCCAGAAGAAGGATTTGGGCATTATAGAAAAAAGATTAAGCTAACAATGCAATCCAAGAAAACAATGGGGACAAATCTATCCTGTGTAACTCTGAAAAATCAGTTCATGCAAATGTCTAACCTTATGTGAAAAGGACACTTATTACTGTCTTGTAAATGGTGCTGTTTTAAGAAATGTCTAATCAATAGCTGTATTATATGTTCCAGAAGATGGAGCCAGAATGGGTTCCAGATGGGTTGGGGGTAAGAGGTCTGGGAAAATAAGAGGCATCTTGAATTCCAGTTTGGAGGAACTAGTTTTGTTTGTTAATTGCATTAAATGCAGCAGCAAATGTTTATTTATTAGTAAATAATTATGTAAAATAATTTGTTCTGATGGCAGTTCTCCAAACTTCTAAAGAAAAGTCACTTACTTTAACTCTCTTGTCAAAGCTCAGAAAATAATGACCCTTTTCAGCTTTCTGTTTTCCACTGAAGCCAAATCAGTACGTCTGCTGAGGTACCTACTTCTTTCTACACAAAACCTCTGTGTCACCAAAGTTCAAATCTGCCAACAATAGAAGGATTTCAGCATTTATCAAACAAAAATAAACTATAATGTAGACTCATTCATGGGAGAGTTCATATGTAAAATGTGAAGGCCATGTTCCTCTAACTTCTACCTTGATTTTGACCTCTTTTAGTAGCAGAAATTGATATTTGGGTATATACATGAGCCAAAAATGCCCATTTAATTTATTTTCTTGCTATGTTCAGTGAAGCAAGTAAGGATTTGGTGATAGAGGAGGTGTTTGATGTTTCCAGCTGGCACTTTAATAAAGCATTAGCAGAGTAATCAAAGGTCAGTGATTTTGTCAGAAAATCTTTGCTGTTATTTCAGCAGGTTCCAGTACAGCTGGTAACACATCACATCCTGCTGCTGCCAGGGCAAGCCCATTTCCCACCAGGTCACGGAGTTTCAGTGGTAGCTCAAGCATGTTATAAATCTGACATCTAGTAGAACAATCTAATATCAGGCCCCATAATTTACATTTTCTAATCACTATAAATGTAATTTGGTGTCTCTTAAAAGTTGCATTGTCAGGATCTCTCTCAGTACAAAGTAGGTATCCGAACTGAGTGGGCAAAGGAACAAACTCCCTTCAGTGTTACATCCCTGCCCTGTGCAGAACAACTGACTGCTGCTACAGCTGTCATTTGAGTTGGTCATTGTCATGCTAATCTGTATCTTCTGGATCATCTTCCCCAAACAGTGCATTCTCTGGTTTTGCTTCATTTTGCATTAGTTGCAGATTTTATTTTATTTTTCTCTTTTTAAATCATCAGTCACTGAGTACAAATTTTGCCTCATGCTTATTATTTGTTGTTTGGGGCTGTTGGGGAGTAGGCAGAAGACTTCTGATATACTGACTTCTCATTCCAGTCTTCTTTTTGGGGAAGTAATTGAATTCTCTGTTGTACTTCCCACATCTCATTCAGTGCCTTAAATTGTGGCAGCTTTCCACAGCTATGTCCTGATTGCAAATGTACATTTATTTGACATTTTGTCCTCATCAGGAACGTTTTAAATAGCCAATCTTTATTTATCAGCAATCCTAATTTCTTTTTCAAATGCACTGCAGCCACAGTTTGATAATTTGGACAGAATTATGGTTACGGTTTGGTTCTATTCCAAACAAAAATAGATTCCTAAAGTTCTATTCTCACGCTGGTCTGACTCATTGAATGCAACTGGTTGTTCTTTACAGCTGGCTGACAGTAGTAATATATTTGAAGCCTTAGCTATTGCAGTCTGTCACTGGCAGGAAGCTTTTAGCAAATATCCTAGTTGGAGCTGTAACAAAATAGTTTAGTGATTCTGTTAATGCTCATGGCTTTGCATGTCACATCATGGGTCTGTTAGATCCTGTGCTGCTGGGAACTCCTTCGAGCTGCTGAGGTAGCAGGGCTGAGCAGCACCTGTCAGAGGAGCAGCACAGCAATAAAACTAGAAAAAAAAGATGCAAAGGCAGGGAAGAAAAAGGATGGGTTCAGACTCCCACTGTCCTCCAAACTGCCTGCAGTGAAAGTAGGACACAGCAGTGCAGGGGCAGAGGTGCAGGCAGAAAGCACCCTAGTGGCCCAATGCCACTCTGCACCATTTCTGCTTTTTTCAACAGGGTGTAAGCTGGGATGCATTTGTAAAGTTATATTTACCTTCTTCCAAATACAAGGTGAAACTTAGAAGGATTTGGCTGTGTATTGACTGGAGATTACCTTTATCCTTCTTTTTTTTTTTTTTTAATTGTATTTTGTATTCTTCTTATGAGTTAATGGAACTTAGGTTCTGTGTTTCTTCAATATGAAGGACATTAAAGGATTTTGTCCTATTTAACTGCCTTTTTTTTTCCAAGAAGTCTTTTTTTTCACCTGAAGAATAAAGGTTAAACATGATGAAAGTACCTGAATAGTGATGTTTCTTTGACTTAGTTTCTGTTTAAGTTAGTTTGTTCACCATTAGGAATATGTGACAACTGTCATTTAAATTTAACATGCTGAGTCTTTTCTTTTTTCCACTCTTTCTTTTATATACCTCTGGTTGAAGCACATACTCTATTGTCTTGTTTATATGCTAATTCAAGGTTGCAATTCCACCTTAAATAAGAAGAAATGGGAAGTTTTAGCTTGTCTCATATTTTTGTATGGTTTTAGTCTAACTCAAGTTATAAGAACTGTAATTTAATTTAAATGTAACAGTATTTTTTTTTCCCCCTATATTCCCATTATCTATTCTGCTTTGTGTTGGAATTTAGCCTTGTGAGCTTGGAGAGTGGTATAATATCATTAATATCTGAATTCCACTTCAAATGCTGTTACTAAGTAGTGATATATTATTTAATGCCTATATGTACTTCTTTTAAAGAGATGATGTGATAAGTATTAAAATAATGACTGTTTACTGCAATTAACTCAGTAATGAGTATAATAATGATTACTGTATAGGAGAAAGAAGAAAAATTCTTTATGCTTTCTCACAATTAATGAGGTGTGCTAAGCTGTATGAGGAACTGACAATTGCTAAATATACCCTAGAGACTGCTGGGTGTCAGGCAGAGTCCTTAGTGTATTATGCTAGCCCAGGAAGCTTCAGCCAATCATTAGAAGAAATGTCTGTCTTGAACAATGTGATGCTACATCTCAAACTGTCCTGAACAGCTTTTGTGAAGAAATATCCTATTACCATTTGAATATCCTGAAACAGTCTGTTGGAAAACAATGTCTTCATTGAAAATTCCAGTTTCCTACTTTTAAGAAAGAATTTATATTACATAACAATTATAAAGTGATTATGATATTTTTTAAATCTGGGCCAAATATCAATTGCTAACTTAGACTCCCACAAACGAAAGTACCCCAAATGCTGTCCTGGTCCCCACAAATACCTTTTGACTTCTAATTTACAATCATTTTTTACTTAATCCTTCTGCTTGAGTGGTAACAAACCTGCTCTTGTGTAAGAAATGCCTGTTGCTCTTTTTTATTGTAAAGTCACCACCAATCACTTATTATTTAATTACAGTTTACTAAGCCCTAGCAACAGCTCTCTGTTGCTCATGTTCTTTTTTTTTTCACAGGGTGGAAGATCATTTGTATTGTGCATCAACCAGATGCACAAAACAAATTAAGTTTAAGATACAAGCACATAACTGCAGCAGCCCAGAAGTACAAAAGAAACATGTTAGGCCAAAGGTTCTTCTAACCCAGGAACCTGTAAAAATCAGTAGCACAGTAAAAAAAACAGTAATCGTGTAATGATATTTTCTGGGAGTGATGTCCCTCTATGTAGCCTCCCATGGATATTTCCTCTTACATTCGCCCAATCGCTGACTGAATCCATATACACTTTTGCAGTGACCAATGCTACCACTAGAATTTTTGCAGTTTATCTATCTTTGTGTGGAAGATCACCTCCTGTCATTTGTTCTGCATCTGCTGCCTGCTTGCTTTATTTAAAAATCATACCCCTGTCTCTTGGATTGTAAAAAATAATTGTCATCATTTATTCTCTGTGTTACTAATGGCTGCAGAGGCCTCTGTTGTATTCCCTCTCAGCAGTTTCTTCCTCATGCTAGAAATTGTTCCTCACAGAGCTGGTCCAGAGCCTGATCATCCCTGTTGCCCTTCTCTCAACCCATTCCAGTCCCTGGGATGGGAGAGTCAAAACATCCCAAAATACCCAAGATGTAAGCACATGGGGTTTCATACACACACACAATTTAAAAAAAAACAAAAACAAAACAAAACAAATTCTCTTCCAGTTTTCTGTTCCTGTCTTTGTCATTTCTAGCATTTGATTTGTTTGTCTGACCTGAGCACTTGGCATTTTCATAAAATTCTCAATTTCAATATATTTGCCCTGAATGGTAGTAGCAGTCAGAGAGGTCTTTATTTCATACGTAGAGTTCTCCTGTGCAAATCATCTGATCTTTAATACTTTCCTCACTCTTGGCTTCATTCCCAATATTCCTGGCCTTTGTTACCAATAATTCAGTGATAATTTTACAAATCTTGTTTTGCTACAGATAATTTCAAATTTAAATTGCTGCCTACTTTGCATGTTGGAAGTACATATCCAATTATTTGATGTAAATCAAAGCTTCCAGGCTACTACTCAATTTAAATTTTGCTTCAAAGCTGTTCCTAATTTGAATAGAAAAGGTTAATATCCCCTCTTTTTATTCAGAGAAATATTTTTATTCAACGGGGTTTTCATAGCACAAGACAGTTCTAAGATTTCTACCCTAGGCCATATGTAGTTATTTTTAAAAAATAAATTTTCCTCATGACTTTTCTCGCAAATAAATTTTCATCAGGTTTGTTTTCTGGTTTTTTTTGCTGTTAAGTTAGTCCTGGTCAGATCTATCACCATTTTTTCTGATTCCACATTGCTTTTCTCATTCCTGAAAGTCCTTCATAACTGTCCACTTTTCCTTTCAGTAGCATGTACATTCCATATGGAATGTGCAAGGTATCAAATTTCCTGAATTTCTGGATTGTTATTTTTTTGCAAAACTAATGTTGTCATCTGACAAGCTGCATGTGGTCTGCTGCAATACTTTTTGAGATTCAGGCATCTCTGAAGCGATTCAATGTTCACAGGCCTGTACAGCATTCTACACTGCCACTAGTTCTCCTGCCATTACCTGTCTCATGCACATCTTCACACAGAATATTTTCCCTTTTTGTCTTGTCTTCTTGCACAACACACACATTCTGTTCTGACCAAAATTTGTCATTAACTGCTTGCTGATCATAATAAACATTGACTAAGGAAACCTCTTTGGGGAAAAAGCCTATCAGCAATTTTGAAGATAAATCATGACGATGTTTAGTTAGGGAGAAGAGAGAAAAAAAGGGAAGCATTTATTGTCCTGGTGGCAGTGGGTAATTCAGTGCACTGAAACATTATACCTCATTGAGATTGTATGTACATTTATGTACTAAAGAGGCACCAAAAAGGTTTTTTAAATGACAGAAATTTCTTTATGAATATATATAATTTCTCCACTTGTAGAAACATATACTTAGTAATTGATACTGAAATAATTACTATCTCCTATTGTGTGGGCAGATGTGACATTTGCAGTAGAATTTTTGTGCATGTGGCTGAGAAGAGGGACTGGAGGCCTCAATATTTTTTTTTTTTTTGGTCATTAATAGAGACAGGATTATGAACAGACCACCAAACATACTTACTAGTTGCAAATGTTGATGAAAACCTTAGAGCTGAACATCAACCAGAATCACGAGTATTGACTGTCAGGGGAATTTACTATTCCTAGTTTTGGGTTACCTTTCTAGACTAAGAGCCAATGTAAATGGCCACTGCTCTGGAGACAACAAACCTGTGATGTTTCATCACAGGGGGCCTCTCACCTGAAGTCTTGTCTACTTTATGAATGTGTGAGAATGACAGTTTCTTTTAGGAATGGTGTATGAATGTAATAATTTAAATAATGTATATCCTTTTTTATCTTGTGTTTCAGGCCCTGTGTGCCCACCAGGCAGGCGATGCCTGCTTTGCTTTGCTCTCATGCTGGCTGTTTGTGGTGCTTATTGTGCAGTCTGGTGTCTCTTCCTCTGCCTGGGCAGACTTAGACTCACCCTGTGAACAGTCATTAAAACTGGTGCAGCCACTAGCATGGCAAACATTGGTGATGTCTTCTAAAAGGCACTTTGTTTTACCTACTTATGTAATAATTCAATTGACTATCCACTTTAAAGAAAGGCACGTATGTTGGGGCAGTAACAGAATACATAAGACAGTACAATTCCAGCTAACTTAAGAGCTAGTAGGGTGTGTGAGAGAGGAAAGTGCAACATGAAGACATTGGGCTGTCGGGCAGAGAGAAGAAGCAGCTGGAAGCAAGAATATCCCTACGTGGCCTGAAAGGACCACATAGTCTTCCTGATGGGGTAAAACTCCCTTTAAGCTTACAGGTCTTTGCACTGCACTCCACAACATGGTGTGCATGCATCTGTTTTTGCCAATGCCAAAAATAATTGAAAACAAAGACAGGAAACAGAAATAGCATTCTTAATTCTGAAATGTTCAGTTTGTAGTGGATTGCATCAAGAGAAATTAAGAACAGAGAACTAAGGTGATTAAATGGCACTTGTATAGCAGCTTGTTTCAGGTCTGTATCTTTAAAATTTGTCTTTACTAGTGTTCTGTTTAATCAGTGGCCTATCCAGTATAGTGAGATTAAATGAGAATATTTACCTCCTTCATCACGTTTGCAAACAAGCAGATTCAATGAGTTTCAGCTTGTTCATTGATGTAATTATTTAGGTCATCTTGAGCTTGACCCAAGTCAGTGAAAATCAATGGAAAGACTTCTGTCAGCTTTGGTGGACTCTGAAGAGGAAGGAATACACTTCTGAGCATAAAATGAACTGATCATACTTCCATATTTTGTTTTGATCAGTTAATGACTTAAATACAGAATTAAATACAGACTTCATGATGTTTCTAATTGTGTTATGAAGTAACTTGATAGACATTTGTTATAAAGAAAATAGGAATATGAATGAAATACATTGAATATTGGTAAAATTGGGTGACATAGAATGTAAAAGGGGAAGACATTTGCACTTCTTAATTTTTGTTCTGAAGAAATATACTTAAAGGCACTAGCAATCAATACAGCATTTTATGTTATTAAATAAGCTAGTGATGTGTGCTGGGTAAAGGCTTTAAAGTTCTGTTGTTAGCTAAAGAGATAGATGGGGTCTTGGGGCCATTCAGATATATAAGCACTTAAAGACCTTAAGTAGACTATTTCTGGAACTCTTAATAGCCAAAAATAGTAATAATTTAAATGAATCAGTGATTGTTGAATATTGCTCTACAGTTTTAGTGTTTTTTTTTAGGCAGGACTCCAAGAAACTCTCAGTAATAAAATGAAACCAGACCAGTGCTTTGTTTCTAAAGTAAAACCACTGTTCAAAGTTACATGTCTAAACTCAAGATCTTATGCAGAAGAATTGTTCATTTTAAGGACGTAATGAAATGAATAAATTTTAACTCAGGGCCATGTTGTAGCAATATCAGCGCAGTATAAAATGCAGTACAGTAAAGAAACAGCACAAAGAATATCTCCATTGGAATCTCATTGTTGGATCCCTTTATGTTAAACAGTTTCCAGAAACTGAGACAGAAGACTGTATTTTTCTTGAAAAAATTGCAAATTTGCAGCTGCTAGGAAGTGTATTCTAGTTTTGGAATTCTAATTACACTAAAGATTTCCCAGTTGCAAACCTCATTATTTTATGAAATGATTTACTGCTACTAAAAATATCACTAAGGATGCTTGTTAAGACATCAAATTGACTTCAAAAACCAAATAAGCTCATTAGGTGCATTCAAAAGATTAGCTAAATCCATTATCTGTCCAAAGTCAATTAACTGACTTTTATTTAAAACCAGAAATCCTTTCCACAACTGTGCACATTTTTTCAGTGATGATTACAAGACTAAATATATGTAAAAAACTAATAATACTTCAGAATATATTTATATCTAGATCTCTCCCCATGAAAAGCTGCTCATATCTATGTCCTTCCAATGTAGGTTGTAGCTACAAAAAAACAAATGAGGTGTGTCAGTCCTCAAACAGGAGTCTCTAGCTTTCTTATGTACTGGCATCAGAGTTCTCTCCCAGTTGTAGTTACTGCATGAATTGTCCAGACTGATACCATCCAACTAGACTTAGGCAGCTAAAGGTTGAAGCCTAAGTGACTCCCTCAATTACTCATCCAAGCTTTTGCATGGCACTGATGATGTTTGGCCTTTTGAGACTGTTTATAGAACTTAGGAGGCTTAAAGCTCCAAAGGGGAGTAAGTAAATTTGAGTACGTGGGGATGAAAGTGGTTATACTAGAGAAGCTTATTTTTTAAGACTTACACAAAGGAATTTATTATTTACCATCTTTAAAATACAAATATCAATGGTTGTAGTATATATGGAACAATTATGAAAACATTTACCAGATCTAATTTCTAATAAACAGTAGAGATGCAAACCCAGAGTTCATAGTATTCAATATGTTGCACTTGATGCTTAAAAAAATGGTGGTGTTTTTTGATTTATGAATATCCAAGAATTTTTAGGGTCTATTTTGGAGCAGTTTGGTAATGTGATGCAATGTTTCCTCTTGCTACCCTTAAGGCTGTGTCTGAAGATCAAGGAATTTACTCAGATTAATTTTGTGACTCTACAAATCGAAGCATTATTTTTTTGTTCCCTAATATTACTAGATAGGAGAGGGTGAATAATCACTATAAAAGAGCAATGATACTCTTTCAATGAAAATGGTAGTTCACCACAAAGGAAGTTTAATAGACACTTATGAGTCATCAGAGGGGTATTTAAAATGCATTTATTGCTAAAGCTGCCATAGCAGCAGGAAACTTTAAAACCCCTGGGTTCTCAAGTATGAAAGATCTATAATTATGCAGTGTCTTCTAAAATTTTGCATCAAATGATAAACAGGGAATAAGTTCTACAGTGGTGGGCCGGCTGGAAGACTGTAATAAAATCTGCATTCTTCTCTCTTAAATTGTATGAGTGCAGCATTGGCACCCTTGGCTATCAGATGTCTGAGATATTTACCAGCAATCTACAGGTTCAGGAAAAAAATAAGCCAGAAACCATAAAATCTTTTAATTCCTTTCTAAGATAAGAAATTACAAGATGATTCTTAAATGTGATCTTGAGAAGATATCCAGAATGTAAAACACTATTTCTCTGACTGCATCGGTTCATAGCATGTATCTTCACCACGAACACATCTTATGGCATGACTAAGACCGTTGCAAGGAAGTTATTCTATTCTTAGGTAGTTTCAAATGTCTTTAAGGAATAAGACCACAAAAATAAGTGGTGAGGGAGAACTGGTCACTTGCAACTCCATATGTTTTTAATCTAGTTGATCTACTTTTAGTTTTTGCTTCCACTCACTTTCTATTTCCTTACCATTCTCCTTCAGGAAGCTTTGGGGAGCACTGGGATCCTCATCACTGCCTGTTGGCCTCCTTCCTCGTGGCTGCCACTGGAGATGTGCCAGCTGACAGTGCTTGTCTGTGGGTTCTTACCCCAGAGGCTTTTCTCAGCTCAGCCACAAACAGGGAGCACAGTGTTAGAAGGTGCTCCAGCTCAGCTTCAGCTGTTTTTCTTGTGGGTAATCACTGCATGTTGCTCTTCACAAACATGCCTAAATATTCCTCAAATTAATGATTCCTTGCTGTCTGTCTGTTGAAAAGTCCTCGCAGAAGCTCCCACCCCCAGTAGTTCAGAACTTCGTTTCAGTTTCTGCCCTGATCGTACTGTACTCTTGGCTGACTTCTCTCTTGCTCATGTTAACTCCCATCTGTTAACCTGATTTCTGAAAGGAACAAGGCACATGTGATCACACAGTTCACAACCTTCATGGTTACTGCCATAACTTTTAAATCTGTTTTCCAAATTAAACAGTTTGTTAAATGAGTCGAGTTCTATGTGAGAACGAGCTCCCTCTAAGACTGTAAAACCTGGTCATTTGCTGGAGCAGTGACAACTAAGTGCTGTTCTGCCTTGATTGCTACTAGCCCTTCAAAATATGTTTTTCTTGGTGAGAGGCAGAATGAGGCAGTGCCACGTAGCTCAGGGACGGGGCAGCGACGCTTTGTCTGTGTACGTTTTGGGGTGGAGAAGAGATACTATCTGTAAGTTGGTGAGGACACTGATGAATAGGGATGTGGGTGGAAATTTTAGAAAAATTGTGGTAAAAGAAGATAGAAAAATGCAAGAGACTTGTATTTTTCCTTCCCCGTGGCTTGAAGTGTAAATTTCCTTAAACGGAAAGTGTATGTCTGCAGACAGGCTTATAACGTTACAGTAATACACTGATAACTGAACACGAAGTCAATCTTTAGAGTGTAGCAGCAGAGTTACACGTCGACCACTAGAGAGCAGCAGATAACCAGTAGTTGTGTGCTCGGTACGGCAAAATCTGAGCAACCCATAGCCACGTAATGCTTTGACAAACAGGCAAAAATGAACATCATAATGTAAAATTACCCTCTCGACTCTTCTAATGCCTTCCAATCAAACAAAATAGCAGGAGGAAGCACTCTGGTAATTAGCAGCAACCTGTCCTGTACCTAAATAAACCTCTACATAGCATGTATGCACTTTGCTTAGTCACTCGAGGCAGGATGCGTTACAGAGTTAAGGTCAGCTGCAGAAATGCAAAGCAACAACTAGTTCTTTCAGTTCCACAGCCCAAGCGTGCGTTACGAGGGGCTCTCATGGGTCTACAGGCAACGATCATGTCAGATGCTGTTGTTAGAGGATGGAAAGAAGCACAGGCTGACAGCAGGACAAGCATCAGAGGATTCGTGGTGAATTCCTGGTATACGGGTGTCCCACAGCACATGACAGGACCAGCCTCCCAGAGGATACCAATCCAGAGTGCACGAAGGGCATCGTCTCTTTGCTGTGGAAACTAGGACCTACTATGAAGTAAAAAGGGCTACTTGCTTGGATGCTGCTTCTATTTGCCAATTAGTAGCCCTACCACCAGCACTTCCTACCCAGCTAACAACCCTTATCATTACTAAGTGATGACCCTCACGTTAGGGTCCTCAGCACGGATGCTTGCAAGTGCCTGACTAGCACTGCGGGGTGGGTGAGTCACAGGACAAATGGAGAAGGAACAAAAGACCTCGCAAGAGCTGGGAATTCAGAGGTCACCAAAGAAGACTGGCAAATGGCAAACGACGGGGGAGTGATGGGGTGGTAATTGCAGCAGAATTACAATCGCTGATAGTATAATCAGGTTCAGGGCTGGAGACGATGCTAGAAAGACGAGCTATGATCTGATCGGGTCTGACTCATCCCTGCGAAGTCAGCATTGACATGACAGAGAAAGGAAACGGGGTAGCTTCGAACGAAGGGTTGGAAAATGCAGGGAAGGGACTGAATTTATGTAGCTGGAAAACACTGAGGAAGACGCAAATTGACTCTCAAGGTTTCCATAACAAAGGCTCTTCTGAATGGCATTGTTTAGCCTGGTCTTACTTAAACACTGAATAATTTATTCGCATTTGTTACAGGCAATTGACTTTCTAACTTCAGAGCAGGCCAGTTACACGTTTCTAAGAAAGAGTGGTAAAAGTGCTTAATCAGTGTTGTGTATCAGATAACTGATTTCATTTTACCAATATGAACTACATTTATTGCTCTCTGGACTGTTTCAGTTACATAGAAATGAGTTGAAAAAAACATTCTGACTAGCCAACTGTTCAACCAATTATTGGTTGTGTTACAGAATATAGTATTTTCTTTTAGGAATATTTCTTTTTTTTCTGGTTTTGAAGAAAATGATCTGCTAAGTCCAGCTCACTTACAAAAATTTTCATCTGGGCTATGCTGACCAAGAGAGGCTAGGAAACAAAGAACAGAATAACAAGGGTAAATATTTATTCACGAGCATGAGGTGTGCCAGTCAAACTGGGTCACCCCGAATGTGGGTTTATACAGGGTTCTTACACCCTTCAACCATTCAGGAACAACATGACTTGACTAAGATCCACACTACCTATTTCTAATAATAGTAAAACAACTGTATTTCTGCAGCATTCTTGATGCTCATCTATTGATCCAGATGTCCCCGGAGTCAGTCTTTCTAAAGTTACTTATCTATGATAACAGATGACACTGAGAGGGTTTCAAAGACATCTTAGAGAGGCTAGAACACTGGCTTTATCTCAGTTGTCCATGGGTATCCTTTATCCTTTGTGGACAGCTTGAAGAAGCAAACTCCTTATTTCCAGGGCCCAGCTGTCCTTCAGTTTGCTCTTTTTTATTTGAACATGAACAATACCAAGGTCTCCAGTAAAATTTCACTACCTCATTATATTGCAGCTTATAACGTGAACTAATATGTATTAACCAAGCTAATACACTGTCATATTATAAAAACTGACTGATACAATAGTTAGGGAAGTGAATTTTCATAACACCACATCATCACCATTGCAGTATAGCTGACACAAGCCAGTAAGTGTTGTCCCTGGTGACTTTCACAGGATTCACAATTTACACTCACGATTTTTATCCTTTATTTTTTTCAGACAGAAGTTTACTTAGTTGTTCGTTACATGTAAGTTGAGAGCAAAGTACTTATGATTTTCCTTTTTACTTTCATTGAACCTTTTCCACTAGTGTTCAGTCTTTCCTGAGCTGAGGGAACTCTGAACCACACATGGCTTTCATGATATGGACAAATAATGAATTGACACAGCAGCATAAGGATGCTTTGTTCTCTTTTCCTTTCTAGTTTCAGCACACAGCTTGTTTTCCTGAACTCTATTAAGCAATGAAGTAGGGTTTTCAAGAAACATATTTTAACTCCAAGATTTTTCTCCTGCACAGTACTAGTCAGCTGGAGCTCATGATTGTATACTTGAAGTCACCATGTTCTTCCTCACTGTGCACCACTTTAATCTAGCCGGAATGTAATCTGCCATTTTACTGCCTTAAGTCCCTGAATGGTATCATCAGAAGGTTGTCACTTGAGTGTCCAGCTCCCTTGCCATCACTTGTGAGTATGCTGAGCAGGTCCAAGCACAAACTACTACACTGTGACCGGTGACCTTTACACTACAAGTACTGCACTCTTAGTATCACCTGCCCGTGCTCTGTCTTTAACCAGTAATTCATTCAAAGACATTCCATCTTATGCCATTACTGTTTAGTTTTTTTGACAGTCTTTGTCAAAAGCCTTCTAGAAATCACAGAAGACTCTATCAGCTCTTCTTCTATCAGACCTTCTTCACAAGTTTAAAAAATGTTCAGTAAACTACAATGTGCCAAACTCCACTGCTAACAGTGTTTTCTTGTACTGCTGATCAAATGACGTTAACAGACTCTGAAGGCAACATCTCATTTTGGAACTGAAAAAATTCATAGTTGAGAGGATTCTTTTCCTCCAGAGTTCCTTGTGTGTCACTTTTAGCTTTCCTGTTCCTTTTTTTGCAATCCAAAGAGCCTTTCCCAGTATCTAGATCCCCTTAATGTTCAGTAAACTACAATGTGCCAAACTCCACTGCTAACAGTGTTTTCTTGTACTGCTGATCAAATGACGTTAACAGACTCTGAAGGCAACATCTCATTTTGGAACTGAAAAAATTCATAGTTGAGAGGATTCTTTTCCTCCAGAGTTCCTTGTGTGTCACTTTTAGCTTTCCTGTTCCTTTTTTTTGCAATCCAAAGAGCCTTTCCCAGTATCTGAGATCCCTTAAGATCCATGTTCATGTCTGGACAATGTTAAAGACAGGCCAGGCCCTGTTTCAAGTAATTCCAGCACCGAATTAATCAGTGGATGTAACTTACTTATGGCTCCTCTTACCACACCGGATCTGTGCTAGCAGAACCATCAGCAAACCAGCGCACAGTGCTGAAGGAACCTACCCAAAAGCTCCATTTTCAAGTTGCCATCTGGAAGGGCTTTTGGCGCCACGTTAAATATGGTTTCCTCCTTCAGCAGAGCAGTTGGATGCTGCAGTGGCACTGAGGTGCCTTTCAGAGGGCAAGACGCTGGCAAGTAAAATCTGTTCCTCTCTCTTCAGATTTGACTAAGGTTTATTTGAAGTGAAATTTGTAATTTAGAGGAGGTACCTGCAATTATGCAAGTACTGTCCTGGTTTGAGCCATGTCCTGTGCCCCCACAGCACGGTCTGCAACGCGGCGGTACCGGGGGGAAGGCAGAGAGATGCCGGGAGCACAGACCCCTGCAGCCGGCAGACACACCCTC
>NW_009954194.1:3011729-3021289 GCF_000747805.2 Chaetura pelagica | reverse complement strand
GGCTGCGGTCTCGTGGACGCCATCAGGCTGCGCTGGGCTCGGCCGGCCGGGGAGGCTGTTGTCCAGGTTTGTCAGCTGGGTCTTCCTTCCCGAAGAGGAGAAGCTCTCGGGTTAGTAACTGTTATTTATTGAGCAAAAATGGAGCATCATCCTTTATTCTGTATGTAAATTTTTTGGGTTTTGGGGTATTTGGGCGTCGGATTTTTTAAAAATTGGATGGTATGTTGTGTTTTGTGGCAAGAGGATCCATCACAGGAAAGTACTGCAGTACACAGTCGAGGTAATTTAGAGGTAACGACTTAGATTTCTGCTAAATAAATGATCCAGTGTTATCATAGACGGTGCCAAAGTGTCCTGAAATACAGATTTGATGAAAAAAAAAGTCTGGTTTAGTGGTAAGACAACTAGTGAAATGCCACAGGGTTTTGCTAGCAGTCTGTTCTGCATTGTTACTACAGTAAAAGGCTGTAGTCAAGGCCTTGTCCTTGCAGATGGTTATGTATGTGGCTAATTGTAGCAATAATTAAATCTGTAGAAATGAATTTTACTGTCTACATAGAGTGTTTTGAGAACTGGACATGGGGGAATATGTGCTCTTAGTGGACTCTCCCCCCTCCTCTCCGGTATTCTTCAATGCCTTCCTTCCTTTCTTTATTGCTTACAGGCCTTAAAGCTTCCAGTGAGGAAATGCTGAGCACTAGTCAGCGTGCTTTGGGTATAGGGAGAGATTCTTAAAATGGTTGTAAATTGTGTGAAACCCCGAAAACTGCAGCATAGATGTAGAAGTTGATTGTACATACAATGATAGACAACTGTATAAATATCTCTGAGCACTCTCTAAAATACTGCTTTTGATGTAGTCGTTATTTGAGAATGTGTTGCTTAGCTTATTGGAAGAAGACCCATCAAGCAGTTGAATGCAAAGCTGGATATCTTTCAGAGACAAATAAAGGTAGGCCTCAGTCCTAGAACCACAGAGAAGCAGACCTCGATTTCAGTAGAATCCTGTATAGCATATAAACAATGCCAATAAATGCCAATAATTTGGACATTTTTTTCTCCTATACACTTGAAAAATAGTGTTTTACTTTTCATCACTAATTTGCATGACTCTCTTGTTTTAAAGTAGTAAAATTTTTAAATGTAATTTTTTCTGTAGACTGAAATAATTGTATATTTTACAATAAAAATAACCTCTAAAAACCCAATGCATGGTCTTTGCTCTTAATTCTCTGCACTAATATTCCTCATTTATTTGGTGGAAAAACTTTATGTGATTTGCACATACAAAAAGTATTTATGACTGTGATTAGCTGTTATTGTGAAACAAAATGTCCTTTTAGAAGAAATAATTGTAGATAAAATTTCTTTGATGTGTTTGAATTGTTTGTTTTTAATACACAATCAGTTCTTTTAACTAGTAAAATATGTTATGCTTGAGTGAAGCACTTTGGATCTCTTCCAGTCCTTAGGCCTAAAATTAGTGATTAATAATCGGTGGCTGCTTAGTTGGGTCACTACAACAGTTAACTCTGCCTAACAGACACAGTCAACTGATGGGTTGTATATGGCATATATATAATTGTAAAATACGTATGAGAAAATTTAAGCTTACACAGAGATTTAAATTTTTCACAGAAACTCAGATTTTACACATTGCTTTTTCCTTATGCAGTGAGTGTCTTCCAGGTCTGTTTAAACTGCTTTCTCTTAGGAGATGACTTCCGTGGGTTTTTCAGTACAAAAGCAGACCTTGATTGTTGGATGCAGTTTGAGAACCTATTGTCTGAGAGCTGTGCACCTTGCTGAAGTGAGGTCTTATTTGATCACACATGACAAATGCATGCTGCTTGTCACACCCATTTCATTCATAGCAGCGTGCAATTAGAGATAAAAATGGGGGAAATAAGACACTGGAAAATAAATATTTTCTTTGAAATCATGAACCAAGTATTAATGCTTTTGAAGTAAATGGAAATTTCGGGAATGTAGAATATTAGGAAGACAATGGCAATTCCTGTTTTGACAGTGACCACCACATCAGTGGTGTGTAATCTACTGCAGTGCATAAAATCTTGTGCTGGATGAATTTGGCATAATCAGGCTGCAGAGGATATTTCTTCCTAGTTTTCTTGGGTTTAATTGGTCTTTGTTTTCTAACCTTTGTGTAGATGTGATATCCACTGTCTGGAATGTTTTTTGACTCCTGTGGGTCTTATTTATCTCTGTTTCTTGAGAAAGATTCAAGATATACTGGTGATGTGTGAAAGATGGGAATTTTTACTTTTATTAAATACCCAACATTTTAATGTCACTAAATTGCAGGTGTTTGGTAGAAGGTGAATGAGAAAGTCTGATTTATTTTCCTTTTGTTGTCCTTTTATGTGCCACTAAGTTTTTCCTCCCTATATATATATATATATTTAAATTGGAGCCTCTACATCATTTTAATTCAGGTACTTTGTTGTATTTCAGAGTATTTTTACAGACTACTCCTGAATCCTTTCCTGTAAAGACAGTAAGTGGAATTGATTGTAACACTTCTAGTATCTCTTATTCCATACTTCATGTATCCTGTTCTTGTGTTTGCCAGACAGACTCCATGTAGACTTTCAGGTCTTCCTTCAGTGATGCATTTGGATTGATCTGTGTGCTCTGTATTTTATTGTAACAAGAAAAAAAATGAGTAGATATCTTTTAATTCAATCTTCTGAAGCATGTGTCTGCTAACCCTTTAAATATTAAAAATAAAACTTCAGTGGAATTTTTCACCCCCCCACCCTCCCTGCTTGTATGGAGTGAATAGATGCTGGAATGTTCCACCTCTCTGTGTGCACTCATTGTGCCATTTTTCTGAAAGCAAATAATTTTTAATACAAAAATGAAATTGCAATATACTCCCGAGCTTGTTGTATCCTAAATAGTGATTACGTGGATCTTTTTGCATCAAAATGTTTGTTATTAGCTGTTCAGTGGTTGGGAAGGATTGGTGAATAACTGGCTAGAGAGACAACAGCAATGCCACTTTAGCATCAAGTGGCTATTACCTCTTTTTCGCTTTGTACTAGGTCTGGCTGTGATGGAGTTAAACTTCTTCATAGCAGCCTGTACCATGCTGTGTTTTGGATCTGAGGCTGAAACAGTGTTGATAACACACCAGTATTTTGCATGTTGTTTTGTTAGCACAATGTCAAGGTTTTTTTTCCTCCCCCCCAACATTTGCTTCTCTATAGTGAGTAGGCATGGAGTGGGCAAGAGACTGGGATAACACGCCACTGGAACAGCTGACCAGAATTGGCCAGGGGCATAGTTCACACCATATAATGTCATGCTTAGCAATGAAAACTGGATTAGAGGAAGAAGAAGGGGTGAGGAGCATTGGCTTTCAAGGTGGCTGTTGCTTGGAGACTGGCTGAGCATTGCTGTGCTTGTGGAAGGTGGTGATTGATTTCCTTTGCATCACCTCCCTGCCTCCTTTCCTTCAGCTATTGAATTGTTCTTGTCCCAGACCCTAAGCATTCTCACTCTTTTTCTCTAGTGCATTCCCCCTCCTACTCAGGGAGGGTGGGGAGGCAGTGAGCAGCTGTGTGGATGCTTGGCTGCTGGCTAAAATCAACCTATCACACATCTGAAATGCAGTTGCATTAACTCCAAGACCATTTGAAACCTGTATTCTGGCAACATGGTGTTTGTCACAGATCAGAATGAAAGCTTGGTTTTGAGGTTATATACCAATATGTTCTCACTTTCATGCATAAAGCTGTTTGAGTTAGGAAATTTACAAAGATTATTAGCCAGTTTTTTGAGATACCTCTGTTAAATTTTTCTAGTGTCCTCTTGGACTGAGCAGTCCAGATCTCTCCGGTAAATCAAAACTTTCTTTTTCATTTAAAAAAAAAAAAAAAAAAGACAAACAAACAAACAAGAAGCAGCTGTGTTTTTAAATACTGTTTTTTGTTGTCAGGGATGTTGGTGGCTTAAATGCTCTGTGCTGATCTTTTGATCGGTCTATATGGAGGGCAGTTTCAGTATCAATGGAGAGCTGTTAACAGAAAAAAAAAAAGCGGCAAATATTGATCTAACTTCCCCCTTTCCTTTAAAACACAATTTTAGTTCTTTCCTAAAGCTGTATAGGAATCTTTAAAGCATTTTTGGACTGGATCTTGAGCTTCAGGATGTCTTACTATCTTTCTTCTGAAATAGAACAGTGAATCTCTTGAACCTAGGCCTACCATCACACTTGTGTGTCAACAAGGTTCATCTTAAGTCTAAGAAGTGGTACTAGCAGGGAAAAAATGGTCTTTAGAGTACCAGAAACTTTTGTTTTTCTTCCCTCTTCAAAATCTGGATAATAGAGGGGGTAATGTTACCAACATTAGAATCGCTTAAAAAAACTACTTAAGATCATGATACAGTAGTCACGTAGTACTTTCCTCCTTCTGGGAGCCTGCCATTGATTTATTTGTCATACCAACTTACAGAGTTTTTCCACATAGAGTTGTACAGCTGTCTGCATTGCAACAAGATAAGATTACCACAGTCTTAAGAACTGCCTATTGAGGAGTTCTACAGGTGTAAGCCATCCATCTGCTGATGAGTGAAAAGCCAGTTCTCTACCTTATTTTTCCTGTTGTTTGAGGTTGCATCAGTATACTTGCTCTTTGCAGAGCCCCAGCTTTAGGGCAGGATTCCTATAGCAGTTAGGCATACTGGCAGATGGAGCACAGAGAGATGCAAGAAAAACTTGCTGGATCAGATGCTTTCTGGATCAGCCATTGTGGAGATGCACCATAGTGCAAACTTCACCTTATTCTTGTGGGATTATTGGAATAGGATGCTGCTTAGGTGAACTCAGAACTGTGCTTTTGAAGCCCAAATCAGACTCTGCTCTTATGGAGAGGAACTGGATTTCAAAAGCAGAAGCCTCCTGTAGGATGTATTGAAATCTAAAGGAATCTAGAAATTACCTCATGAAGTAGGGTCTACAGATGAATGCAGATCTGTGTGACAGCATGTAAGTGTGTTTGAATAAGAAAGGTGTTGAGTAGATTTTACTTACTGCTTTAGCTTTGAACTTCTTCTTTTATGTATGTCTGAAAAGGCTATTGTAGTTGTTTATCTTCCAGGTAATAGTGGTCTTACTATTAGTCTTGACAAAAGCTTAAAGGCTTGTTCATGTTGAATAAATGAGACAGTTAAAACCTGTGGAGCCAAATATACTGCACGAGTTAATGTGGAGATTTTACACTGGTATTACTGTCATCCCTGTGTCTTCTGCTGCATTGTTTATTTTGCTTGATTGACAAATTCTGTATTATCAGAATAGAGTGAATTTATATGCTTATCCACATACATAGAAGTGATTATGCTGTGTTGTTAATAGAAGTGAAAGTAATTCATTTTGCAGCCACAGATTGTTTTGACTTCATTATTTTGAGAATATGTGAAGTCTAAATCACATCTTGTTATAAATTAGTGTTCAGGCCTATTTGGATCTGAAATGTTGGCACTGGTTAGAAAAGAACTTCCTTCTGCACTTCAGGAATTTCCATGCTAACTTAAAAATCCTTAAAAACAAAAAAATAGTTGCATATTTCTAGTAACCATTGTAGTCACTATCCTTTCTGCAGCTGGGATTCACAAATGAGTGACACTTGCATTTTTTTCATAGTAACTTTTCCCATGTTAAAAGACTGTGTATGGACTGAAGTAATTCAGTTGGTCAGTTCTGTTACCAAATGTCATTCTTGTTGGGCTTATAAATACATTTCTTAAAGGTAAAGTATTTTAATGACTTGATAGCATGATGAAATCATTCAGGTTTTGATACATAGTGGATAATTTTATGAATAGATGAACATCTTTAACAAGAGCACATGTTAAAGGATTATTTGATTTGGTATGTTTTGCTTAGAGTTAATGGTTGTATGTGCAGAATACAAACAATGGTACATTAACTGTAGACTTGCGCTCTGTAATTCAGCCAGAATCCACTAATAGTTCAGTTACTAGTTCATTGTATGTCAATGATCAGTGGGTCATAACTGACTTAATCTTCTGCTTTTTATTCTTTAGTGCCGCAAATTGACTGAACAAAATTAAGAACATGGAATATGGATGCAGTTGCTTGAGCACCATTTCTTCCAAAGTGTAAATTCAGCGGATTGTTGGCCTGAATGATTGATTGATAAGCAACAGACAGAAGACTAAGATCAAGAAAAAATTCTGGCTACTCATGCTCTGTTTGACAAAACTGATGCAGGTTCATATCTTCTGAAATGCAGTTGAAAAAAATGAGGGAAATTTTACCAAGATTATACTCTGGCCAAGTTAATGAAAAACATAGTTCCTTAACTACATCCCCAAAGCAATCTTCTGAGGATAAAACAAATCCATCAAAAGGGGATGGTCACCAAAACTGCTGTTACCAAGGGACTGAGGCTGAGAACAAGTTGACGCTGATAAGCTGTATAAGATGCAGAAGTGTTCAGAAAATTTCAGTGCAAGATGTTGAAAAGTGTAAGAAGCTTGGGTGGACTGAAGACAAAAATTTCATCTGCAAGAAGTGTAGTCTTGCTACACCACCAGCTTTCCATTTTGTTCCTGAGGGTGCCAATGCTGTAGAGTTGGAAAAACATGAAAAAAAATCTCCAAGTAAAGCCCAGAGAAGATTTAAAGTAAAAAACTTTCTGCCAGGTAAATACTACTGTGATAAATGTAGATTTTCAACAAAGGATCCTTTACAATATAAAAAGCATGTAGGTCAACATGAAGAAATTAAATTTATTTGTTCTCACTGTAGTTATATATCCTACACCAAAGGAGAATTCCAGAGACATTTGGTGAAGCATACAGGAACGTTTCCGTATCAGTGTGAATACTGTGAATATGGTGCTGTTAGACATGACTATATAGTGAAACATACCAGGAGAGTACATGAAATGCCCACTAAACGGCTGTCAAATACTATCGTAAACCACAAACAACAGAAGCTGAGTCAAAGCACTTTATTTGAAAAGCAGAAATATAGTAAAACTCCTTTTCAGAATGAACTTTCAAATTTGTCTTCAAAAATGGTTTGTGAGACTCCAAGTCTAGCAAGTAAAAGAGCCTATTTGTCTCATGATGTAGAATGTAGCATAAACACAGCATCTCTCCAGGGTAAAACAGCATTGGAGCCATCTGAAATAAATGTATGTGAGAATCAAAGTGTGGAAGTTGAGGTTTCTTCTCCAAAATTGGAGCCTTTACAACCTGGGATGCCTTTAACAGTAATTGCACCATCTGAACTTGTAGTTCCTTCTAACTGTTTAGCTCAGATAGTAGAGATTAAAATAGTGAATGGAGCACAACAGCTGGTTCTTAAACTAATTCCTATGAAAGATGCAACTTACAAACCTGTGAACAGTGGTGAAGAGGAACTTGAGAATCAAGGTATAGAACCATCTGCAGAAGGAAAAAAACCATCTGTATCTCAAAATGAGTTACTGACCATGGAAGTGAATGTAGACAAATCATCCAGTGTTAGTAACCAGGTTAATTTGGATAGTACCTATGACAAGAATTCTGAATGTCTTTGTTTTTCTGATTCTCAACTCTCAGACTGTAATCCTCTGTCTGTACAGAGGGAAGATGCATCAAAATTCTGCTTTCATTTGGTGAAAGGTATTGATGTCCATTCTGGTGTTTTTGAACTTTGTCCTCCGTCTCTGGTGATGAATAACACTGAAAAAAAAAGTGAGCTTAAATCCTCAAGGTGGGAAGTAGATGGAAAAAATAATTTAGATTATGACTTGTGTTGCTGTGAAGAACGCGTGGATATACCACCTCCAAAATATGCTGCTATTTCTGAAGATAAATGTTCAAAGAACATTTCAGTAGAGGCTTTGCAGGAGGGCAGCAATTATTCTTCTGCAGTCCTTAAACGAAAGGATACGTTGCCTCTCAAGAGGGATGACAAAGAGTGTAGGAGTCTGCCAGTCAAGTCTACAGGTACACATTTAGCTGGTAAATGTTTTAATAAAAACTCTCTTAAATTTTCTGAAGCAGGAAAAAAAAATCATGTCACTAAAACTCCACCTTGCGAGAACAAGACTTTTGGCTTTAGCAAAGTACGGAGAGCTGAAACTATAAGCCAAAAGAGCAATCTTCTTCTGGAATCATTAGAATTACAGAAGATGGAAAATAAAGGCAAGCCTTTTGAAGGACCTGTTATTTCATCTGTATTTTCTCTTAGCTCTGGGGCTGAAAATGTCCCAGAGGATGTCAGATGGGATGACACAACATGCAATAAGAAGTCAGCAACGTTGTTGTGTAGAAAGATTGCTCAACTAATGTCTGCTGCTGAATCTAACATGAAATCCATGCCTTTGAGATGTGAAGGTTCTAGTAAAAAGGTGCTTTTCCCTCAAGAAAATTCAGCAAGCTGCGATAGGGTTGTTACTGCCACTGAAGTGGAACAATCTGTGTCTCTGCCTCAAGTGCATGTTGGAAACAGTGTTAGTAGTAGTGAAGAACATAGTAAACATCACCTACTTTCATTTGCAAGAACATCTAAAAGCAGGGTAACTAAAAATTCTCATGTTGCTACTCCAGTGTTTATCCCCAAAGGGACAATGCTGAGAGTGCTGAATGCTACTAGCAGTCAAAAGTCAAATGGAATAGAAAACAGTGAAACATCAGCTCCTTCTGTGTATTGCAATGAAATGTTTCTGCCTCGCCCGGTTCCCGTCAGTGTTTCTGAGCTCAGCAGTAACTTACCATGTTTGCCTAATCAGAGTGAAACGAATGCTGACTTCCAAAGTAAATCACTCAGGCAAAGACCAAAGCGAGAGGCAAGTGTTAAAAATAATGGCAAACAAACTGGTGTACTGTTTCAGAAAAACAGTGATGTGAGTAAGCAAAGCAAACCCTATTCAAAAAGTCAACTAGGTCCCAAAAATAAAGCGAAACAAGGGAACTTCAGGGAGCTTCCTAAGAGGAAAACAAGAACACAATCGGAAACCAGTTCAAGTTCTGACATGTCATATCTATTGACAGCAAGGCGGCTTCGGCTTGTCCCTCTGAGAATGAATCAGCTGATAAAATGCCCTCGTCGTAACCAGCCAGTTGTGGTACTAAACCATCCTGATGTTGATTCACCAGAGATAATTAATGTCATGAAGACTATCAACAAGTATAAAGGTCAAGTCCTGAAAGTGGTCCTATCAGAAAGGACAAGTAGTTGTCTTGGTGTCAAACGTTACCGAAAGCGTCTTACTCTTCAGAATGTTGAGACAGGAAACCAAGCAAAAAAGCAGAGTATGCTGAAAATGAAACTAAAAAAGACCCATAAAAACAACTACCAAGTGGTGGAAACTTCACCAGCTGAAACAGTTCAGTCTATGTTTAAGTGTTGGTTTTGTGGAAGAGTATATATGGACCAAGAAGAATGGATAAGTCATGGACAGAGACACTTGATAGAGGCAACCAAGGGTTGGGATATTCTTTCTCTTCCAGCAAAAAAACATTAATTGAGAGACCTGGGGGGGGGGGGGGGGGGGTGCTCCTGTGGTTTTTTT
>NW_009954194.1:2956298-3011450 GCF_000747805.2 Chaetura pelagica | reverse complement strand
GGGTCACGGGCCGCCCTGCTCTATCGCTCCCATCTCCGGGCCCCGGGCTCGTGACGCGTCCCGTTCTGCTCGGCTGGGGGGGGGGGGGGGGGGGTTTCCTCTGTTATTTTTAATGAGTGCCACTAACTTGCTTGGAAAGTAAGACTGAAATAACTGCTTTATTTTGCCAAAAGGTCTCTACTGTTGGCAAAGTGGGAGAGGAGAGCAGAGATACAGAAAGCTGATAGTGAGGATTAAGCACTACTTTGCACTTATATTTGAAATCAGTGGTCAGCTTCATCTGTTCCATATGAGAAATTTGAAAAAGATTTTCTATGCAAGCATCTTTCTAGTTACCGTTCTGTGCTAGAACACTGTGTTGTGGCTGGTTTGTGCTAGGTCTGTGGATTAAAATCATAGCTTACGAGATCTTTGTAAATTTAACAGGGTTTAGTTTGTTTTATTACAGCATGGTGTTTCAGAGATCAAAGGTGTGTGTACTGAAAAGCACTCCTGATCTTCTGTGCACAACAAGTATATCTCATAGGTTTTAGTAAATGGCAAATTAAGCACCATGTATATAGAATAAAACTTAAATACAAGAACCCTCTTTCACTGAAAGAAAACCACTTCTGCTGACTTCAGGGGAGATAGAAGGGTGTAAATGAAGAATCTGTGGGATCAGAGTTATTCCCACTATGTCAAATAGCACTAAAAAACGTTGTTTAGTACTTAGTCTTTACCTAGCTTTTGTTGTGCAGATGTGAGAAAGAGAACAGAGCACTGTCAGCTTTCTGTACCATGTTTTTTCTGAGCAGGCAGAGCTGGACATACCATAAGGCCTGGACCAAAAGGAGAGAGCTTTTCTCCATGTGGCCTCAAGGCTGTTCTGAAATCTAAGGAAGTAATAGCCAAATGTAAAGCCTTTACCTCTCTGTGTGTATAGCCTGATAGAAACACATATGCAGAGTAGGGCATTTGGTTAGAACCCTAGTTGGTGAATTAGTGCATTTTGCAGGGGAACTTGCTGAAGATGATGACTTTTCAAAAAGAAAACCCATGTTGCACAGCTTTTACGTTGACAGTGTTGAAACAGATTTCCAGTGCAATCTTTCATCCTTTTTAATCTTAAGAATCTGTTTGTTGTTAGAATATATTTTTGGTAGGCCTCAATTCATACAAGCCTGTGCCTAGTTACATATGTGTGTCTAATGTGTATCTTCTGACTTCAGTGCAGTGTGAACACTGCTCAGATGTTTAAACACTTAACTAAGTCAGGGCCAAATTTCAAGCTCTTTGTGAAGAAGAGAGGTGGATGTTCCTGAATTCTAATGTTTCTGTACATGAAAAACAGGTGTCTTCATCTTGTCAATTTCAAGTTATTTTAAAGTAATATAGAGCGAACTATATTGAAGCACATATTTACAAATAACTTCTTATGTTTTTACAGATAAGAAAATCAATGCAGACTCTAATGCTGGATGTGTGTTCTATGTTTGAACTGGAACTGCTCTTGAAAAGCTGGTAGTTCCTAACTTTTCAGTGTTGGTGCGTTTTTGTAAACAGTTTACGCTGGAATATTTTTTTATGAACTCCAGCAGACTAAACATTGTTTTGATAAAGTATGTATAGTATCTGTATTGAAATGTAAATATTTTAAAACTACATCTGACCGAGGCTTATTTTCAATACCAATTAAAACATTGCTTTCCAGTCATTTTGCAATATAGCGTTAAAATCCCTCAGATTGTTGGTGCTTTAAGTCAGGTCTTTTTCATTATGTACACATGGAAATTTTTTGTATCATTTGTATTGGACTAACCTATTCCACAGAACAAACTTCCTTTTGTCTGTTTTGTCAATAATAATGAAATTACAGTTCTCATTTTGTATTCAAAAGGAATTATATTTTTTTAGATGGGTACACTAGAGGGTTTTTTCACTTCATATACTTTGATGCCAAACCAAACAGTACTATTTGCATTTTTGATTGTGAAAATATCTTCCATTTTAAAATTCTGGCCTTTCACTTGTAAAAAATATGGAATAGTTAACATAAGAACAAACATGGTTAAATTAATTTTATTTTTTTTAAAATCCTTCAGGTTACAGTTTGAATTTATTTTGTTTCCGTAGAAGCTACTAAATAGTTTTGAATTTGCTTTGTAAGAGTTTGTCGCTGTCAAAACTAGAACATTCCTCATGGAAGCTGTACTGGGGGAGCAGGGAGGTGTTGCTGCTCAGCATTACAAACTTTAGGGGGGTTAAGAGTACTAGTTATGCTTGTCTTCTGTAAGCAAGTTTACTGTTTTATCAAACATCTGCAAAGCCATGTATGTCACTGCTATGATCTGTCGAAATTGTTAAGCTGTGTGTTTGTTTTGGTTTTTTTTTTCATGGGTTTAGTGTAGAATTTTTTTAACATGAAAGCATTTTGTAAGTTAAATTGTATGGTAGCTATGAAACTCTTAAAGCAGATTGTCATGCCTCTTTTCCTTTTGTGAACTCTGCCAAACTGCTTAGGAACTTCTGTTTTGTTAATTTTTTATTCATATTATTAGATAATGTCAGAATAATTCAAGTTTAGCAGTCTCAGTGGTTTTAGAGAAATAATTATAATGAATGTTCTCTTAGATTTTGATGAAGCATTGAGAAATAAAAAGGTTGCAAGGAAATAACCAACTGCTAAATTGTTTTAGAGCAAGTTTGTGCCACTACATACTACATCATAAATTCAGTTAGAACATCATGTTTTGGGCTTGAATGTTTTCATTCTTCTTGTTCCTATTCTGTAAGGTTAAAGTAACTGAGGTTGCTTTCTTGGTATATTGCAATTACCTAGTCAGACTTTAGAGTGTGCGTAGAAACGAAGGTTATGGATGCTTTGCAGAAAAATACTGGTTTGCCTTTAATATTTATAATTAATTTAGTTAAGCCTTCCAAAACTCAAATTACATGAATAAATATCATATTTTTTTCTCGAAAAGTATCACCTTCTTGTCGTCTTTGATACACACTAGAACGTGCTTTCTTGATGAATTTGAAGCACATCTACGGGACCTACTGATGATTTTTACCTCTGTATTTGCACATGGTATGAATTCAAAGGAACTGCTTGCGTAATGGTGCTCCTACGTAAGTGAAGACTGATCTGGAGTACAAGTGTCTGCTACCGAAGCTAAAGAATAAGTGTTTGATAAGCAATAGAATGTACATAATTAAAACTGCCTTTATAATCTGCTCCCATACCTGTATGAACCAGCTGACACCCACTGACTTCAGTGGCTGCTGAGCACAGCTTTTATTGTGTAGACACACATGCACACTGGATGAGACTGTTAATCAGTGAACACTCATCAAAGCATTTTATGGGTATTTTTAAAAGCAAGAGTATTTTTTATGACTAGTATGTTTTATTAGATTTTGCTACTAATGGAGCTTCAGTGACATTAAGGTAAGCAAGACTGAGTTTGGTTTTCATGTTGCGTTTGAAGGTACAGTGCAAGATAAGCACATTGTTCATTGTCGAGATATCAGGAGTCGGTCACTCTTTACACTTTTCTGTGAAATAATATGACATATAGTTTACCTGTATCCTCAAAAACAAACTGAAAGAATAAAACAAATGGGGTATACCTGTGTTCTCAGTTGGAGATAAGTTTTTTTAGTGGAGCATTTGGAATACTTCATTATATTATGAAGTAAAAGGCTGAAAGGCTAATCTGATTTTTGACACATGTAAATAGTTTTTCTGTTTACATCAATGCAAACAAACGGGTGATGTTATGGCAGAAAACATCTTTTGTGTGACTTGAATGGATATGTAAGGTAGCATTGTTCTCTGTGGATTCCTGACTTATCCTTTCCGTCAAGGAGTGTGATGGGAACGTATTTGTAGAAGTCAATAATCTCTTTCACGGAATTAAATTTCTGGAGAAAAACAAAAAATTGTAATCAGTGATTGAAAAGGAAATTGCTAGATCATTTTATCTAGAACATTAGAAGTCTTGCAAATGACAGGATTAGAAATTGGTGATATTTTGCACAGAGTTACGATTAGATTAGGTGGACCAATCATAAAAAGAAAACCACCAGATTTTAATACTTTATTTCTTTGTGCCCCTTATATAAGAGAAAGTAGCTGTCTGCTTAAAGTAAAAGGGGAGCATTTCTAATCCCTGAGAATGCAGTGTCACCTGTGGAAAGTTGTGATGGAAGATGTCAGGATAGATTTTTAAAAGATGAAGGAACTGTAATCATTGCTAACTTTGCCCTGTCAAAAGTTACACTTAATTAGCAGTACAGGATACTTTACATTGCAAGTTTCCTTGCACCTTCTTAAACCTACCTTTTCCCATTTAGTTTACTGAGAAAGTTGCTGTAAACCCCTTTAACATATGGAACAAGAATAATTAAGCAGGGTTTTAGTCTTATTCTCTGGTGTCAAACAATGACTGTCTCCAAGCCTGCTCCTAAAATGATAAAGGTGTGGTTTGATATTCCTGAACTGATCAAACACCAATGGAAAGCTATCCAAGGAATTTACCCTCATCTGTCCTGGTAGGAGACTCTTAATCCTGCAATTTCAATTGTTAGCAGTCCTTCAGTTTAAATAGCTCTCTTACCTGTGTGTAACTTCTAAGCTCTCATCACATTGCTAAGCTGCCATCACACCACTTTCTCCTTTTGAGCTATTCTTTGGAGTCATGGGCATTAAATCACTAGGACTGTACACAGTAATGCAAGCTTACTGTGACATTATCCTGTATCTATGGTTTTTGACATTTACTGTAAGCATGGACATTCACTGTATATGTGATGATATCTCATGGTACTCTCATCTTCACCTGATCCACACCTAGTTTGTAACAGAATCTGATTAAATCTGTGATTTGGTGAAAGTGTTCCTGTATTATTTATGATGAAAATGATCTGATATAAAAACTTACATGCTATTTTTTAATATTTGTTTGTTTGATTTTTTTTTTTTTTTATAATGGTTACTTGTATATATTTGTTCCATGTTGCTGTTTTGTCTTTGCCTTATGTTGAGGGTCACTACTGCTATTAGAAGTCTAGGCAAAACTATGGTTTGTGTTTCATGCCGTACCAAAGAAATCCTAACTTTTTTGAATCTAATCTTACTCTCTCTCAGTACCAGTTCTTTTCCTATTTTCTTATGTTTTCGGTTGTTTGGAAAGTTAGGAAGTCTTACTATAATGGTTCATATGCTTTGAAAATGTAACTTGGCTTCGCTTGGCTAATGTCACATTATCCATCACACTGCCATTAAGTTCATCATAGATGATGTTGTAGCTCTTTGGTAGTGAGAGAAAAATGTCTCGCCTGTTCCTTAGATCTCTTTTCCTATTTTATTTCAACCTTAACTCTTATTTGAATTAATGAGATTTAAAATACTAAGATGTGACTCTTTTCATGACTGCTAGATCATGAAGTTGACTCAGAAATCATGATGTTGGGGACTGATGGTCCAGAACTGTACATATTTGTGTCTTTTAATGGAACCCCACACTTTGTTACATGTAAAGACACCTAAAGGCATAAAGACAAAGAAAATTCAGTACTTTAGACTTTTTCATTTCCCTTCATTGTCCCTTCACAGAAGAGATCTCTGTTGTCATGGGAATGACCCATCTGCTGGTGCTTCTGAAAGGGGTAGTTTTGAAATGCGCTGGGGTGGTTATCAATACTCTTCCCCCTTCCCCCTCTCCCCCCCCCTTATGGCCTTAAAAGGCTATATGAGAGCTAATGTAAGTTTAATTAAATACAATTTAAAAAGTTAATCATAACTCTCTTTTGATCATACACTGCATGGACACCTCATAAGCTGTGTATGACAAATCTAGGTTGCAGTCAGATAGGGAAAACTGAATAATTATGTGTAAGAAAAAACAAGTTTTTCATGGACAGAAATAGAGTAATACAAAAGTGAAAACATGCTGTAGGGAATTGGTAAGATTGACCCTTTGAATACAATTAACTCAGGAGAAATGTAATAGGTCTGTACCTGTTGTTAAGGCTGCTTTGTCTTCAGCAGGTGAAGAGGGAATACTCAGCTCATTAGATAAAGCAGCTGGTCTGTCTGCATTTGCACACTGCAAAATGTGGTGTAACAAAGGGTTTCCCTGTGGAGGGACAGTGCAGAGCACTCTGCTAAGCATTCTGGCAGGCATTGGAGAATTATAGGCAGCAATTTTGCAGTAATTCAAAGCCTTACAAATTGTCTTCACCCTCCAGAGATAAGAACCTTAAATGAGCTGCAGAAGTTGAGAGTTTTCAAGAAAGAGCGTTTTTTGGGAATCCTTTCAGACTGCCTGAGGTGGAAGTAGCTCTGCTGAGCAAGGTTGGTGCCATTGATTGTTCCTTATTGTGCACATGCTTCATGCCAAGTCTGGTGTTAATTTTATTTTCATGTGTGCTGCTGAGAATAATTCATGAAAGTGAGAGGCTTCTTTTTCTGTGGCTCCCTGGTACTACACATAGCTGAATAGCAAAGCAATTCTGAAATTTTTCTGTTGCAGTTGATCTACAGGGGAATTTCTGAGTTAAATAAAAATAATACTCAGTATTAAAAAAGAAGGTTTAAGGTAACACGTCATGATACAGATTTAGCCTGGTAAAGCCAAGTCTTAGTTGTTAGTCTTATAGTTTACTGATGGCTATTAACTAGATGCTTGAAATCTTTCTTCTGAAATTGTAACTTTGTATTTTGACTGTCATCAGTCCAGGCCCAGCCTAATTTCTGTGGACAAGTTGGAACAGACAACAGAGATGGAAGGGACTGTTTTCTCCTCCCTTTTACTTCAGTAAAAATTGTTCACATATTGTTCAGGTAATGTTCTAATTCCCTCAATTGTTGAATCTATTAAAATGATGAAAATTTAGGTTTATGTCTTTGAAGTAGTATGTGCGTGGTACACGACAGATTATCCTGTAGTGTAGAATACTTCAGTTCCTTTTTTTTAGTCAGCTATTGTTTTGAATCTGAATCTCTTTTTATCGGGGCCATTTATCAGGAAGACTACCCAATGTAAGAGCCACAGAAAACTAAACTTTGTTTCTGCAAAATCATACTAAATTTCCAGGAAATTATCTGGGAGGTTCAGTTCAGAAATGCAAACAATGTTTTACAGAAGACAGATGGTTTACTATAGCAATGTCAGGATGATGGTACCTCTAGTACAGTTCTCTGTTGTATCCCTCTGTTTCCCAGACTGTTCCAGTGTGCTTGAACACAGTGGTATTTTAACCCATTACTAAACCAGTGTTCCTGAAGAGCAACTTGCCAGTAAACCTTGCCCCTTATCTCTGAAAGCCCTTGAATCCTATCCCACATTTCTAATCAGGATCCAAATGTAAATCCTGGACCTGCTGAGTTTATCAAGTTAGCTTGGGTCAGTTTTGAATTTCAGTTGTTTTTTTTTTTTTTTCTTTTATCTCAGTCTATCTGTAGAAAATATACGTTTTTAAACTATTAAAACCCTCACAGTAATTTGTTGCTTTTCTCCTTTGCTGTGTAGCCGGTCCTCCCGTAGGCTGGATTTCATGCTCAGCTGAGTGTTCTTTAAGTTTCTTTTAATTGCTTTTTGCAAATATCGTATCTTTGTAGGGATGACTGTTTCAGGTTTATTTTTTTTTCTTGTGTGAAAGATGTGTAGATACAGTATTTGTTATTTAATTGTATAGGTAGAATAAGAATTAGACTCCTATGAATATAATTGAATGATGTAAAAAAGCATCGCTAATTGAAAGGTATTTTCTAATTCAAATTTACCATGTCTGAAAGATCGATTGGTGGGGACCTATATGATTTATTTGCTTCTGAATATTCATGATAACTTGTCCTATTTCTTAATTTTTAAAAATATTGATTCCTCTTTTGCTATATAAGAGACATTATTCAGCAAAACCAGCAGCAGGCTATGCTGTAGAATACCTGGAGTTGTATACATTTTAAAATATCTGCTTATATTATAACAAGTCAAAAATATGATAAAGTAGTATGTGTACCTGGAAAGGGAGGACTTTCTTCCTTTACTTTGCAGGTGTTACTTAGAGTAGGTAAAAGTATTAGAAGTACTTAGGAAATTTTCACATTGATTTAAATCTGAATTTGAGCATGGTATGTAAAATTCAGATTAAAGTCATGAAGTTGCTTGAAACTTTGAGACATACTTGAAATAAGAGTATTGTAAAAGAAACTTGTGTGTAACAGCAGGTTTGTTATGTGGGAGAGTTTTTAACTAATCTTTAGCATCAAGAGCTTTTGAAGTGTGACATAAAAGCAGTAGACTATAATATTAGATGGGATTTTACTTACATCATCTCCTCTGAGCCCTGTTCCCAGTGCGTATTGTTGGCTCTCCTCCAGAAAACGTACTTTAATGTTATAGACTCTTCTTCCATAATAGACAACCAAAACATACGGCTCAGTGTTTGATTTCTTTGAAGAATCTCTAACCAAGAATGTCTCATCCTGTTGTATGACACAGAGTTAAATTATGGATTGTATGCTTTGCTCACAAAAAAACCCCTGCAAGCCATCGTAGACAACTCAGATTTTTTTTCCAAGATTTTACATCCCAGGTTTCCAGGTAAATTGTACTTACAGTGTTTTCCTGTAATAGTGCCTTCTCTGCCTCATGGCGATCATAGTCTCCCATGTACCATTCGTACTTGTTTAAATCCTTAATTTTAAGATAATATAATCAGTGTATAGAAATGAATCACAGCTGGCAGAAGCAAAAGCCAGTGAAAATAGATCATATCTAATCTACATGTAAAGCAAGTTTAGCACAGTTTATAAAAATAATTGTAATGCATCTATATTTAGAAGTCCTGTTAGGAAATCTGAATCAAATTAAGACATCTGCATTCTTTTCCATGGTTTCAAGAGCTCATCTTAGACTATTTTCAGGGCAGTTGAATCCCCACAGCTTTCAGACAATTTCACTTCTCAGGGAAATGTTTTCAGTAAACAGCAGTTCTTATGGTATGTGTGTGTGTCCCCTACAGTGATAATCCTGTTTTCTAAAAACATATCTCCTTACAAAGTGATGTGTTCTTTACCTTTTCAGTGGGTTGGGTAAGAGATTGTGTTTCCTGTTTTACAAGAGAATGTTTTGATTTATTTTTGCTTGCTGCGTACAGTGTAGGAGATGGTGACCTCTTCACTGACAAATTCTCTATGTTTAACGTGGACCCTGTAAAAGTAAATTCAGAAGGAAAAAGGTATTATTTTTTAAACTTAAGTTATAGTTTAATTTTGCTGTATCAGTTTTACTTGGTAAGTCTGAGAATAGTGTTCACAGTTTAGAAATACAGTTCTGTGATATTAACCTTTAAAATGTAGAGCTGTCAGTTACGAGTTGTCTTCTGCTAATGCAGCACCAGTGATTTATTTCCAATTCATGCCCCAAGGGATTTAACACATTGTTTTCCTCGTGTTCTTTAATTGACTTTACTCTGTCAGGTTCTTGTGCACAGAAACGTAGCAAAATAGTAAAGATAAACTATCAATAAAATAGCAAATAAAATAATATTGGACAAATGGTTCATTCTGTACTGCTCTCACCTTTTGAGCCCCCTTTATATGTGTTGGATCAGAGCTGCTGTTATGGTGGATCATATTAGTGCCCCTTGTTGTAATGCTAAAATTGTTTCCACCAAGCTATTGAAACTTTATATGATTCAGAGGTTCTGCTGTGCTGATGAATTTCAGTCTGCTCTGCAACTTGTTTCAATTAACAAATTTAGGACCAAAAAGTGAGGTTGCTCTTGCAGATGAAAGTGGTGGCTCCCATCTGTGTGTTCTTGCTCCATACGGTGCTGCCTAGAAGGCAGCTGCCTGAGGGAGCTTAGATAGCTGAATACTATCCTCCCAAAGCAAATGTGGCTCATCACCTGCAGATTCAGAGCTGCTATTTACCAGCCAGACCCAGCTTGCCAGAGCTGCGTGAGTTCAGGGGATGAGGCAGAAATACCAAGTGTGGGGTACTGTGGAAGGCTCAAGCTGAGTCCCAGCAGAAACAGCCTGAGAAAAGCAATGGTG
This sequence comes from Chaetura pelagica, assembly GCF_000747805.2. Lineage (NCBI taxonomy): Eukaryota > Metazoa > Chordata > Aves > Apodiformes > Apodidae > Chaetura > Chaetura pelagica. The sequence continues at coordinate 3,001,399 of NW_009954194.1, read as the reverse complement.
TGCTTTCAATGTATAGGTTGAATGCAGTTGGCAGGTACACAACATGGGAAAAAAAATGGTTAATTAAATAATACAACCCATCATATTCTGCTCTACAACAGAAGCATTTTGTTTGTTTCATGCATTGTGGGTGAGAGAAATGACCTAGTGTCTATTGTAAGAGTAAATGAGAAAAATGTGATTATCGATGGCTTCCATCTTTTCTTTCTGGTTACTGTCACAAGAGACAGCAGTGTTTGCCGAAGTGGTGCTTCATTATATTTTACCTGCTGTTCATGCTTTATCAATGTATTATTTTTCTGCCCATACATAGCATATGACAGGATATTAAAGAAATTCAACTTGGAAGACTTTCTTTTAAAGAACGATAGTGTTTTTCACTGTTGCATGCACACACATGCCATGTTCTGGTTTATAAGAGAATTACGTTTGTTTTTAAGACAGTAAACAATGTTCACTGATCCCAGCAGATAAATAACCATGATCTTCAGCAGGCAATCAGTTCATTCAGAAATGAAATCACTGTTCCAAGGGTCTGGGACCAGACACCTATATAGTCTTCCTGTGATCAGTTTGAGTTTTAAAAATGCAAATACATCGCCATTCAACCTACCAGATCCTGATAGAATCATAGAATGGTTAAGGTTGAAAAGGACCTTCAAGATCAGGTTCCAACCTCCCTGCCATGAGCAGGGACATCTTACACTAGACCAGGCTGCACAAAGCCTCATCCAACCTGGCCTTTAAAACACCTTCAGGGATGGGGCTTCCACAATCTCCCCAGGCAACCTGTTCAAGTGCCTTACTACCCTCATGGTGAAGAATTTATTCCTGATGTCTAGCATAAATCTCCCCTCTTCCAGTTTAAAACCATTACCTCTTGTCCTATCACTGCCCTTTCTGGTGAAAAGCCCCTCCCCAGCTTTCCTGTAGCCCCTTCAGGTACTGGAAGGCCACTATGATTTTGGTGTTTGGGTTCATATTGCATTTTTGGTGGCTATCCCCATATACTTTATTTTTAAAAAGACACCCCACAGCTAGGACCATGTTTGCTTTGTCAGTGGTGCTGTGTATGTTCTGTAGAATTTTGTTTTTATTTTTTTATGTTATGTCTTAAACTGGGGAACAATACTTGTGGTTTAGGTCTGGTTGGGATGGAGTTAGAAACAGCTTGCTGAGAAACTTAGATTTTTGAACAGAAGATGATTTGCTTTCGACAATGAAAATGAAAAATATCAGAAAAAGAAATGGGTACTTACACATGATTAAAAAAGGATATTTATATAAATTTAATAAAATTAATATTTCTTTAAATATTTTTTAATCCAAACATGGACTTGAAAGGAAAATGTAGGATAGCAGGGGGAAAGGCCACTTGTTTGTTCTGTCACTGTTGTCTCATGAGAGTAAGGAGTTTACAGAGTAGAAAGGACATCAGGCCATCCCAGAGAGCCTGAATGACCAAGGGCAGTGGTAGAGATGGTAGGAAGTGTCTGAAGTGGGAATGGGGGGGAGAGCAACAAAAAAGAAACTGCTAAGAACAGCAGGAAGCAGAGACCTAGATGAGCTTTGTGGATTCTGTAAAGACAGATTTTTAATAGATATCCAGAGTAGAGTATGTGGAATTGCAACCCCAGCACAAGAAGGATGTTAATATCCAGAAGAGGCTCAGTGGCCACCACCAGAGTGGTGGTGGAGCTGGAGCCTGTGAAACAAAGCTGGGGGAGTTGGGCTTTTGTTTAGCCTGGCAATAGCCAAAGTTAAAGTGAATCCTACTTTATATGAACAAATAATACAGTCCATATGTTCTTCCTGAGGGTATTTGTTTTTACCATAAATTCACGTAATGTAACTCATAAGTTCTTGGCACAACTCAGAGATTTTGATACAAAAGAGCATTTGCAGAGGCAGTTAAGGGAACATATAAAGTATACTAAGTGTAATCAAAGACAGTAGGAAGTTACCAGCATGAATGGTTCCTACAGATCTTTGGTCCCCAAGCCCCTGGCTCTCCCAAGGTACAAAGTGTCTTTTTCAGGAATGGAGAGACAGCATCAGTGTGGGAAACCTGGATGGTGGGTTTTACTAACAGTCAAAAAACCAAAAAGACCAAGGTCATATTAGTTATATGTACTCCACCTAAGGTATAGATACACCTCTTATCAATTAAGCTGTTTATGAAAGACAAATATAGCAGAGAGTTTCCTTTATGGCATCTTTTATCTTTAGTATGCATTTCTCCAAAAAGAAAGCACATTTACACAGCAAAGTAAGTGGTTTATTTTGCCTACACAATTCTTATCATCAAGTTTGGCTAGTAAAGGGTTTTACTTTTCAGAAGTCTGCAAGTAGGTGTTGAGGTGTTTTTCTGTCTCGTTTGGGTTTATAGAAATACTTTTTAAGGTAGATTTAACTATTGTAAGGTAGGGATGAGCCACATAGAAATTTTAGGTTAAAAACTAATGGGTGCAATATGTTATGACAGCAAAAAGCAAACACAGCTTTTAATAGTGTTTGTAGAAGTATTGTCTTCAAGATTAGGGAGAAAGTGGGCATATGAATCAAGTGATACTGCGCCTATGTGTTGCATTCAGTTCTGGGAATCTTAAAGAAATCCAAGAAAATGAGCAGAGGGACATTGCCATGGTTCCTGGGCAAGCTGTAGCAGAGGCCATTTCTTGGCAGAGCACCACACTGGTGTTCATCTTGACTTCCAGTATGTTCCCTTAGGTAAAACCACGTAGTCTGGAGGATGTCCTGTTTCCAACCATAGTAATTTGACAGTCCTGTCTTATAATGGCACCTACAAGTCTTTCCTCTAGTAATCTGGGATAAATCTAAAGAAATTTCTTTAAAAATCAGTGTTTTTGTTTACACCAATGCATCAAGGCATTAAACTCATAGCAACCACTCTGCAGTGTCCTGAACATCTGTGGCTTCCATTTAGCTCAGCTAGTTGCATCTCTGCCTGGAAAGCAGAGACTGTTGTGCTCACAGCATCCTCTTTCTCTGTGGGTGTCTCTTTGTGTGCCCAGTTTGTCTTCTCTCCTCATTGTCCATCAGTGGCTCATTCAAATCCCTTTCCTTTTCTGGGTGTAGGGTCTGCAATGATTTAACACATTCATTCTAGTTTGGACTTTTCATAGTTTGAACCAGGCAGAGTATAGCTGAGCAAGTAACTCTCAGCTTTTTTCTTCACTGCTATTAACTGTGCTATTGTTTTACTTATTTTCTTACTTGCTTTCTGTAACAATCCCTTTGCATTAACTCTGCCATTGAAAATCTCCAGTGCAGACATACACATGCAGAAACACAAATCTGCTTCCTATTGTTATTTATCTCTGCCTGGTTTTAGTTTTCAGAGCAATTTCTGGTTCTTACCTGAGCTGCAAACGCTTTTAGAGCTCCTGGTACACTGAAAGCTAGGAGAAAGCAATGAAGGAGAATATCAGAAAAATATTTCTGTTAGTGGTGAGTATTTAAGTAAGAGTCAAATTAGGGAGCAATGCATAGCTGTGCTTCCCCAGGATACCTCTTTCTCCCTCTGCAAATTGCAGCTTTGGGCCTTCCTGGATTTTAGCATCTTTTGACAGATTTCTCTTCCATTATTTCACCAGCCAATTTTTGAGGTTGTATTATTTTTTATTCTCCACAAGAGTCTTTGGCAGGAGTTTTGCATTTTAGCTGCATTGGTAGTGAAGCAAAATTTGCCTTGTTTTGAGTCAGTTTCCTACTAATTTCACCTGATGTTCCCAGTCTTTCTGTAGGAAGACCCAGGGAGCAGTTATTCTCTGTTCTTTCTGATTTTCTAGACTGCTGCTGAGTACTCAGCTCGTATTTTGTTGTGCTGTTAATTAAAATGGTTATACTGAGAAGTGCACAGACCAAATAACTACACAAAACAGAGCCTCTGGTACCACACAGGAAGAAACAAAATACTAGGGGTCACAAATACTGCATTTACTCCAGACAGTCATTTTATCTTGGAGAAATGCCATAATCAGAAACAAGTCTAGATTAGAGATTCAGTATTTGTCTAGGAAAGATGTGAAATCATTCGTATACTTCCTAGACATCCTATACTTGACTTAATCCCTTTCAGTTTTGTTAAATAATTTAGGAGGTTATAGATTTTAAAATGCATTTATTAAAAATAAAATAAAAAATTGTATAGGTTAGAAAAGAAAAACAGGAGCAACTGTGGCAGATTTCTATGGAAGAATAATTGGCCTTTAGAAGGCCAAGTATGTGTCCTTTGTATATAAAAATGGGAAACAGGGGAGAGGAAATGCTGAGTCTGGAGATATACTGTATAAAGAAACTGCTGTTTAACACTCTATCAAATAAAATGTGGCAAAAATGTAATACAGTAGGATGCTATTAAAGATAAAACTGGAATGTGCAATTAAAATAGCTTGAAAGCAATTCCCAAAGACTGTTATTTTTATGCATCAGGGCAAAACATAATATGTAACAACATTGCATCAGAAAGAGATATCATCTTGCCTTTATTGCTTAGTGAAGTATCATTTTCTAGGGCAGATTGCTTAGTCCTTGAAGCATCCAGTACAAACTAATGAAATTCTTAAATTCCTACCTGGCTTCAGGATGATGTTTTGGTTGATACTGTTGTGCTTGAAAAGATACTTCAGGTTTCTTCCCCAAATCTGTAGCTATCAATAAAAGAAAAACTTATTTCCTCTTATGTGTAACTTTGACAGTATCTAGCAACTACTGTGAATTAAATTAAATTACTTAAATTCATATATGAGAGGAGGCAGTTCAATAGGAAAAGCTAGTAGGCTACAGTCAGTCTGGCTTTAATGAGTCAGCTAATGATTTCAATGGGAAGCTGTTATACTAGTACTGAATGTTACCTGGTGAACACTAGAAGTTTTACTGATGCCAAATATGACTTAACATAATGGTAAATAATGCAGGATGCGGCACTAGAAGTGTACAGAGGGTTCATAAATCCTTTTTATAGGACAGGATAGATAGGCATTCAATGTATTAATGCAGTCAATGCTATTTATAGCTGAAAATCAGGAAACGGTGCCTTAATCTGCAAAAGGAAATGCCAGAGAAAATTATGAACTCATTAACACAGAGATGTTGTAAACAGCGTAAAAATCCTGTAGTCTGTGTCCATCTTCAGAGTAACTTTTTTTTTCATAGACATTCATGCACACATACACAGCAAGTGGCTTATACTGTTTCTTTTTCAAGCTGTGTATACATTTAAATAATTTACATTTATTTAAGAATGAACAAAAAAACAAAACCCAAAAACCAACACCCTGCTTTTTGTAGCTTTAAAAAAGCTAAAGAGTTTAAAAATATTTTTTTCAAAAATTCTCACCCTCAGATTACAGGAAAGGAACAAGATGGAGAGAAGGGATATATTCTCTGTGCAGAAATACTCTTTTCAGAATATCCTTTCCTCAGATTTTTAGGTTCTAACACTTATTTTTCCCAGGACCTTAAGCCTTTGATTTGCTTAGAAAAAAATTGATGCCCTGGTTCCCCAGGTAGCTGTAGCTGATGCTTAGTTACATTCCCTTTTCCCACTACATCTTCAACACCTTTTGAGGTCACACTAAATCTCTCAGTTCTCAGCAGAGCACCTGGGGGTTCTCTCACTCATTAAGAGCCAGGTGGGCTGGTGCTACGTAGCAGGATAGATGTCAGGTTCCTATACTGAGTGCTTCAACTGGAATTTTAAAGATAGGATATTTTATTCTTGGCATGTGAAAGAAAGACCACAAATTAATATCTTATTATTAAGTACTAACCTTGTTCTCTTCCAGGTGCCTATATAAAATAATAACATAAACAGTAAATATTTTTCTTTGGATTACCAACTTGAACTTATCCCAACAGACCAAACTATCTTTTAATTTTAAAACAATTTATAGATATTCAGTCACTATACCTGATCACTGTCAAAAACTTAGGCTGAATGTTGATCACAGTTCACTGAGAATAAGAACTGAATTTGCAGGGATGTAAGTGAGCATATTGTTTATCACAGTGATCACTATTTCATAATTACTGTTGTGCATCAGTTTAACTTACAGTGTGGCTTTCCATAATTGATCTTATATAAAATCAAGGGACTGATTTTGATTCACTGGGGATAGACTATCCAAACATTTAAATCTACTTAACTGGCAGTACAATTGGTTTTACTGTCACAGCAGATACTTCATTAAAAAAAACACTGTATGGAGAATCTTAATGCAGCATATGATGTTACAGTGGAATGTATGATACACACGTGTCTACGGACCAGATTTTGACTCATAAATTTTCACTGTATTTCTGTATTATGTGATTCACACAGGAAAATGGTGTGGTTTTTTTTGAGAATTTGATAAACACAGGACTGTAATGCATAAATATTTAAATATCTTTTTAATTGTTACACCTTAAGTCTTCCTTGAAAGCTGCTTCCCTAGTATTGTTTTCCCATTATTTAAAAAGTCCATAGTCTCATTCAGGCTGGAAGGCATGTCTCTAGTCTAAACTCCTGCTTAAAGCACAGTGAACTGTGAGATGAGACTTGGGCTCACAGCTTTGTCCAGCTGAGTCTTGCAAATCTCCAGAACATTGGTTTCACAAATTCTTTGGGAAATCTGTTCCAACATCCTCACAATTATTGTTTCTTGTTTAAAACTCATTGAAAACTCCCTCATTACAAGTTCATTGCTTCTTGTTATTCTGCTGTGCAGTCTTTAACGTGCCATGCTCTGCCTTCTTGATAACCACCTCTTAGGCACTGGCAAGCTGCTGTTGGGTTCCCCCAGAGACCCCCATCCTCCAGTGTAAGGGAACCCAGCCCCACCAGCCTCATTGCACAGGGCAGGTGCTGCAACCCTGACTACTAACCTGTTCCTCTCTGCAAACAGCAGCCTTGTGTGGCACTCCAGGTGTTGCCTAATGAGTGATGAGTGAAAGAGAATAGTCAGTTCCCTTGATCTATTGGCTATGCTTCTCTTGATTGAGCCTGAAACACTGTTAGCCTTTGTAGCTACCAAGGACAAACCAGTGGCTCACATTCAGCCTGTGCTCCCCAGGTCCTTTTGAGGAGAGCTGCTGCCAAAGGAGTTAGTTCATCCTGGGGCAGGATTTTGCATTTGTCCTTTCCAATTTCAGGAGGCTCCTCTTGACCCTTAGTACAGCCTGTGTCCTGGTGAAGGCTGGTCCTGCCCTCAAACCTACTGACCCACCATTTGGTGTCTGAAATTCCATCAAGGGCATGGTCTGTCTCCTCCAAATTTCACTGAAGCTGTTTGTCTTTGGAGCTAATGGGAAGTGATCCAAATGAAATTTTATCTTTTTCATGTTATGAGATATACAATATTTCTCCTTAAGATGTAGCCAAACTAAGAGTCTGTTAGGAGCTGCAGTATTTGTGCAGCTGTACAGTGCCCAGCCAGATATATTAACCACAGATGTAAGATATTTGTTGTTCTTGGGGGTGTTTTCATATTTGGTTTGTAATGAGTCAGTATCTGCCATAAGACAAAGCTTTTTGTGTTAAAATACTGTCTTTCTTGCCAATATTTTTTTTTATTTTTTATTTTTTTTTAGAATTAAATGTTAATTACAATATTACAATCAAACAGTGTTTTGTAATGATCTTTCAAACCAAAAGATTTTCTAACCATGACTGAGGTTCTGGGACAGCCTCCCAGTCATAAATATGGAGAAGAAAAACTCAAAAGGATTGGAAAGTTAGAATTCAACCAGTATATAGATGAGGGCTACAGCCCACTGTGATAGGAAATGGCTGGATTTAATTAGTGTAGAGATGCCTTTCTTTCTTCTGTTCCCTTACAATGAGATAAAACCCAATAAAATAGAAATATATTAGTGCAGTAAATAGAACTTGCAGTGAGAAATACAAAATGCCATAAATTATAAGCTATCTCTGAATTTTACAAACATCCTTTCACACTGCATTAGCATAGGGACTGTATCTCTTAATACATCTTATAGGAAACCACTTGTCATAACTAAACCCTTTTATTGCTAACCCCATTTCCTCTGCTTTTCTTCATTGGCCCGAGTGGAAAGTGAAGGAACTTATTAAAACCTTTTCACAGAAACTGGGGTCTGAAAAACAAACAACCAACTACTTTCCTTTTGTGTTGACATGGCCTCTGTGTCACAAGTTCCTGCTTTCTGCTCTCTGTATGCCTGTAGGTTCACTCCCAGCATCGCCTCAGGTTCTGCCCTCTGGCCACAGCCAGCTGGTGCAGGGGTCCCTGGTGGCAGGGTTGCAGGTGGCCGTGCTGGGAGAGGTGGTCAGCTTGGAGGTGTGGGGAGGGAGGGAAGGAAGAGCCCTTTTAGCCTCTGTGAGACTGAGGAACTCAGAGCTGCTGCTTCAGCATTGCCAGCTTTGGGAGCACACACATTGCAGGGGTGCCTGGAGCTGCCTTTTGTGGAGCTTTGCAGAGCTGCTGTGGGGAAGGTGGATTGTGAGCTGGAGGATGGCACCAGTGGGAGATGAACTGGGGGGATGTACTGAGGCTTACTGGGCTGGCCATGGCTCAGGAGGTTTGAGGATCTGGAGTGTGAGCTTTGGCAGGAGGGCAGGTGGGCTGTGCTGGGCTCAGAGGGTGGTGAGGATCATTCATGGCTGTGGCCCACACCTTGCTGGGCAGGGAGGCAAGGGGCTCACTTGGGGAAAGGCAGGCACCTGAGCAGCAGTGTAGTGGCCACCTTGGTTGCTGCCAGAGCTGTTTTGCAGGAAGCTGCCATTTGTCTGAGGTGACAGATTTTGCAGGGCTGGTGCGAGGCGGTGGAGGAGAGAGAGAAAAGGGAGTTGAGGTTCATTCTGGGTATGAAATTTGTCAGTTTTTAAATTTATATTGAAAAGGGTAACATTAGTTTTGTGGTAGCCTCTTATTTACATCAGAGTAATACTATTACACTGCTCTATTAACCTTAACACCTTCAGTTTTCTGCTTTTAAAAATCTAAGTGAAATCTGTTTCTCTGAAAGGGAGCATCTCTCCTGCTGCTCTCCTTTCATGGGCATCTGCAGCAGCTGGCAGTTACCAGATACACTTTTAGGTGGATACTTGGGAAGGTAGCTGTACACTGTATCCATGTTTTTATTTCTGCAAATAACTTCAGCAACTTAGCGTTCACAGAGCAGTGGGTATGGAAAATACTACAGACATCAAATATATCTATATATATATGTATGACCCAAAGCTAATATGATTCTTATAGTATTTTTTACCTAACTGTTATAAGAAAGGCTGTGCAGCCATGGAATCTGTATGGTTTTCATGGTCATAATACATACAAAGATGATTACTTACTTTGTTTACTTCCTTAACAGATAGATGTCTGGAAAAAGAAAGAATTACATGCAAAACAATTATCATAAATAAAAATCACTCGGAGTACTTAAATACTTTGGTTACATCATCACTGAAAATTAACTGCCCTTGGCAAGGGAAGGATTTTATTACTGCTATAGAAATTCAAAGGCTGGTTATTTTTTAACTTAAGTTATTTGCAAGTAAAGGTTATGGAATTCCATAAAAAAAAAAGAATAGCATCCACTGAATTAATTATGGTAAATGAGAATTTTTTTTGTTAAGGATTTATTTTGGGAGAAGGGGAGAAGAGAGATGAATGATTATCAGCTTGCTTCACTACTTTTTATCTCATGCTAAAATGTCTTATGATAAACTTTAAAGTCAGCTATAAGTGGAGGTAAATTGCTTGAAGAGTTTAAAAAATGAATCGTTCACAGAGGCAGAATGGAAAGCGTAGAGGAAAGGAGGTGCAAACCAGGAAAAGAGAAATGGAGAATACTCCTCATGGTCCAGATTCAAGTAGGTGTTCAAGTATTTTTCTGCCTGGTCCTGTTATACCTCAAGAGAAATTATTATTCAGATGATTGTTCAGAATTATTGTTCAGGATAATCAGAAAATACTCTCCCTGAAAAGGGACAATTTATCAAGTCTGACATCTTTTGTTAGATGTATTTGGTTTGATGAGCACTCATGCTTTTTAGCAGCTTGATTCTTGTAATAAAAGACTTACAGGACTTGGTTTTGAGAAGTCACTCAGCAACATAAACTATGAATAAGCATCTAATAGTTTTCTGAAGGCTTCAGGATTTAATCCCTGCTTAGCGTTCCTCATGGAGTGAGAAAGTACAAAAGTGAGTTATTGTGCTGAATCAGTCAGAATGCGAAAGGAAGACACAGTAGAGAAAACCCTGGGAGCTGCTTTTCAACACTTTTTCAGTGAGAAGAAGTTGTTTCTTTGCTCCTGTGCTGAACACATCAGCATGGAGGGTTAAAAAGGCAAGAAATTTGGGAATGATCTGTTAGGGGAAAGTTTCAGGAAGGCTAAGAGAAAGGAGAAGAACTGTTCTGGGTTTGTACAGTTGCTTTTATGTTAGCTTCTGCAATTTGTTAGCTTGATCTTCAAGGTCATTATTTGATGTGTGAAAGCCTGTGTTCAAGACATTGGGTACATGGTGGAGTTAGGTGATAATAAAGATGTGCTTGCAGGGCTGGCCTCCACCAGGAGGGGACATGGCACTTGTATGGCCTGCTTACCACAGGCATGTAAAAGTTTAAATCTCACCAAAGCTTCTAAGCTGCACATCCTGTATTTTCTGTGAGGCTATTTATAGAGTGTATATATATAATGATGTATTTACAAGTCTTAAAAATCTTGTTGGAAAACAAGACTTGCACTGCTAAATCACATCTGCAGTTTGACAGCTTTGCTTACAGTCTAGCAGATATTGGCTGTAGCTCTGTACTCCTCCACACTGCAGCTCATACGTATGTTTTCGCCTTACAAAGCTGTGACTGGACTGAAGATGAGTGAGAAATACTTTGAGTGAAGTGTTTGTGTGGGAAATTTGTGAAGTGCCTTCCTTGGATCAGATGCAGTCTTAGTCTCACTCGTGTGATTAAAAAACCCTAGTGCAATTAAAAAATCCCACACCTATTAGAAATATTTTGGTATCTGTAACTGCAGTGTGGAGTTTGGAAGTTTTGATTTTTGCTGCTGCCTTTTAATTCTAGCGTAAGAAATGACATGTATTTTTATTACAGAGTTTAGTGTTATAGTAAGACCTTTCAAATCCAAGTACTGATGTCTGTTGGCAAACATGGCTTGGAACAGTTCTCACAGAGCTGCCCTAATGAGGGAGGGGATCAGTCATGGGATTTGGAACTTCGGGGCTATAGGTCAGGTCACACATCTGAATCTGGAAGTACTTCATATTAATAAAATGTCTTAACAACCAACAGCTTTTGGAACCTAATCCATGAAAGAATTTAAGCACAATGCAGGAATACCCCCCCAGCCCATACTGAGAGCTTGCTCCTTAAGTGTATACTTAACTTTAAGCAGGAGATTACTTAATTGATTTATTAGCTTTTTTTTTCCCCCTCGTGGGATTTGTAGTGACCTTCATAAAATGAAGCAAAATTCCATCCTGATGAGCTGAAATTGAAACTATTTATGGAAGGATAAACAGGATTGACACAGCTCAGATGTGCCCAGACTTCTGGCTGCAATAGATTTTTGTCGAGAGCCATCTGAGCAATATACCCTGTGGCCCCTGGACTGCGTCATTCCTGTTCCTACCATGTGTTCACCACCACCCCATTTATGAATGTGCATTTTGGTCACAGGGCAGGAGCAGAGAGGCATCTGGTAACCTGGCAGTGAGCAGCACAGATACACACTCATCTGACTAGGTACATATGGTGTGCCAATAAAGCAAGCAGACTCAGAGCTTGGTCATACAGCTGGACAGAAGGGTTCGTGCTTCAGGACTCTGCACTCATCCACACCACCGTGTCAGGATGCTGAAGGAACATGGCTGAACATGACGTAGAAGGACAAGATGGAAAGGGCACGAAGTGATTCATAGTCTGGATTCACTGGAGTCATGGGCTGGAGCAAGAATTTTGGCTACAGATTAGTAATTTCTTTTCTTGAATGTAATGTCCCTGGCGTGTGGAGTGTATTTCTGTATCTCTGGTGTGATCAGTGTATTTCCCCATCATGTGGTTCACCAACTGTGCCAAGCAAGTACAGTTGTTTCTACTTAGAAGTGGTTATAAAACCCCTAAATATTAGTAAGAAAAAGCAGGACAAACCTTAAAGCCTTCATGTAAGTTCTGCCTACTTTTCTACTCCTCTGCTTCTTTACCATTATTTTGGCAGTTGTTTCATTAAAACATGCTGGTGTCACATTACGCTAAATACCACTTCTCTCAATTATTCACAGCTGTCTAAAGAATAACTCATTTTTTTTTCTTAAGTAAAAACAGAGGTGCAATGGAGGAAAAGATGGAGTCTCATGGTTTTGGTTTTCAGAGAAGGAGAATGAGGAACGCACTCATACCGTGTGACTTCTGCTGATACTGGAAAGGTATGAGCTTGGCTGAGGGTTTTCGTCATGTGGAAGAACTTGCTGCTTATATTTGGCTCTGGAGGAAGTGGCTGATACTGCTTGGGCAGTGTCTTCAGAGGCCTAGAGAAGTCAAAGAAGAATTTGAAGAACTATTAGCAATGAAGGAGATGCAGGGACTGTGCTGTAAGTGCAAGCTAAAGGAGTAAAACAGTGAAATTTTCAGAGAGCATTTCAATGCATTTGTGCTGAGCTTAGCTCAGGTCCAGGGGCTTTTTGGAGCCCTTCAATAGCAATAGAAATTTTGGATGGTATTCCACATTTGCAACACATTACTGTGCTGTATTACATGCCACTTAACACTACTGTGCATTTCATCAGCATGTGCCAAGTACAGCTCTCCAGTATTAATATTTCTGGGTGGATATAGCCTTGTTTAAGGCCCAGCCAGGAAACACATTGCTGTTCAGACACACAGGAAAAAATGTTCTGCATCCCAGAAAACTCTCAGCTAAAATGTGCCCAAGGTTCTCTAGCATTTGTGGGGGTGCTGTGCTGCCTGTACTCTTGACACCAGGCAGTCCCAGCCCATGTCCATCTGGGAGCTTGGGTGGATAAAACTGAAGGTGGATCCAGCCTGCACTGCAGACCTGCCCTTCAGTGGTGGGGTCCTGAGGAGTGTTTGCATGATACAGACCAAAAGTAAGTCAAGTGGGAAAATGAAGAACCATCCTGGCCACCATAATGCAAACGGAAACAAACAGTGAAATTTTGTAGAATAATGGAATGAGAATGTTCAAATTTCTGTGCTTTTAGAGTTTTGAATTTGTGAAGCTACACTGGCCTTTTTTATGCTTGTTTCATATTTTAACCTGAGGAATAATTTGAATATGTCTGTAATACTAATTGTATTTTAAGCTTTTTTGTAGCTTTGGTGGCAGTCAGCATAGGCACAGAGGAATAAGCTTGTCAGTCCTGGATGACCTTTTGGAAGGATGTTTTAATTTTAGCAGTTATTTTTTTGAGTAAAAAAGATTTAGAAATTACTAATTTTTTGTTTGTGGACATAGTGTAGAATAGTATGTTGGTGGAATAGACCTTGGCCCATCTTCTGTTGTAGTAAGTGGCAATATTCAATTTGATTCCTATAGACATGATCTAGATGTGTAGGAAAAAAAAAGGAAGAAGGATTTAAGAGGCGATGGAGTCAGTATGAACAAAGCCTAAGGCACCAATACAAGTGAATGGAAGATTTTTTTTTCTCCCAACAGTTTATATCTGGGTTGAACCAGATTCAAGATTTCTAGGATTTGACTTGGCCGTAAGCTCAGCCAAGTTGATTTTGAAGATACAGGCCTGAGCTCCTGCTATGATCACTGATGTTGTTCCTCATTTCATACCAACACCTGGAAAGGCCCAAACAGAGCCAGGGAGTAAAAGGATATGGTCTCATTTCCAATCATCTCGTTAACATGAGCAGTACACATGGGTGTGAGTGTTCATTAGCATTGAGTTCCCTGAGGACCTGCGGGTAAGTGATCTCTTAAGTGCTCTTACCGTGGGGGAGGCACAGGCTCCTGGAAAACAGGAAACAAAAACCTGTGTAAACTTTTGCCCTTGTTTTACTAAAAGAAATGAAGAGTTCAGATTCAGCAGACATGCCTGTGCTAACAGTCAAAGGGTTTATGTACACTGCAGCATTTAACATCGTACTGTAACATGCCATTTTAAAATAACGGGGGTGAAAGACATCTATATAAACCACTAATGCAAGAGATAAAGTAGGATTGCAGATATCTCTTATCCTTTGGTTAGTGCTATTAAAAAAAGCAGTCTGATTTTCAAAATACATTAAATGGCAAAATGACCTGTAAAAATTTTAATTGATGAGAGATGCTGCTTACCTGGGATCCATGTATATTCATTCTTTCTCCTAAAAATAATTATGAGTAATTGTTACTAGAGTGCTACCCATAGAATTCACAAATAAAGGTATAACTTTCTGGTACTGTTATTTTTACTGGCAGTTCATGTTCATCCCCCCCCCTCCTGCCTCAGCTCTTCCTTCAGAGCTCTTTGCTCCAAGGTCATGCTGCTGAGCCCACAGCTTTCATATTACCCACCACATTTATCTCTCTGTAACTTTTCCTGCTACCGAAAGGGCAATGTTAATTTCTGTACTTAGAAGAAGCTGGAAGCTTTGGAGGTTCAGTGGAAGGTTGCTGTGTGTGGGAATGGAGGCAAGTCACAGGTTAGACCTGAGCGGGGGTCACTGCAGTGCGTCCTCTCTGTTGGCGCTTCTGCACCTGGGCCAGGGGGCTCTGAGCAAGGCTGGTGGATGTGGGGTAGATTTTGTTTGGGCTGTATTTTATTTAGCCTTTCTTAAGGGGGGATTCACAGAGGGATTCAGGTGCAACTTAATCTCAAACATTTCTGCTTCCCTCCATATAAAATACAAGTCTAAATGTACTTAGATAATTATGGTGATCATTAAAGTGTTGAGAATCTTCCTGTGCTGTAGCCAATACATGTTTCTAATGTCTCTCACGAGCATTTGTTTTGTAAGAGCCAACTAAGAATCAGTCAAAGGAGGAAAAACAAGTATTTTTGTTTTCAGCTTAAATTATAAAAGAAATTTAAAAAATCATCATAATACTTGATAAAACAGTGCATGCACTGGTGTTACCTCTGGCTTTCAGAATGAAACATTGAGGGTGATATTCAGGTTTTATAAATTTAAATATTGTTCAGAGGCTTTATATGTTTTTTATATATATTTCAAGTTGTTCGGGATGTATTTTTTGGTCTGTTTTTGATTTTTGTATAGAAATTTATAGTAATGTTAAAAAGCACTAAATACGTTTTAGCTTGTTTTCAAATTTAGCAACATGACTGATTATTTAAATGCAAGTAGGACATCTTATTTTAAAAAACCCAAAACCCTATCTTAGTCTATCTGCATTAGATTCTGTTTTTGAAAATATTTTCCTAAGTTCTACATACTGAAATCCTAACTAATGCAAAAATAGATACAATACATCTTAAGTTCTCCTTCAAGAAAACCATAACAAATTGCTCTGAATAAAATAATGGTGCCTTAATTGTCTAACAATTCTGGAAAATAACTTGACAAAAATTCTGTGCTGTTCATGCCATCTTGTGGCAAAGCCACTTAATAGCACTGGGCATAAGAATAAATGTTGATACATTTAATAACAGTGTAGTTATTATCTAAAAATAATAGAGTCCCCTATAAGCACTATTAGCTCAGGATGCACTAAAAATATGTATAAATTGCATTCTCACTTAATTTACCTGCCTGCAATGTCTTTGGTTCATCTTTCTTAATGTTAGCACACATCTCAGGGAGGCAGACAAACATAAATCCAATTTGCTAAATCCTGGTGGAATTTGAAGCTTTATCTTACCTGGAAAAATCCCAGTGGGACCTTGTGAACCAATTTCTGCAGATTTTGGAGCTGGCTTACTCAAATATCTCTCAATTCAGCTTTTTACAAGCTACATCAGGATTTGCTCACAATCCAACCTTGCATTTTGCAAACTTTATAGAACTTACTTTCTCATAATCTGTAGGAATTATTTGATTGTTTTCTATTATACTATGAACTAAGAGGGGAAAAAAAAAATAAATTCTGTTTTGCATGGAATTCTTTGCATCATTTTTTCTGGCTAATCTAATATATTACTTAGTCTCTGAAAATCAGCCACTCCAGCAAATACAGAAAGGATTATATTTTCCTTATTTGGCATTTGCATTATTTTTTACCATATTTAGCATATGGTTCAAGGATTTGAAAATGATAAAGAGAAAAAAACCCCACAACATTTCCATTCCAGGTTAATCAGTTATTTAATCCTTCTGTAGTTGACTTCATGAGATATTGCTATATCTAAAAGTATTAATTAAAGGATTTTATAACTGGACATCTCATTAGACTCTTGAAGAGTCTAATTATAAATTCTAAATCTAAATTCTAGCAGTCTGCCTCTGATTTCACAGAGAGAAACAAAAAAAGAACAAACAAAAATTAAAGGTACATTTGTAATTCACAATTTCAAGATTTTGAAGCAAATTTTTAAAGCAGTAGAGAAATAATAGATGCTAAGTGATATGCCACATAATGAGCATATTCTTAGTAGGAGGACACTGTAGATAGCTTTTGTAAATAGTTACTGAATAGGAATTGCTAAAGTTGATATTACTATTTAAAAATAGTTACTTGATTATGCTTTACAATATATTAATACAAAATGATTGAAAAGGATAGGGAGCCAAAAAGCATGAGATCATGACAAGGAGAAACAAAGCACGGCTGGAATCTTGTGGCCAGTCCAGGAATCACAGGCTCACACCTCCTCCCCCCTCCCTATGTCTTTATAATTGTAGGAAAAAGGAAAACCTGATTTTTAAATTGAATGGCTTCTTTTTCTTATTTTTTTTCCTGCCCCTTGAGGAACATATCTCCTTTTGTAAGTAATTACTTCGATGTTAGATAGTTGAAACAGTATTGCAAAATTTGCAGTGTGATCATTTTGGAAAGCAGCTCCTGCTCTGAAAACCATGTCTATTCTATCATCTGCAATCTCTGCTCATGTGCAGTTGCTAAATATGGAAGCGACAGTTTCTATTTCTAATTGCAGAAATGCAAAGATTTTTTTATGATACCTCTAACACTTGGCGTGCTCCTCCCCTCCAGAGCAGGTGTGTGTTTCTGTTAATAAAACAAAAATTAAGATGTGATGTTAGTCATCATCCTTGAAACTATAGCTAGCAGAAGCAGTGCTGCTCCTCGCCGAGATGCCTCTAATGCCTGGTAGAGCCCTGACAGTGAAGGCAAGTGGCGAGGACCTTGGTGCAAAGTGAAACAGGAACAGCTCACAGGAACCTGTGCAACCTTGTGCAATCAAACGTTCTTTGGCTAAGGCTTTAAACAGGCTGCATGTAATGTCAAGTGATACTACAGAAAAGGAGAAATCTGTTTGTGAATAGTGTCTAAGATCTTTACTTACAGCTGAGTATTGAGGGGGCTGAGATGGGTGCTGGTTGTTCTTTGGGGAAGTGGTACCTGAAGGCCTTAAGCAACGTTTATCTGTAAAAGAGGAAGAAAAAGCAAGCTTGAGTAATTTGGTAATACTATATTTTAAGAGGAGGTTTTAATGTTAAAAATATTTTTTTTCAGGTCAGCTTGTGCCACTTTTATAGCATTTTAATTTTTTCCATTTCAGAACTTCACCATTATTTTAGTAGCTGTGTTGAGGACATAAGCATGGCCCTTGTAATAGCTTTATGGTTAACCTCCTCACTGGGATGAAACAAAAGCCCTGATAAACTGGTACCCAGTTAAGGCAGACATTTGTCTTGAACTGTTAATAGATTAGGGAATTTGTTTTTCATTTGAACCTTTGTTCTTGGCAATGCCATTTTGTTGTTCTGGTTTTGTGAGGGGCAAGGGATGAGGGTGTTACTCTCAAGAGAGCTTTTTAATTTTTACTTTAGCTTTTCATGAATACTGGCCATGTAAGAGAAATGCACAGGTTGTACGTTAGTATGTCTTTTCAAATCATTAATTTTATATCTCAAGAGCATTGTTATTTGTCAAGGAAAGATGGCAAAATGGGATGTTAGCATTGAGTTTTGCTTTTCTGAAACATGTTTTCAGGCCTTTCCTCACTCTTGTATCCTGGCACATTATTGTTACTGGGCATAACACACAGGTAAAAAGCAGCTTTTTGTTTAATGTCCTCTCTATGAAATCACAAAGCAAAAATAGTTCTTTTTGGAATTTCAGGACACTTACATAAACAACAAAAGATGCTGACTGAAAGTCTTTACTACTAACTGTGATAAAAACAGTATTTGAAATTTACTTCAGATTTCCAAATAAAATGTGCAAATAAGTCTTTGGAACATAATGTGGAATATCTGGATGTTCACACTGATTGTGATCTGCTCACATAAATTTCTTCACATTGAAAACCATCTGTTCATTTAGACATCAAAACAACTACTAGAAAAATCAGTAGAAAAATATTTGTTGACTTTGATGTGAACTGGAGCAAGTTTTCCTATATTTATTGATCCTGTGTTTTCAGATATTTTGGTTTCTGGTTTCCATTCTTCCTCTTCTAGGAATTCCTCCTAGTTTTTTAATAATTTAAAGCCTGCACAGTGTTTGTAATAGCTTCAAGCAATGGATAGCTAGGATGATATTTTGCTTCCATTAATGGGATATTAATTGGCTATGTATGTCTGGGCATTAAATGTGACTTAGAATGGCTTTAGTAAACCAAAACATGACTAATGCAGCTATTCTGCAAGGTTAAGAATGCCCGAGGAATACACTCAAAGTAATTGCAGAGTACTGCTACTGAGAGCAGCAGAGAATGCCTTTAAAAAGAATACTACATTTCTTCATCTGCAAATTATCCTCTGGAGGAAAGTTTAATGTGTTCTTTAATATGGTCTCCATCTTGAAGGTTCCTAGACTGAAATAGCAGTTTTCTGAAATGGTTGTGGGTTTGACCAGTCAAGTTTTTATGCATTCCAGGTGGAATGGGAGCTTAGAATTTTTCCTGTGAAGGTAATACCACAGTTACAAAAGCAGCATGTAATTGTTAATTTAATGTAACCGAATGGAAATAACAGTAACTGTTGAATATTAGGATGCAGACAAAGCTCTTATCTTGTTCCTGCTCACCAGCGGTTTTTTTTGGTCGAACCATTTAATTAAAAAAAACCCCAAAAACAACAGACTGAAAACCTCAAGTGTCTACTGCTCCTGTTCCTTTCCACAGACAGCAAAAGTTACCTGCGTATTCAGATTCTTGGAGAGGTTTGGCAGGAAGGATTCTCAAAGCATGGATGGCCTCCAGAGTGGAAGAATTTACAGTTTCATAATCACCTTCTTCCTCCTCAGATAATTTTGAGGAAGATTGTAAGTCACTCTTGCCCTTCATTGTAAAATCTCTGTTCTGGATAGAAGAAGAGATACACAGATCTTAAATTTATTCATATTTTCAAGAGCAAGATCAGATTTGGACAAATTTGATTACCAGAAACAGGCATTTTGGTGCACAGGAAATTTTCTGATGGAAAATGAATGGTTGGAAAGTAGTAGAACAAGAGTTTTCAGGATCTAATTTTTTAATTTGGATTAATAAAATAGCCGTTTGGTGAAATTGGCCTGTCACCAATGTTGGAAATATAAAGATGCTGATTTTATGAAAACTACAGACATTTGAAACTGTGCCTTTCATTATAATATTATTATCCATGTGTTATTTGTATTGTACTGACTGTTTACATATGTTACTTACAAGCAATTAACTAGCTCATCACAAATGTCAAGCTTTAAAACAAAAACAGGCACTGCTTTTGAGAATTTTTGTGAGCAAATATGCAGTCCAAGAGAATGTGATAGCAAGTATGTATTGAACAGAAGAGTCCACAGAAACGTGGTGCTGAGAGTAACTCAGGATGTTTTTGGATGTGTCTATCCACTTGTACCAGGCTTGTTAAAGATTATTTTCTGCAGGCCTACTCCTTTCAAGAGGAGACACATACAAACAGCACAGAGCTGAGGGCAGCCAGTGTCTTTTTAAGTCCTGTGCTGCTCCCAGAGACAGTATAGATGCATCCACACACTTGGATCTTCCCGGATGTTTGTTTAAATCTCTTTTTTAACTCCTTAGTAATGGGGAATCAATACCTTCCAGAGCTGTCTTTTTCCTCTAGTTAACTGTCCTTTCAGTTCATGTTTTTTCTCTTGAGTGCTACAAATTAAATAATTTTTTTTTTATCCTCCAAGGGCACTAAAAAAATTGATCACTATCCACCTTATTTCAACCTTTATTATGCTTAATGCCTATAATTATATTTCCTTTTAATCTCCTTACTAAGCAAGTATAATTCTTTAAAGCTTTTCTAAGTTGTCAACCAGGTTAAAAGACCAGTGTCACTTTCCTATGAACTCTCTCCAGGTTGTACACACGGAGAGTACATTTCAGGAGGAGATTTGCCTTTTTGTAACAGTACGTTAAAAAATCCCACCACACCCTAGTCAGACTCCTGCAGGCTACTGGAGTCTGCAGGCTCTTCTGCTGCATAGCTTTTTCCAGTTCAGTAGCAGACTGCTGTCAGCTAGGCTGAGGTTGGATATTTTTTTCAATCATTTGTGCAAACACTTCACCCATTTTCTAGACCAGGTTTCCAGGTTTCTACTTGTGAGACTGTCTTCTGGGAAATGTCAGAGGACTAACAAATATCAAGACGTATCAGATCTCCTTTTTTCTTTCTCTTCTATGGTCATATTTCTGTTGAGAGGGAAATTACTTTCGTTTGAGGAGCTGATGAGATGTTCTTCATGTTCACATTAGCCATTTTTTACATAATCAGGCTTATTCTTTCCAGAAGATGCTTTCAGTCTCCCCAGGTAACAAATGAACCCTCAGGTTTTGCTTTCTAAGAAATGGAAGCTACCACTGTTCATTTCCATTGCTTTAGGAACTCAGGACTCCTTGGAAAGTACCCAAAGATAATAAATTAGTGTCTCAGAAATTGCTTCAAATACCTTCTTAAGTGCTCTAGCATAAGTAGGTATTCTCTTGGCTGTTCTTCCCCTGTTGGCTCTGTGCTACTACTGTCTTCTGATTGGTATTAATCCCATATAGCATCTGATTGTCATTAACCTTTTCATGAAACCTGATGCAGTCAAAGTACTGATTGCATCCACCTCCTTTACCCATCCTTTACTTACTCAACTTGTTTATTAAGTAATAGACCTGTGCTTTCTTTTCATCTTTCTCTGACTTGGAAGGTATTTGTGGTCTTTTCTTATATGCCTGAGCTGAAACTCAAACCCAGCTTTCAGATACAAATGAGAAGATATTGCAATATGTACAATCAGCTTTTCAGTTTTCGTTTTCATTGGTTCCATATTAAACCCAGAGGTTTATGGCTTCCATAGGTGTTCAGTTCGACTTTGGTGATTTTCACATGATCCTGTGGTAAAGGTGTATTTTACATTAAGACCTTAAATGAAGAATTGATCAATTGACCAAGTCAGTGAGTCACTTCACTAATCTAGCTCCCAGTACAACAAAGTTAAAGTTCTCATAGAAACTTCAAAATTTTCATGCTTTATTTTACGTTAAGAGCGAGGATAAATTTTCTCTAACCAGTGTTACAGCCAAGACAATACTAACTCACATGAGAAAGTGAAAGAAAAGTGAAATTTTAGGAAGAAGAGTGATACTTACAAAATGATAAGTGTTAGCGGGAATAGTCCTGTTTTCTGTATGAAATAGAAAAAAAATATCAGCAGGTGTCATTCTGTAGAAAATTATACAAAAACGAATAGCTTATATAATGGAATAAAATATTAAAAATAAGTATTTTACAGATACTAAAGCAAAGGAGATGAAGCAAATCCACCATTGAGTTTGCTGACCTGTGCAATGCATGAGGAAGTAGTTGTGTGGAAGTGCAAACACTTCACCCATTTTCTAGACCAGGTTTCCAGGTTTCTACTTGTGAGACTGTCTTCTGGGAAATGTCAGAGGACTAACAAATATCAAGACGTATCAGATCTCCTTTTTTCTTTCTCTTCTATGGTCATATTTCTGTTGAGAGGGAAATTACTTTCGTTTGAGGAGCTGATGAGATGTTCTTCATGTTCACATTAGCCATTTTTTACATAATCAGGCTTATTCTTTCCAGAAGATGCTTTCAGTCTCCCCAGGTAACAAATGAACCCTCAGGTTTTGCTTTCTAAGAAATGGAAGCTACCACTGTTCATTTCCATTGCTTTAGGAACTCAGGACTCCTTGGAAAGTACCCAAAGATAATAAATTAGTGTCTCAGAAATTGCTTCAAATACCTTCTTAAGTGCTCTAGCATAAGTAGGTATTCTCTTGGCTGTTCTTCCCCTGTTGGCTCTGTGCTACTACTGTCTTCTGATTGGTATTAATCCCATATAGCATCTGATTGTCATTAACCTTTTCATGAAACCTGATGCAGTCAAAGTACTGATTGCATCCACCTCCTTTACCCATCCTTTACTTACTCAACTTGTTTATTAAGTAATAGACCTGTGCTTTCTTTTCATCTTTCTCTGACTTGGAAGGTATTTGTGGTCTTTTCTTATATGCCTGAGCTGAAACTCAAACCCAGCTTTCAGATACAAATGAGAAGATATTGCAATATGTACAATCAGCTTTTCAGTTTTCGTTTTCATTGGTTCCATATTAAACCCAGAGGTTTATGGCTTCCATAGGTGTTCAGTTCGACTTTGGTGATTTTCACATGATCCTGTGGTAAAGGTGTATTTTACATTAAGACCTTAAATGAAGAATTGATCAATTGACCAAGTCAGTGAGTCACTTCACTAATCTAGCTCCCAGTACAACAAAGTTAAAGTTCTCATAGAAACTTCAAAATTTTCATGCTTTATTTTACGTTAAGAGCGAGGATAAATTTTCTCTAACCAGTGTTACAGCCAAGACAATACTAACTCACATGAGAAAGTGAAAGAAAAGTGAAATTTTAGGAAGAAGAGTGATACTTACAAAATGATAAGTGTTAGCGGGAATAGTCCTGTTTTCTGTATGAAATAGAAAAAAAATATCAGCAGGTGTCATTCTGTAGAAAATTATACAAAAACGAATAGCTTATATAATGGAATAAAATATTAAAAATAAGTATTTTACAGATACTAAAGCAAAGGAGATGAAGCAAATCCACCATTGAGTTTGCTGACCTGTGCAATGCATGAGGAAGTAGTTGTGTGGAAATGGGATTCACAACATCTAGCATGTCTAAGCCCGCCCACAGAAAATAGCCAGAGAAGGATGTGTTGAACTCCTGTCTCTCTTCTGAATTTTGCTTCTTAATGCAGAGCTGTAAGAGCTCACCCTGGTGAGCTTGGGGATCCTGGTCTGGAAATCCCTCTTTTGAACAGAAACCTATCTTGTTCCTTTAGTGGCAGAAGAGATTCTGACCTCTTTTTTTCAAGACTCAGCAGGATTTTTAATGAGTTATGCTGATGTCTTTTCTGTAGTAGCACAGCACTTGCCCTAGAAACTGGAGTCTGTTTCAGCTTAAGAAGTTCCAAATTCACATTTCCCAAAATCTAGGACATTCCAATTACCAGACTCTAAACTACTCAGGGTAGTGGCCCTTTGCCCATGGAAGTTGTCTCATGGTATAGCCTGGAAAACATGAGTTAGGGGGCCCAAGAGTGGGTGAACAGGAGAGTGAGTTCAGTTGAGAAGACACTCTCAAGTTGAGTGCTTAACCTGATTTACATATTTAATCCAGTGATCGTTTAATGCAAAACAGCCATGGCATGTCCTTGCCCACTATGCTCTCATTCCAGGCTGCTAAAGCAATCCTTGCTGAGGCTGCCTGTAGCCTCACAAATCTTGTATCTGTGGCTACACAATAGCCACAGATTTCAAAAGCAGCACATGAAATGCCTCACCTGGAATGCTTAGGAGGAAGGGAGAATTTTGGACTGAGACCCTTTTATGCCAAGGAGAGAGTTATAACCCACTTCTTGCCCAAATGTTGTACCCCATGCAAGTATGTGATAGATGAGCAGCATCCCACATTCTTTACCTAAGCAGCCTCTTTACATTTGTTACTAAAGTTTCTTCAAAGGTCTGAATACTGCATGAGCCTGGTATTGCAGAGTTTTGTATACCCCAGCAGATGGCATTGAATGTTCATTTATTCAGTATAGGTAGTACTTTTATCCCTGCTCAGAAGGTCACAGTTGGGGTCGAGAGGGTGTTGTTATTCACGCAAAATAGTTGCCTGATTTTCTATTTAGTTATGCTGGTGTAGACCAGAAGAAAACCCAGTTAAATCAATAATATTACCAAGGAAAACTGATGCAGATGAGAGGATAATTAGGTGGTACTGATATAATAATGGGGGGGGGGGGGGAAAAAACAGTCAATCACTTAAAATTTTTTTGGGGAATAAGACAGTCAATGCCTTAAATTGTAGCATTTTTGTATCTGTTAGTCAAAAGGAATGGTCATTCTATCCTCCACAATAAGAAATGAATACCAGTTGCAAACACTGAAGCTATTAACCATGCATTTCATGGCTTCATGCTGAAGGGAGACTGTTTAACAGAAGCCTTTGTGCTGATTTATTGGTATCCAACATCAGTTTACAATTTGATGTCCAGGTTGGTTTAAAAACTATTTTTTTACACCAGGATCACCAGAGTTTGGAGGAATTCCAGCCCTCCCCTCCTTTAGACAGCATGAGCTGTTGCTCCTCTCCTGTGGGCATTCCCTTTACATAAGGTGAATGCCCAAATATTTGCTCTGTGCTAGCTGAGGAGTGCAAACCAGCTAGAAACTGCTCCTCATGTTATTTAAGGATGGCACTTTAGTAGTGAAGATGAGTATTTCATTCTGTCAGCTATGCTGTACATATGGGGCCTTCAGAATGAGAAGTGCTGCAAGCCATCTGGGTGGTGGAAGACTGTCAAAGAGGCTCACTGCTGGGGAAAAGACTATTTCTGCTATTTTCTGTATCTCCCTGGAACATCCAATTTCCTGGCTTCTATTGCACTGACTGTTCTACAGGGATGAAAGAGGATGGAATTTTTCTGCCATGTAGTTGCTATCAGCTGGACCTTTTGACATCAGGATTTTTTCATTGCAAGCTAAGGACCTACAGTTGGCAGGAGTCAGTCTTCTCAATCTATAGGGACTGATTATATTCTGTTCAGTCTGAGTATTATTTTTTGCTTTGCTACATCTGTGAAATTATTAAATGGAGTATGTCAGTTGTAACAATAGTAAGGCATTACATTTCTATGGCATATGCGTGGGTGTGTTTCTGCCAGCTGTCAGAGAATGCCTGATGTCAAAGGACAAAAGGGAATAAATTAATTTTCCTTTCATTTGCAAGGGAATAAAATTGTGTGTGTTTTGTGGCAACCTTGCCTGCTTTTTATAGTGACCTAAAACAAGTCTGCTCAGAAGGGTGGTGGGTTAGCAATTTAGACATGAAAATCCAACAGAAACTCTTTTAGATGAGAAAGCAGAAGGGAAATCTGTTCCCATTGACTGCCATGAGCACACAGTGGTTTTCAGTCACTGTTTGTGGTGTTTGAGCCAGTGACAGAAAGTGATAAAGTACTGTGGGTTAGATTTTGATAAACCTTGTGATCCTGACAGGGTGTTTCCTAACCATTTCAATAGAAGAAAAAAAAAAAAAAAAGAGGGTGGAAATGCTGCATTTTTAATTTTTACAACCTGCATAGGAGTTTTCAGAGTTACTTTTTTCTGTCTGATCCAAAAGTATGGTGTAAAAACTTGTCCTGTCAAATATGTTGGCATCTTCCTCTAGCTTCTAGAGGGGTTAGGCAATACAAGTGGAAGCTTCCTGAACTGTACAGGTTTAATCCCAAGACCAAGCAAGAGGCTAGGCATGCTTCTCTTCAGAGACTGAAGAAGGCATGTGGATAAATGCCAGTTATGGTGAGCTTTTGTGATATGGCCAGCTATTCATAGAGGTTAAAAGACATGACAGACTTCTTTTTCCAGAACTGCTCTTTCCAGTCCTAAAGCTAAATCTTCTGTATCATATTGATATTGAATGCATTTAAGCAAACTTCACGTAACACCATAAACATATGTCATATCAAAGATATTTATCTGGCTAGTTGTGCCCCCATTTAGTTAGATAATATTATATGCTTTGCACTAAATATCTCTTCTCTCAGCTACAGTTGTGAAATGTAGTATCATTTTCCACTGACTTAAGTAGGAGCAGTGCTCTGCCTATGAAATCAATGTGATTTAAACACATACTTACTATTGACCATAATCTGTCATGGAATTGGATGTAGAGATCTTGTGTCAATGTGCCACTGTTTTGGAACAGCAGCAGTAAAAAGAAGGTAGTCCTTCATGAGTAGGAGCAGAGGAAAGAGGAAAAGTTCCCTTAGTTACCTTCTAGAAGTCATCAGCCAGTATTTTTGGGAGCACTCCAGAAGTAAACATAATTTTGCTGTCCTCATTAGTGGGTATCCAATTTCTAGTTAGTGGATATTATTTTTCTCATTTTTCCTTAATTTTAATTTTTATAATCTTACAGTGTTCTGATCCTTTATGCATATTATAAACTATCACTAACTGTAAGTAATAAGTTTGGTAAGAAGATACACTATAGTACTTGTTTTTTCAGTACTGAAAGAATTTTACCTTTCAGATGTATATCCACATTCATTGCTGCACATATGTTTGGGCAAGACCTAAAGGCATAAGAAAAGAACAAAACAATCTACTTTAATATTAGGAAGTGTCATTGTTCTGGTAAACTTCTCAAAGAATCTAGCTTAACAGAATGAGTAAAAACTGCAGGGATAATAATTAAATTTGAAAAATGCTTTAGCAGATTTGGAAATTCAACAACATTGGGTCAAACCTTATATTTTTTTCACTTATAGCTCCAAGTTTGGTGCAGTTTCCAACAGCTATACTCATTTTGCAAACTTTTATTTTAGACATAAATATTGTAACAGACTTATTGATGCTTTAGCATATTCAGTATATTGTTCTAGGGATGAATTTGCTTAGAGAGAGAGGAGCTAAACCTCCCTTTTAGCATGCAGCTGTGCCACTGCACGTGTCTCTCTTCTCTTCCTCCAACAAGTAGAGTAAGTATAACAATTTCCCTAATCCTGATGTGCTGTTCTTCCATCCTGCTATTACTCTGCCATAGGGAATACATGAGATATATTTAGTGTGGAAGAAACACATAAATGGGTCTTGACCTTACTCTGGTGTCCTGGATGATGGTTCTCTTGCCATCACCATCTTTACCCTCTGGACCTTAGCTCTGTACCAGGCTGTCCAGCAACATTCATGGATGACTGCAGTAGTAGTACTCAGGATTCAGAAACAACAAGAAATATTTTGCAGTGAAGATGTGGCCAGGGATCACATTAGGACTGCATTAATGCACTTCTGTTATCTAAGCATCCACCTTTGTAATTGCCCACAGTTTGTCAAATACCAACACAAATCTTTGAGTTTCAGCTGCCCCATTCTTAGAATTACAAGATAATTTAGGTTACCAGCAGCTTTTGAATAAAGAGTGAAGCTGAGTGGTTTCCTGTTCAGTGAGCACGCTGTAAACCACACCATCTGCTCTTCCACTGTCTGCTGCTTAGAGCATGGGCACATCAGCAATAACATTTCTATTGATGTTACTTATCAGTGCTTTAAAAAAGTAATTTATTTACTCACTTGTTTTTTGGCAAAGTTGTCTTCCTGCTGCTTGAATCTGCTGGGCGATGTACTACGGTTTTCCTGTTGGCTCTGACACAATTGAACAACACTTGCCATTAGTGAGCAGCAGTAAGTGGGAAGAAATGTGAGTTGAAAAGCAAATTTCAAATCTGGGAAACACATGTATGTAAATGATTCCTTACCTCAAACATTTCCATTATCTGAATATTTTGCTGATTTTCTTTTTGTTTTCAGCTATTTGGAAAAAAACCCACAGTGGTCTGCTGAGAGAAAGAAAAGCTGGAAGCAGTTCCTGCATCCAGTGTTTTGGATCATCTCTTTAGAGCAGGGTACTTATTACACTCTTGTACAACTGGACAGGAATTAAAACACAGGGGCACCTATCTAAGTTCTCTATTGTTAGCAAAATAGTTGCTAAACACCAGTGATGGAGCTATAAAAGGAGCAGAGATTGGTTCTTTTGGCCTCTCTACTCCTGGCTGCTCTTTGGCCCTACTATGAAACAAAGCCCCTTATTTTACTCAAATAAAATAATACTGATTTGTACTGATTTGATGAAACAAATATTGAGATAATTTCAACTTTTACCCTTTGGCTACAGTTTTTGCAGCAAAAGAGTTAGGAGTATCTCACGAATTGATTCCTACAGATTGTAGAGATGGTCGTGTTCTCTTGAACCATGTTACTTGGAACTAGTCCTGCCCAAATTCTTTTGAATTTATAGGTTCTATGATCAGTGTCACCAAATAAAATTTTGATTTTTCTTTATAAACACAGTCCCAAATTCTATTAAAAAACCCAAGAAACAAAAAAACCCCCCAAAAACACCACAACCAAAAGATCCCCACTTTATTAAATATTTGAATATGCACGTTGGTACTTTTTCTAACTGACAGTGTGGAAATACTAAAGGACACAAACGCAGAGATGCAAATTTTAGAAAAATTAGAAGATACAGTTTTATTTTCAGCTGTGGAGTTAGCATGAGAGGTATGCTTGAACAGTTGCTATAACTAGAGAATTTTGGTTAAATGGTTAAACCTATACTGCTGAGTTCTCTCTCTGGGCCATCAGGAATATGAACAGGTGACTGATTTCTGTCATCTCTGTGCTCTTTATCATTCATGCATAATTAATTTGTCCTTTAAAAGAACAAATTCATTCTTTGCAAATCTCTTTTCCCAACTCCCCCTAAGGCAGTGTGTACTGCAAATGCAAAAGTCTATCTCATATGAATATTATACATACAGTGTACATAATTTTTGTGTGTTTGAATTTACTGCATTCCTCCCTGACCTTTCTGGTGGCAAATTTCCCAACATGCACATGAACAGTGACCTTCTGCAAGTTCTCCCTTGCCTTGAAGCAGAGAACTATTTTGGTCTTCTTAGTCTGAGTTTTGGTAGATGCAGCACTGAATGCTTCTTTTACTGGCTACTTCCATGAGTATGTCATAACTACACACATGTTACTGGTAACTAGGAACATAAATGGCTCAGAAGTATAGCATTTGTCAGAAGCTTATCATGGGTTCAGACTGTGAGGACAATCAGCACCTTTTAGGTGTTCTATGTTACTGTCACAGTTTGACTGAGGTCCGACAACAATGCTCTCGATCCCCTCCCCCCAACCCAGGTAGGGAAGGAGAGAGAGAAAAAGAGAGAGACTTGGCTGGATTGAAAACTAAACTACACAGCTTTAATTAAAACACTAATGAATTATACAAGAAAATATATACAATTATATACAAATATATTCAGGAATGGGCAAAAAACCTCTCGCCTCCCCCCACCCCAGCAACTCCCACAGCACTTCCCTGAACTGGGAAGAGTCCCGAGGAATCCCAGAGCTGCTGCTGGAACAGAGCAGAGAGTTATGGGGGTCACGAGAGATCAAGGCTGAGGATCGACGGTGATGGATGAACAGAGTCCTCCCCGGACGCTGGCCATGGACGGAAGAGAAGGGGAGAAGAAAACGGAAGGAAGGAAGTTGTCTTCTGTGATCTCTGACCTTCCTTTGAGCTTACATAGATATATGGAATGGAATATCTTTGGCCAATTTTGCTGTCCGTCTAACTCAGCCTCCTACGGGGGGGTCACAGATCTCCCCACAGTGTCTGAGCCGGCAGAGTGCAGGTGCGGCCTTGAAGCCTCAGTAGTTAGAAAAACATTCCACTGTCTTATCAGCCTAGCAGAACACACTGTTGCTAGTTACAAGAAAGCTTGCTGAAGGAAAAAAAAAACAGTAAAAAGAAAAACTGGCTTCATCCTGGCTCAAACCAGGACAGTTACTAAAATCCTCACTTTGCCTGAAAAGATTACAAAAAGTCTTCTTCACCATTTTTGCTTTAAAATACAGCTCTGTCATTTTTAAATCCCCATGTCTAATTATAGGACAAAAGCTTTTTTACTTCACCAGATCTTCTTCATTCTCTGGCCAATACTACAGCAATGTTGCTCTCTCCTTCTGCAAAATGGTGGGACTTTTAAAATGCAATTTAAGACACTTTCAACTTTAACTTAAGAGGAATGTGGAATTTCATTTATCTGGCTGTGTTCTGTAATTTTTTCCATTTGTGATCCTCATTCCAGACCGACCAGCTACAAAACCATAAATTGTGTGTCTGTGATAGTTCTGTTTAGTGGCACAGACAGAGAAGTAATACCCATTCAGGTGAAGATTCAAGTTACATTGTATATGGCCAAGAGATATACTGGGGAGAAAAACTGAGAGCAGGCTTCATTTTAAGCGATGACTGACCAATATTTAACTACTGACAAATTGTAATGGAGCACCTAGAAATAGAGATGACATTTACATTAATGTCAGTTGAACTCATTTTGGTGGGTTCTGTTGCAATAAACAACGATTAATTTGTGATGAATTGGATGTATAAAACTTTCTGTTTGAAAAAATCTCAACATTTCCAAAGTAATGAAATTATTAGGTAAATTGTAAGACACTCCCTTTGAAAGTTTATCTACTTCACAGCATTTGAGGGGATTTTTACTAGAGTAAGTTTTACTCTCCAGGCTAAGTGGCTATGTCAATAACTGAGGTACTATTACTATACTACTGTACTATACTATACTAGTACCATACTAGTACTATACTACAATAGCTGTGAGGACCGTTCCCCACAAGCTCGTTAAAAAAGAAAAGTCCATTTTGTCTTGTCTTTATTCTCTCCCTCCTGTTTCGACAGTGAAGCAACAGCAGAAGTAGCTGTCATATCAAATAGCTCTCCTCTGACTGAAATACTTTACATGAAACAATTCAGTGTTTCCTGTTGTTTTGTTCAATCAATTACTACATTCCAAAGGCCTTACTTTAGTTATGTGTCAAATCCTTCTTCGTGAGAGACTGAAATTGGCATAATTTGGCATAAAATATTCAGAAGCAATTCCCTACTGGTTAAACATTATTGCAGCTATCTGTTCTTGGAGTTACTTATTTTTGCGGTTATTTGGTTTTGTTATTGTATTTTTTCTTTGATTTTACAAAAATGCTTCAGAGCTCCCATCAGAGAAGAAATCCTCACTATGCCAGATGATTCACAATCATAAAGTCAGTCCCAGCCCAAAGGATGCATAAACCAAAAGAGATGGATGCAACTAGGAAATTAGGTCAAAACAATAAGCTCAAGGTAAAAACAATGGTTTACTAGAAGCAAAGGAATAAAACAGGAAGTATGCAACTCCATGCTGACTGTAGACATCTGAAAGGGGTCAGTTCCTAGTTTGAAAATGCAGGCACTTGTAAGGCCCTTGGAGAGAGAAAACAACCTATCATTACTGCTATCCAAAGAGGTCAATAATATATTTTCTGGGCTACTTAATGAAACAAAAGGATCCTTCTATTTATCATGCTAATTATGACAACCCATGGCTTAAAGCTATTTTCTGAATAAATGTATACTAGGCTGATTATTAAAGGATGCTATCATTCAGAAACCAGCTTGATGCCTGAAGTGGTGGCAGAAGGTGGTATGTGCACTGCACGTGGCAGCGGGAATGGATTTTGGAGGACGTTGCAATCACAAGGTCATTCTGTTACATAGTGGTTTGAAAGTGCATTGTACTGTTCATTTTGTTTCCTGGTAACACGTCTGTATAGATGCTATTACTTATTCGTGGGATTTGGGTTGGGAGACAGCTTATCCACCTCTGCTGTTGCCCTCATTAATCAAAACTGAAGTCAGCAGGGCAGAAGTAATGCTTAAATCTAAACCCAGATAACGTCAAAAAACCCTACCAGATTGCATAGCAGAGAGGTCACTTTTAGAAGCAATACAGGCCAGTAAGAGATCAGGAAGCTGGCTGGTTTGGGCTATCTCTCTGTTGAAGATAAGCTCCCATTTCAAATGTGCGTGAGCATAGATGTGCCTTACTGTTTTGGATGTCTGGCTATACCCTGCCTGGCCTCAAGGTGCTGCTCAGGAGGGAAGTAGAGGATGGAATAGAGGAAACAACTTCTTTGATGCCTGTAGAGTTATGTATCTCAAAGCAGGTTCCAAAATCTTAAGCTTGCTGAACAGGGAGCTGCTATGAACTAGTGAAGAGCAGTAACCTGAAATTACAGCCTCTGGTTGCTCAGGCTGGAGGAGAGGATCATCCCTGTACTTACAGAATGCAGCTGGGAGTGTAAGGCAAGACACTTTCTTTCAAGGAAAAGTGCAGGGTAGCTATCCATCATTTTTTGTGTGAAAGAATCTAGTGATTAGAGGACTGTTGCTTAGTACCTCGATCATTGCTGTGTTTTGCTTATGTTTTCTCTGCACTGAAAAGAAAATGCAGATACAAGAAGCTGGTATGTGCTGCTGTGCCCCAGCTGAGAATGGGCCTCTTGGCTCTTCCCTCCCTGCTCTGCTGCGTGCGAGGGAGGGGGAGTGGATTTTCTGCGTGGTGCTTGAGCAGGACATGGGTGCTTCTCATCAAAATACCCTGCAGTCCTCCTGTGGGTGCTTTCCAGAAAGGGGTCTTGGATCCCCCAGGGATGTGAGCCCAAATCTTTCTTTTCCTGAGCACCCTTACTCTGCAGAAGGGTGTGTGAGAGGGTTTCTCTACTCCCCCCATCCCTCCTAGGGGGGAAGCAATCAGAGGTGACTCTGGGACTGATCCTGCCAGTGGATGGGAGGTGCAGATGCAGTGGATGGGAGGTTCAGATGCAGAGTGCATATCCAAGCAAGACTGTTCAGGGCCTTTAACAGGCTGAAATGGAGCCTCTGTACCCTGACTGGCCTGTGGTACATGCTCACCTATTAAGCCCTTTGGTGGCAGCTTTGGACAGGCACGGAGTTGCCTTTCTATGTACATGAGAGGATTTTCAGTGCCTGTACTTGCTCTGGTTGGGATGGAGTTCTCTCAGAGCTGCCCATGTGGTGCTGCGCCCCTGATGTGTGACCAGAGCAGTGTTGGAAACACCCCCCGAGTTGTGGCTGCTGTTGAGCAGTGCTTGCACAGCAGCAAGGCCTTCTCTTTTGCCATTCTGCCCTCCCAGTGAGCAGGGGGCAGGTGGGCAAGAGGTTGGCAGGAGACACAGGTGGAACAGCTGACCCCCAACACCAAGGGAGGGGGGGTTTGGAAGTAGCCACCTCTCAGAAATTGCCTTCACACCACTTGCTTTGGCTTGGATTTTTTTTTCTTTCTCTTTCCTTTGCTTAGTACCCTGTCTTTATCTCAACCCACAAGTTTTCTCACTGTTGCTCTCCCACCTCTACCCATCCTGCAGGGTGGAGGGAGCGAGCTGTGGCATGGGGCTGCCTGCCATGTGCAGATGGGCAGGGACAGCCCATGGGGAGGGAGAGAAGAGTCACCTCATCTTCCAGCTGTCACAGGTGTTTCAGAGTCACACTTCTGACTCAGGCATATAAATATGGTCTGGATAGGACAAGGCCATCATAGTGGTTGGGCAAAGACCTAACAACTCTTCTGACATGTCCTAATTGTAGTTACTTTTATTTTATTTTTTTCCTTTTAACTTATAAAGGTCAGTTTTCTAAGTCAGTAATAGGATCATCCATGGAAGCATTGTACTTGGTGCTGTGACACTAGAAAAAAACTTGATAAAACAGATGCTCATATGATTAACTTTTAAACTGCTACAGCTGTGATTCTCCAACTGTGTCATGTGGGAGGAACTTCTGGGCTGTTTTATTTTTTGTTGTTGTTGTTTTGCATTTTTTTGGTTTTTTGTGGTTTTTTTTTTTAACCTACAGTAAATGTTAGGAACATAATAATAAATATTAAAGGCTATATTCTCCTAGCATAATTATGTAACTGATCATTTGCAAAACTACTTAAAAATTATGACTGCCACAATTCATCTGAACAATTTTATTCCAAAAAGAGTGCTCTAGGTTTCCCTGGTAACCTTTGAAATTATTTGTATAAACACACCAACCAGTCAGCGTAATATCAGTTCAAATAACCCCATGGAAACGCAAATACAATGAATAGTAATTAATTATTATACTGGTTGAATGCAGAATTTAGAAATGTCAAACAGAAACATTTCCTTGCTGCCAAAGTGCATTAACAAGCTGCAAAATGCCACCTCTTTGCAAGTCCACCTACAAAACATTAAAAGATTAAAACTAGCTTTAACAGGGAAAGAAGTTCCCCAGTGAATGTGTTATGAATCCCACTTTTCTAGTACTGGTGAATACAGGTATATAGGATGACAATTAGGATACACATTTTTATTTGTATTACAACCTCATCTGGTTTGGAATTGCTGTAATGAATCTTTGCACTGGATGGGAAAGATTAAAAGAAAAAAATACAACCTATTGTTGCTGAAGTAAAGGATGACATTATACTTAAGGCATCTTTCAAGCCAAACATTCATGATCTTGTAGGAGAAGGAAATATTTTACTTAACCTTAACTGCAAATACTCAGAGGGACTGGCCCATTTAAGCCATTACTGTTGCAAAACTGAGATTTGTTTTTTGTTATATTTTGTGACACCATACTGTGCAGAGAAGTGCCTGGAAGAGATTTGGTGGTTGGCAGGTTTATCTTCCTGCAACTCTTTTATGGAATCAGACAAAACATCCTCACGCAACAACAGACTGTTTTGGGACACTTCAAGCCAAATGCTGCAATATAATCTGAACCACATTGCAAAGTTTCCTCAGGGAGGTGTGGCATGAAAACTTTGCCACTGAATAAAACAGTATGAACTGTGAGCCTGTCTCCTCCTTGCCTTACCCTTCCTGTGTGTCTTCTTAATGGTATAGATTGCACCAGGCAGTACCACGCAGCTTCATTAATAATGTGTGCTTGGTTAAGCACAGCACCTGCCACCTCAGTCCACTCTTTTGAGGCCACTATGCATATAGTCAGGTTCATGTAGTTTCAACCACTCATAAATTGCCAGGTAGCAACTTGCTGGCTGAATAGATGCTATCAGGAGAGACCGGGTCTGTGAGTACCTGAAAGGTAACCACACATTTGACACCTGGAAAAATGCCAGTGGGAGGCTTTGGTACCTGTGGTTACTGCTCATATTTTTGTGTGTGTTTATGCCAAGTACTTTCTTACCTACAACAGCAGCTCTGCCAGGGCACAGTATAGAGCAGATTAGGGAAACAGTGGATTGAAATAGAAATACTTATTGTCAATAAATATAGTCTCTTGGTGAGTTTTGCTAAACTCACCTGAAATAATGTATTTTATAAGAAGATGAGGAAACACATAAATGAAACAAATCTACCATGTGGATAGGGTTTACACATTTTTCAGTCCAAGCATGATGGAGCAAAGTCTTTAATGCATGTAAAATGGTTTATATTAACATAATAATAACAACAAGATGCTCTTGAAGCACTGTTGTTTGTGACCATAGAAATGGGAGTCATTCAATTAGAATGCCTCATCTGATTTTGGTCCTGGGATGATATTAACACTTTGTAGTGGTTTCAGATTGCACCACTGTGACTATTTTCAATTTTACATTTCTTAGCTTCTCTGCAACTCTTTTCCACAACTAAACGGTAGAGAGTTTCTTCTGGAATAAAAAGCAAAGTTGAGAATGGGAAATGAATGTGGCTTACTTTTTCATGAAGATCCTGGTAACACAGCCATTCTCAGAGGACATGGAAAATGTGAAAACATTCCATCTACGGATAATTCTGTCTGCATTATGTATCTTTCAGAATGTGCATGTATATATATTTTAAATTATACTGTCTTTTGCCCCCTCTTATAATCAGTATAGTTTTCAGACATGTTCTGTGTTGTTACCTATCAAGGTGTTTTTATTGGCTTTTAAGTCTATATATTAGGATACACTGGTTAGCTCTGCCCTTGCATCTTGTAATGTAGAGTGCAAATCCTTATTCACCTGGGAAAGTCAGAGGGAAAAGGATTTAACTTCTTAATTCTCTCTCTAGTGCTTGAAATCTTGGGGTTCCCATCTGCCACACCTTTTGGGGGGACTGCTTGGTGTGAAAAGGGAGGCTAAAGCCTACTAGCTTTCCACTTTCCTCAAGGATACCCTGGTGTCTCAGCAGTCAGAGGAGCTGAAGGTTTATTATTATCTTCCTCCGCCTGCAGATGAGCACATCCTCAGAGCAGACAAGAAGCCAGGCAGATGATACCTTGTCTCAGAGGATGTGGTGCTGGCTAGAGCTACTTGCCAGAGAAGCTGGGGAGGTGTTGTGTGACCCAGCACTGCCCAGGGCGTTGTCATTACATGTATAGCTCTTCCTTGCATATACCAGGGTCTGGCAATCTTCCTCATAGCCCTGGGCAAACCTGCTGTTTCAGCAGACCTTTGACTCCTAAGTGTCTGAATCAAAATTCCCTTCTTACTCCTGTTATGCCACTGGTTTCCTGCTTCTCTACAATAGCAAATCATAAACCAACCTGAGCAGACCTATTGCACATGACAGGCAAGTAGCAAGATAGAACTCAAAGAAAATGCTGTTTCTGCCCTTTGCTATTTGCTGTCAGGAAGGAGCTAATAGGTAAAGCAACTTGTAATTTCACTCTCTCTGAGTCAAGGTGGAGTAATCTCCAAATTATATAATAAGGCAAGTGCTTGATCCCTCCCTCACAGACATAGTCTAAACCTAAAATATGTCTCTTAGTATCAAAGGAGTATGAAATTACCCTGCCCAAGGTAGGAGAGAAATGTGTATGTAGCGAAAAGAAGCATGTACTGAAGCACTGCAGTTTACAACTACTGGACTATAAACCTATATCCACATCCTTAGTACCTGTGAACCCCACAGCATTACACTGTAGTTACAAGTTGCCAATGAAATCCAGTTTATAGGTGGATGAAAATGATTGCTTCAAGTATTCACACAGGAGTGGTTTCCATGCTGTATTAGAGTTAAGTATAGTAGTTATTCTTCAAAGTAAAAATGAAAGCAGGTAAGCACCTTCATACCTGGTTCTTTCATTTATATGCATATTGTTGGAGTTTTTGAATAATCAGCAAATACTAAACAAAAATAATGAATTTTGTTATATATAAAAAAATAAAATCAAAATTACCTCTTTGGGCTTTGTTAGAAAAACAGCCATAAATATTTCCTAAACACAAAGTTCTTCATGGAGGACAGCAAATAGCAAACCAGTAGTTTCTCTAGGGGTCTGACTGGAAAACAGTATCTATTAGTTACCAATATATTTCAGAGGATACTTTGGGGTCTTGATTTAGCAATCTGTAGAACTCATACTGAAAAGTCAAATGTAAGAAATGCTACAATATGGGAGAAAGAGAAGGAGTTTTGCTGAATAGGTTATATTTGCTTATTTAAAAATCTAAACATTCATATCACTCAGATCTGGGTCCTGAAATACAAATTACATGTTTGAATTCACCTGCTGTTAACTCAGCATAGGCTTTAATGTGTGAAAAGACCAGCTTTTCTCTAGCTCTAGCTAAATGCCCCGGAAATTTAAAAAACAAACAAACCCTCCACTTAAGAGATTTTTCTTTCTCTCTCTCTTTCAATTATTTTACTTGATGTAAAAACTCAGGCTCTTGACCAGCCCTAGAATGCCATCTGTGTCTGTACCTACCTAATTCCAGTTTAACCTTTTCTTGCTTTTGACCTCTTTTCTACAGTTATACTCCGCTCTGGAGGGTATAAACTCCACAGAAATCATGGCTGAGTATCTGCTCACCACTGCCATCCACCCCACCTTGTGGCTTCCTGGGTTTTCAGTTCATGCTGCCTGACAGGATGTGTTCAGGTGAAATGCTGGATGTCCACATGAAAAGCTTAGCAAAGGTGAGGGACTGGGGTGGAACAGAGCAGCTGCTTCTGAAACCTTTGTGAGTAAGTGCCCGATTTTGGTAGCTGGGAAAGACAAAAACAGGACACATTTCACAAGCAGCAAAAGGTTCCTTTTAGAAATTATTTCTTAGATCATTACTTGCAACTAGTGTTTAATCCTTGTCCCAGTTCTTTCCTTGAAGACGATTCAACAGAAGCAGAAACATTCAGGAACCACAAGCAAACAAACTATTCTGTGAGTAATTGGGCACTTTGTGTTTTCATAATGGACTGGAAAAAAGTTAGGTCAAGTTTGCCTGTGATGCATGTGGATTTGAAGGTGATAAAACCTAAACAGTTCTCAGGTTGTCTACCCTTTCTGCAGTTAAGGGGTCTCAGAATCAGACCAAGTATTGGTCTTGGCTCCATACTGGGCTAGTTAATTTCTTCCAGTTATTCTAAATGGTTTATTTTTTATTTCTGTATTTATTTCTTGCATGTAGCAGCTTTAGTTGCTGTCAGTCATTGCTTAGAGGAGCAGAGATCAAGCATAATGTTTTTGTATCTGGGGAGAGTACAATGGTTAGCCTACTTGGTAAAAATCAATAGTGCTAATGGCATAACACCCTTCACCTCTCCTATGTCTGCAGTTAAAGGCAGAATCATTAATATTACATCATTTCATCAGCAACCTCATTTATAATCTAATGAATCACCTAAAGACAAATAAGTTTATGGGAAAATTCCCATTGATTTCAAAAGGGCTTTGATACCTTTCTTTGCTTTAGATGTCTGTAGACATTGGAAATATACTGCTTTCCCACCTTGCTGTTTTCAAGAGTGGTCCCATGACTGCACGCCCTTATTAAAGCAAACCACAGAATACTTTTGTATGCGCAAGCTATTGCATAGAGAGATAGTTTGGCTAAATTAAGGAATACAGCAAAATGAACTGGAGATCCACTGCGGGCAAAGTATTTCAGCAGTATATTTGGTGAAAGCTGATGAGCGTTCCTCTAGGTTTTAAAGTAAAGCATAATCAATTTACAGCAGTTCAGACAGAAGAATCAAAAGGAAAGCAACATTTATCATCATCTGTCTCAGCCATCACTAAAATACTATCCCACAAACTCTGTACCTTGTTCAGTACATGTATACATTTTGTCAAATTAATTACTTTCTGTTAATAAAAACCATCTCTTCTCAGATTGTTTGGTTTGGTATTTGCATTCATGTGCACCAAAATTCTTTTTTCTTTCTTGCTGTCAAGGCACTTTGGCAGCTTAAAGGCTGCCAAATATGAGCATGTGCTGGTAGAAGGGGAGATGATTTTATTTTATTAATGCAAATTAACATACTAAAAACTGGTTTACAACAATGCATTTTTGTGCTAGTAATCCTGTAACATAAACCTGTAATAATGTTGTATTTAATGTTTCTATAATATCTATAACAATAAAAAAATGAACAAACTGAATTTCCACAATGCCTCACAGGAAGACTAGATTAGGCTGAGGAGCTACTCCTTCCTTCAGTTAACCCACTGCTACAGTATTACTGCAGGCTTTGCTGCTTTCCTTGCTGATGTTCAAAACGCTACCAGCAGAATTACTTTCAAGGACAGTGTCAACAGTGCTTCACCTAGGCAGCCTTACTATGATGGTGTGTCCAAACTGGTGACCTAGGAAAAAATCATGTGAAAGACCAGCTAGCTTTCTATCTAGCAAAGGCCAAATGTTTTGGTTTCAGCTTCAAACATTACACTAAGCTGGGAGGAGTGGCTGACACACCAGAAGGCTGTGCTGCCATTCAGAGAGACTTAGACAGGCTGGAGAGTTGGGCGGGGAGAAACATGATGAAATTCAACAAGGGGAAGTGCAGAGTTTTACATTTGGGGAAGAACAACACCATGTCCCAGTACAGGTTGGGGGCTGAACTGCTGGAGAGTAGTGTAGGTGAAAGAGACCTGGGGGTCCTGGTAGACAGGAGGATGACCATGAGCCAGCAATGTGCCCTTGTGGCCAAGAAGGCCAATGGCATCCTGGGGTGCATTAGAAAGGGTGTGATTAGTAGGTTAAGAGAGGTTCTCCTCCCCCTCTATTCTGCATTGGTGAGGCCACATCTGGAGTATTGTGTCCAGTTCTGGACCCCTCAGTTCAAGAAGGACAGGGAACTGCTTGAAAGAGTCCAGCGCAGAGCTACGAAGATGATTAAGGGAGTGGAACATCTCCCTTCTGAGGAAAGGCTGAAGGAGCTGGGTCTCTTTAGCTTGGAGAAAAGGAGACTGAGGGGTGACCTCATCAATGTTTACAAATATGTAAGGGGTGAGTGTCAGGGGGACGGAGTTAGGCTTTTCTCAGTGATTACCAGTGATAGGACAAGGGGTAATGGGTGTAAATTGGAGCATAGGAGATTCAAGGTGAATATCCGAAAAAATTTTTTTACTGTGAGAGTGACAGAGCACTGGAACAGACTGCCCAGGGAGGTTGTGGAGTCTCCCTCACTGGAGACATTCAAAACCCACCTGGATGCGTTCCTGTGTGATGTACTCTAGGTGACCCTGCTCTGGCAGGGGGGGTGGACTAGATGATCTTTCGAGATCCCTTCCAACCCCTAAGATTCTATGATTCTATGATTCTATGAAACATAATATTAGTAAGATCTAACATTCATTAATGTCAATAACAACAAAAACTTCTCTGAATGGGGGATCCACAGGCAGTATTTGTCCAATTTGGTAAATCAACCACTGACACACACAAAAAACCATCTATTTTTCTGAAGGAATGTTTATCCATGTCTCTCATCCTGGCTTTTAGCTGATCTGTGACTTTTCCTATTCACATCCAGAAAAAAAACCTACCAGAAACTAATTTTGGTTTTGTTTTTGCCATTATGGCTTCTTAGTGAAGCTCAACCTCTACCTGGATTTTCAGTCAAAAAATGTGTCTTAGCCCTCTGGAGAGGCACTGGAAGACAATCTATTCTTACCCTAAAACTAAACACAACTCATCCACAGCGAGCCACAGCTCTTACTCTAGACTTGACAAGTCTATGCCCTTTACTATACCACTTACTTATTCCCTGAGTGTAATTTAGCCTTTAAACATATTTGAGCTATTCCCAACCACGCCACTGCTGTCAGCCCACATCCTGCCTCTGTGGGCTTTATCTGACACAGCTTAATGCTATCTTCTCAATCTAGATCTTCAGCCTCAACCCCAGTTCACAGCTTTAAAGGTAGCTCAGAGACTCTTGTAACTACTCATCATCATCATTTATTGTCAGGGTCCTAAGGGCACTA
The DNA here is from genome assembly GCF_000747805.2 of Chaetura pelagica. Classification (NCBI taxonomy): domain Eukaryota; kingdom Metazoa; phylum Chordata; class Aves; order Apodiformes; family Apodidae; genus Chaetura; species Chaetura pelagica. The sequence goes on along the minus strand of NW_009954194.1, from coordinate 2,960,147 downwards.
ATTGGCTTCCAGGCCCCTGACCAGTCTCACCTGGGGCCTCTGCCCATGGCCCAGGAGCCCCATCTCAGCTCAGCTCGGGGCCATCAGATCCTACCCAATGAACGAGATCATAGAAGTTTCAGTCTCCAGCTCATCCTCAGCCATGCCCATGTCTTGCCATGGAACCTGTTGATTCAGACCCCAACCCAGCCTGACCTTGAACCTGCCCAGCAAACAGAGTTGTGTCTGACCCTAATTACCCTCATCAGACACAATCATAACACTAAGCAGCAAACTGACTTCCCAGCTTGGTCTGGATCATCCTGCATGTTAAATTCAGTTCATCCTCATCTAATTACCTCACCTTTGCCTCAACTGTTACTGTGTCTCAACAAACTATATCCATTTGTAAAGTCAGCTTCAATAATATGCATTTGCTGGCCCTGTGAGCCATTAAATGTTTTTAATAATTTGTCCTGAAATCTCTTTAATTTCTAAAAATAGAACTAGAGCTATGTTGCATGTAAGAAGGAAGCAGCAAAAAACCAGGAAATTCCAATTCTTTGCTAAAAGATTAAGTGTTGATACCTGCTAAAGCTTTGCTCTCCCAGCCCGGGTTTCTGTCTTGCTTTCCCAGGGCCAGAGATAGCATAAACACCTTAAAAATAAACCCCCCCCTCCCCTTTTTTTTTTTTTTTAAAAAAAAGTGCTTGCATATGAATCAGAAGGAAATTTTAAGAATACAGTTTAAAAAAGATAGATGTTTGGTATGCAAGGGAAAACAGATGAGAAGGAAATAATGAGTGTGTTCAGATCAAAACCACAGGGCCATCAGATGGTCTACCAGTTGCTGGAACGTTGACCTTAATAAACCTACAACAACTGACACAAGCTGAGCTCTGTGCCACAGAGCAGAAGGCCACAGTGGTTTTGAACTGTTTTCAAATCCTCCTTAATGCAGTCTATAGTTATATTGAATGTACATAAACTACTCAGAATGAAGAATTAGAATGAAAAAGAACATTGCATTGTGGAAAAATAAAAGAAAGAAAAAAAGGTAATCAGCATTACAATCATGCCTTTGCTATGAGAGAGTAAAATAAAACTCATGTTTTCTACCAATGTATTATAACTTTTGCCTGCTCCCTCAATCATGTACCATCTAGAAGAGCATTTTCCAACATCACAAAGTGATGCCTTACTTTAAGACTTTCAGCAATAACTGGAAAACCCAATGTACTTTAACAATAACAGATGGCTATGGAGTGAATACAGAGCTATATTTCACTCCTGGGGCTTTGTGGGTATTCAGAAGCCGCTTGAGTTACATGGTTATGGTTAATAACATCAGCAGAGCCACTCCAGTTAATTACAGCATTATATTTACTCCATAGCTCTCTATTATACTTTAAGTCACAGTAAGAAAAGGGCAAACATATAATCTCTCCAAATGCATTGTACTACCCTTGTTAAAAAGACTGAAGAAGCTTCATAGATGTAGACAAAATGCAAACCCCAGAATGGAGCGAATGATACTCTTTAATGTTTCTTGCACAGAGCAGCATAATTGGCAGTAATTCTGGACTGGCCAGACAGCAAACAGTGTATAGCTTCTCATTGCAGACCAGTAAAATGGAATATTGCTTCTTGCCCAGAGAGGAGGAAGGGAGGGAATGTGAGATATAATGAGTATGTAGAAAGGATTCTTAAGAAGCATAGAGCTGTCTCCAGTTTAATTTAGTTTTTCTTCCTGATTTCATCCCATTCTCTGCTTTTTGTCCTCTTTTCATTTTATTTCTGAAGGAGAGGAAGCCTATAAATTAAACCTAATAAACCAGCATGCTTTGTTCATCAAACTATTAAGACAAAGTAAAATAAAGCTACTTCACCAAGGAAATCTTAAGAAGTTTTTTAAGAGACCTTTTTGTCAGCAAGGTTATATATTATTGACTTAGCTTTTTCATTAAAAATAAAAGGGCAGACTCTTAAAAGTAGAGCTTTTTTTCAGAGAAAATAGAACCCATGACTAAAAAACTGAATCGACAGCCCCCAAAAAGCCTGTTTTTAAGTACTTTTCCACTTAATACCCCCTGTAGAAGATGCATTATCACAGAGTTTTTGTTTTGTGTCCCTTGCTGAGGTCTAGATCCTCTCTTCAGACTCCATACTGAGAAGAAGGAGAATGGCGAAACTACATGTCTGTGGACCATGGGTAAGATGGGGAGGGGTCTGTGGAGTAATCAAGGAAACACTAAAAATTCATCATAGGGGCTCTTTTTTAAAAAAACAATATTATAGAATCAGTGCTTTCCCCCAGTGTGAACTGAGAATCCCCTGAATGTTTCTGTGGTGAGATCGTGCTTACCCACCTTTTCACACTTGCAGAGTGACAAGAGCCACAGTCTCGCTCTTAGCTCTCCCTTCACACACCAGGATGGCTGCTTGAAGTGTTTTGGTGATTTCTGAGCCAACTCTAGGGAATAATGCACTGGTCTTTTTACAATGAACACTGTACTTGCCTAGGTTGTAAAGTATTTTCTCAGTATATTTATAAATATTTCAGAGCCCTTGATTAATCATAGAAACAGTTCTACCTGACATGCTAATAAAGGTAAATCTTACTCTCAGCACCTTACAAAACTACAGGAGGTATACTTGTGACCCTTTGGAAAGGAATGCCTCTGACAAATGTAAATAATTCACAAATGTTAAGATGTCTACTTCATCTAAATAACTTTTTAGAGTGTAGCTATATTTAAAGTTGCAAATTAGTATTAAAGATGGCTTCTAATTTGTTAAAAAGTGTACGTTCGTAAAACTGATGCTGGAAACCTTTGGATCATAAAACCTTGTGTGTGTGTTGAAGCTGGCATCTTAATTCTAGCTCTAGTTCCAGCTGTGGCATCTATGCCTTTGAAGTGCTCACAGCTGGGGTTGAAGCTCCTCTCTGCAGACAAAGAAGCCTGCTGTCTTAAAACATTGGCTTTAAATTTGCTGTAGCTTAGCTGAAACTTGACTCAAAGATTTGATTCTCATTGCAGAGAGACTTCTCTGTATCTACTTCAAAAGAAGGTAATACCACAACATCTTTAGTCTCAACTGTAGTTGAAAATTCACTCCCATAGCAAACATAAGTCACCAGCCTTAAAACACAGGTTAAAATTGAGTTTATAGCATTCTCAAAGTCGGGTGCAATGACCTTAGCCTAAATTTAAGCCTCTTCCCCATGCAAAATGTCATTAAATCAAGTGCAGTATTTCAGATGTACCTGTCACCCTCCTATTTAAATATCTCTGCCTGCTGCTCAGCAGGAGTTTTACTGGAACGAGCAGAAAGTAAGCTCTGGGTTCAGGCTCCTTGATTTCAAACAGCAGGGTTTTGTCTGCTGAGCTGCCCCTACCTGTGAGCACTTCAAAAGAGCAGCCACAGCAGGGACCATCGCTGCAACCCAAAGTGGGGGTTTTATCTACCATGGGAGGTTTCAAGAGTCTTCAGCCTAGAGAGAGACTTGTTCCTTTAAAAAATACTTTTTTTTTTTTTTTTTTTTTAAATGAAATTTTGCATGGCTGTGATAAGACCTTGAAGAAGATAACAGAAGCCACAAGTTCTTTCCCTCTGGTCATTTTTGTGAGAATATGAAGTAAAAAACAGAACAGAAGGTGAGTGCACTGTTCCAGAAACTCTGTGTTAACCCCATTTCTATACTACACCCACAGAGAGACAGAATGTGGAAGGGTAAGCCACAAAAGTTGTTTGCTGTCTTTGATGTTATTTTATGATGTACAAAGACAGTACCATTTTAGACATTTTTGCAGTCTTAGTTAAAAATATCAGGAATAATGGGCTATGCCTTTTTACTTCCCCCCCCCC
>NW_009954194.1:2942696-2955626 GCF_000747805.2 Chaetura pelagica | reverse complement strand
CCCCCCGAGAACTGACTATATCAAATTTTTGAGAGATTTTGGGAGTGTCTTTGCTTGAGTATGAAAGAGAATGTTGACTTAAAACCAGTTTAAGATGATGGATTTTAAGGCATTTAGGTATTTATTTCCAATTGATTTTCACGTGAGATGGAATAAATGGCTTTTTTCATCTGATGGGAGAGAAAAACCTTGTGCATTTCTTTTGTTTTATTTTACTAACTATAACTCTGATATGACAATACTAAGTGGCTTTGTATACATGAGGTTTATCCACAAAACTTATTTTGGTCAGGTCCACAGGCTTGTGTTCTACTGCCAGTAGACCTAGAGACTACAGTAGGTCATTCAGTGATTACTGAATTTCTGTTTTTACAGAAGGCTGTGTGTCATGGTCCAAATTCATACATTATCAGAATTTTAGATTTTTTTTTAAACACCATCAAAATTATAAACTCACTTTGGGTGAGTCCAGCCACTGATCAGTGAGTCTCAAAAAGGCAGATTAGCTACATATTTGACATCTATGAAAACTGTATTAAAGTATATGTCTGGTAAACCTGGTGAGACCTCAGGAACTGTTTATAATTTTCTAAATCAGATTTGCCTCTTTTTTGTTCCTAAGTCCAGTGCCCTGTGAAAGTCTAACATCCTAAAACAAGCATTGTGTTTGCTGTGATAGCTCAGAAATGAGTATTTATGAAGTGTTCTCATTTATCTAAGCCTGAGCGCTGAGGATTGGAAATCTCCCTTTCCCCAGCTGAACAAAAAAAAACTTGCAAGTGAAGCATAGGTATAATTTTTCAGACAGAATGACCTGATATTGTCTAAGCAACTTCGAATCAAAATGAATTTGTGCTGCTGCACACCCACAAGTTCAGCCCCCTGCCCCATGCATAAAACCTAATGTGTACCTTTAACTTAGTTGCTAGAGGGACTCCTGCCCAGGTGAATCTACCAAAGCTAGTTTTAAATTGAGAGTTGCAAGCCCTGCCTGCTCACGGCGTAAATACTCCAGTGTATTTATTGAGCAGTGAGCTGCTGTGGATGCATTCCTATCAGTAGTGAGCTAACTAGTTCAGGCTAAATCAGCTATTTCTTTACAAGACCTGGTCGATACAGGGTGCTTCTGCAGTAACATTTTTTAGTTTCTGGAGTGCCTAAAAATAACCACAACAGAAAATTAAGTAGAGACTGAGCTTTTCTAAAAACACTCCACTTTTCCACAGGTCCTTATCATTTCTGCTAGGGTGGTGAGCAGAAGCTGCAGGTGCCGTGCTCATTGTGGAAATGTCATGAAGTGATCCTGGCTGATGGCCTGAGCCTAAAAAAGAAGTGCCATAGCTTAAAAAAACCCCAATAACTCCCCCTACCTCCACCCACAAACCACAACCTCTAGCTGCTGCTGCAAGTAATGTCTTCTGTAACATGGCTTCAGTCACAACCTCTGTGACATGCAAAACCTGTGGGTTTTGCAAGTCAGTAACTGAAAACTTACATGGCCTCCCTTATGTTCCCTGTGAATTTCAGTTTTACCCTAAAGCCAACAGATGAAAATAGTGAAATACAATTGTGTCCCTGGGGGAAAACTATTGATTAGCAAAATTCAAAACTTGAAAAAAAATTAGAGGCTCAGCTATTACTGCCCTGTGAACTGCACCAGCTCCTACACCAGTCATATGGTGGATTTCTCCACCAAACACACACACCTACCCCAACTCTGGGAAGGGCAGGGGCATTAAAGTAGTGTGGGAATGCAGTAATTTGCCTTCTAACATGCTGTTAGAAAACTGGGAAAATAATAGGAAAAAAGAACTGCATCATAATAAGATTTGCAACTATGTAGGTAGTTGTGTCAGGCAAGCTGAATATGGGTTAGGTAAGTGGGCAGCAAAGGGGACTGAAAACTGGCTGAATGGCCAGGTCTAGAGTGGTGTGATCAGTGGTGCACAGACCCACTGGAGGCCAGTCACTAGTGCTGTACCTCAGGGGTTGATACTGGGCAGTCTTGCATCTAAGGAGGAACAATGCCATGCTCAACAGTCCATGCTGGGACTAGAAAGCAGCTTGGAAAGAAAGGACTCTGGTGTCCTGGTGGACACAAAGTAGAACAGGAGCCAGCAATGTTCCCTTGCAAAAAAGAAGACCTGCTGCAACCTGAGCTGCATTCTGAGGAGTGTTGCCAGGAAAGTTGAGGAAGGTCACTCCACAGCACTGATGAGGCCATACCTTAAGTGTAGAACTTCAAGCTAATCAGTAAATGAATGATATGGGCTTGCTGAAGTGAGTTCAGTGAAGGGCCATGAAGATGATAAAGTGAGCAGAGCATCCTTCATACAAGGAGAGCCTGAGACAGCTGTGATTTCAATTTGGATTGAGAAGGATTGGGGGCATCTTATCAATGTTGATAAATATTTGACAGGAGGGAGCAAAGAGGAAGCCGGGCTTTTCTCAGAGGTGTGCAGAGAGTGACAGGACAAGAGGCAGTGGGCACACACTGAAATACAGGAAATTCCATGTAAATACATGAAAAGACTTCCTTACTCTGAGGGTAGTAAAACACTGGCACAGTTTGCTCAGAGATACTGTGGAGTTTTCATCCTTGGAGATACTCAGAACTTGACTGGACACAGCCCTGAGCAACCTATTCTAGCTGATCTTGCTTGAGCAGGGGGGATGGACTAGATGACCTCCCGAGATCCCTTCCAACTTCAACCATTCTGTGATTTGTCCTCTTCTATATTACAGAAAACTAAAGCTTTCCAACTGTTGAAAATACGTTTTCATGTTAGCAGTTAGAGGAGATGTTGAAGGAATGGAAGTGTCTTTAAAGGAAGGTCCTACATGGTGGCTCCCATCATTTGAGAGTGCTGGAGTAAGCTTGGAAAAACTCATGGAGAAGAGACAATATGGGAAAAGAAGCAAAGTGTAGAGCAGGAGAAATATAAAGGAGAGTGAAGGTAAAGCTATGAAAAGTCTGGGACAAGAAGATCCAAAACCAAAGACTAATTTGGGGCACTATTTCCCACTGTCAGGTTTAGAAATTACTCTCAATTACCTAAGGCATGTTTTGAAATAAAAAAGTCCCTGGCAGCATTTGAGTTGGTCTGTTCCTTATAATTGAACTCGTCTGCAACAAAATACATTTCAGTACTGAGAGTTTCCTTTCTGTGTGTGCTGTTGAATCCTAACACAGCTTGTAGCCCTTCAGGCAACGAACACGCTGTTAGATGTTCACTGCAGAAGAGAAGAGGGTGAGGATTGCTAAGAGCAGTAAATGGACAGTGAGTTTGTGATGATACCCAGAAGCAAAGCCATCCTTCAATAAAGATGGGGAGTCTGTAGTAGTACAACTCTGCAACATCAGTGTAAGGGGTGTAAGCGAGGTAGCCTGAGTAGAAGTTCAGATACTTGCTATGGGTAAGAGGCAAGATGTCTCATAGTAGATGAAAGATGGGTGACCTTAATAGAGAATTACATTTCCTTTGGGAAAAATATCTCAGCACCAAACACTGAAGTTGGTTTCAGCCTTTGCCTCTCAGTTCTGTCTTAATATTTTTTTGCAAAAGGCAGACATAAATTTGCAGAAGTATGCATGGGAAAAAAAAAACACATAAAGAAAGTGAAAAGTTATTGACTCTATCTCCCAGAAGAGTTGTTCACTTCAGATGCTTACACAAGATAAATATTTTTAGGGAAGATATGTGACAAAATAATAATTTTAAAGTCCATTTATTACCCATGGAAAAACCCACTGGCCTCTGGTTATTTAACACATATTCTTAGAGCTATCCACTAATATGACTCTGAAATGGCTTTGAGAAACTTTGGCTTCAAATGTCCCTGTTGAAAAGAAGCATAGGAGGCAGTGTTTCTCACTGAAGGACATCAGTGGGATTCAGAAAGCTTGCACACCTTGGTGGGACATGCTACTTAATCCCTACATCACCTCAAGTAAATTACTCTGGCCATGCATTCAATGAATTTTAGCTGGCTTCAAAATCAAGCCTTGACTTTGTTGCCCATCCAAAATATTACTGCTACAGGTTCTTACAGCTAACTCTAGAGTCTGTAGGTGTTTTTCCAGGTACCAGAAAAATCTTGGGGTCTGCTCAAAGTTGTATATGTGAAATTTATTCCTGGCTTCACTGCCTCCTTCATCCCATCAACACTGGCAGTAGCATTGTATGACTAGCATCAGGCTGATGGCTCTTTAGACTTCTTTAAAATCCCTGAAACTCTCTGTAAGAAAGATTGATGAGGTTTATATAGTGCAGACTAGAGGTAAGGGTAGTGGAGTAAAGGACACTTGTTAAAAATTGCCCTGGCAGACTGATTTGAGAACTGAGAGATAAAGCAGGAGAGGATGACTTCAAAAAGGACAGGAGTAGAGGGCAGCTACAGATTATGGAAGCTGTGGAAAGACTGTGAGACTGCCATCTAACCTTTAGCTTGAGTGAAACATAAAATTAACATCAACAATCAAATGCAACAGCAGCAGTATAGAGTGCCAAAGAGAGGTTGGCAGACATTCAGGTACAGTACTTACTCCTTGTTCATGATTCCTGACTCATGGAAATGCAAATCTTCAAAAGAGTCTGTGATGAAAAAGTAAATATATTGTTTATTCAGAGTCTTAAACATCTCGTTGTATGCATTTGTAGTACTTTTTTATTATTATTTTATTCTTCTGCATACTTTTTCTACACTAGAAAATAACTTAATTTGAGGTATCAACTGTTCTTAGGAGAAAATGATTCAATTTTGACAGGAGTTAAACTGTGTGAAGATGTGATGATGAGAATGACCAGCATCAGAAAGTGGATAGAGTTGTCACATTTTTAAAGATGGCCTTAATGATACCTCTATTTGTACACGAAAAATTTTTCCTTTATGCACACATTGTTCTACCACTGCCATCTGTGCAGTCAGCAACAGAATTTGTACATACAGAACTGCATTTATGTGACAATTTGTGAAGTGACATTTAAGTTTTACAAACCAAGCATAATTTTTGAGAAAGATCTCTGAAAACCAAATTTAAACATTAAGGTCTGTGAAACTCCCTGGTTACAACTGAGGGAAATAAAATATTTATGTATATACACACACACTTTTTAAAGTTTGGTTTTGCAGTTTTTTAAAGAAATCTACAATTCTAAAAGCTGTTTCAGAGTTGTCAGCTATGGTCTTGCCAAGACTTTTAAACTGATGAGTCAATCAATTTTCCAGTTGTCTGCTTGTCTCTGCCTGATATTTCTCAATAGAAGCCTTATTAGTCGCATGATTTGGACATTAAAATGGAATTTATAACTATTCCGTTTACTCTATCTCTATCACTCTCCACTGCCATTACTTTCTCTCAATTTAATAACTGTAGTGAGAGTAAAAAATAGTCTTATTTTCTTTCGTAATGTGCAGCTACTTGTCCATTGGCAGGGCCTTGTGACCTTATGTATTTCAATTCAGCTTTCTACTATCCTCACCCTATTTAACATTTTCATTTTAAATTGGCCTCAGGTTCACAGATAAATATATCTTAAGCTTTCTATGTACAGGGGAGTGTGCACATTCAGTTTAGTTTAAAATGCCTTAACCCAAATGTAGCTATTGCTGAATGGTATCAGTAGTGAAGCAGTTTTCTTTCTCTACAGTTAATTTTCTCCTGTTGTTTTTCTGTACTGGTCTTATTTGTTCACTGTGGAGTTCTTGGTTGATTTCTGTGACAGGTTGCTCTTTATCTGAAGTCACCATAATGTGTTTGCAATAGCAGAAATAGCCATTGGTGGCTTGGGATTTATAGTAAGCAGTCACAGTAGAAGCAGATGGACATCTGACTGAGAAAAAAGGCTTCCTTAATGAATTCTAGAAGACGTTCAACAAATAGGGCTTTTGTCTAAATGACTGCTTTTTAAAAAGTTTATTGGAGAGTGCTGATTTCTCTTATCATGTATTGAGAGGAGAAAAGCTATTTTCCCTGCCTTAAACATTGGACACTATGCTTCAGATATCTGAAAAGAGCTTAATATTGCAAAGAAGGCTACCTGAAAATTTGCTACTGAATGTGGGGCCAAAAGCTCATTTATGAAAATTTTTGTCTTACATTGTCTTTGCACTTACTAACAAAATAGTCAAAGATAGCATGAGACAAAATATAAACGTAGAATAATTCCAATGATTACCAGTAACTCACAGTACTTCAAAGGAGGGGATAATTAGGAATTTAATAATTCCATGGAGTTAAGTAATAATCTCTTTTTTTTCAAATCTTTCTAAGCATTTTGGTGTAAAACAGAATCTAGAAGTGCAAGATCTAAATTAGAGGGAGGATAAAAAGAGAAAACTCACAGAAAAAAAATCAAACCTTACAATTTTTCTGAGGCATGCTTCCAGAGTATTAAAAAATGGAGGTTGTCAGTAGTAGGGATGAAAGATGAAGTAGGGAAAAATCTTTAAAAACAGTAGATTCAACTGAGAAAGATGCCAGGGAGCAATAAGTAGAATTTAGCTGATGGATCATTGAAATCCTATTGAGCTAATTCACAAAAATTCCTCCTTATTTCTTGTAACAAAACCTAGCTGGTAATCACTCACAGCACAGAAATAACACTATACAGAGTTCCCCTATACGAAGTTGTGACAAGCCACTTTTTTGGCAGTCTACACCTACTGCATTTGGGTGGCTGCCTTTACTGTGGGTGTGGAAGCCTCAGGAAATAAAATTCTTGGAATAAATACAGGAAGTCAAATTACCAGACACGTCTGTTATTGATTAAGAAAATGTTTTGCAATCACGTAGACTAGTAAACTTGGCTCAAATTGTAAATGTAGATCTTCCATGGATTAAAAGAGGAGTGACAACTAGCAAACCATAGCTGTGTGACAGTTTTTCAGGCAATAAAAATGCTGTGGCCTCATGATGTGCTTTACACTGCCTTTCTCCCTTTGTTCTTCAAATGGGGACAGAGACATGCAGCACATTGTGCAGGAGTCAAGGAGAGTGTCTGTTTCTTTGGGCTAAAATCCTAAAAGCAGAGGATCTCTGGCAAGCAAACTGTTGCAGGGGCACGTGCCAGTCATGACCCTGTCCTGAAAGCATCATCTTAGTAAAAATTAACAACAAAATCTACTCTTCTGTAAGGTAGACTTGGATGGAGTACTTCCATTTGACTTAAATGAAGGAAGCACTGTGTAAACTTTATTCTGGTTCTCCTTGCTCATTCTAGCTGTAGTTTCACAATAAAATTTAATGAATCACACAGAATCACAGAATCCTAGGGGTTGGAAGGGACCTTGAAAGATCATCTAGTCCAACCCCCCTGCCAGAGGAGGGTCACCTAGAGCACATCACACAGGAACATGTCCAGGCGGGTTTTGAATGTCTCCAGTGAAGGAGACTCCACAGCCTCTCTGGGCAGCCTGTTCCAGTGCTCTGAAGCACTGAAAGAAGATGGATAAAAGTTGCTGGAGACACCACTAGAGGCCTGGTTCAGAAAATCAGGTGTAGGATTACAGTTAAGGTGCAGGAAGTGTTGGGAAACTTAATTTTTATGCTGCCAGTGTCCTGTTCCATTTCCTTTTGAAGTGTTTTATAGTAGCCAGACCAATTGCATTTAGTACAAGAGGGAACAGCGATATAAACTGAAACAGTTATTGTATCAGCAAGTGTAAAGCAGTTGTCAAATAGCATCATCAAGATTATTTTCAGTCTGCCTTCACAACAACAGAAAACAGCCACATAAAGGAGGAAGCACTTATTTATCTGATTTAAATTAATACAATCTGCTTTAGCTGATTTGTTTCTGGCAATAATTATCATGTTGCTCAATTTATTTTAATAGCACATTAATTTGATTCCTTTTCTTGCCAGAAATACAACCAGAAGCTTCACAATAGCAAAATATATCTCCAGTAGGAGCTGCCAAAATTCTCAGTAAAGACTGTTATTTAGGAAACTATTTGCATTGGTTTATTAAATGTAACTTTATAATGCAGTTCTAACACATTACTTCTACCCAGAAATGTATATTAGCAATGCAGAAAATGCATGCAGTGAAATTAGGCAAAAAAGACTCAGTTGCTTGACAGAGGCTCTATTGATTTCCTTAAGGCAGAAGGGAAGAAAATAGTTTAAAAAGGCAGGCATGAGCTTTTGCTGTATGCTCTGAGGCTGCCCAAGGCAGCAGGCTATTTCTAGGACCCGCATCCCATGAAATCTATGTTTCGAGTCATAGTAGCCATCTGCTGGAACAAAAGCAGACTGTGGAACACAAGCTAATCCCTTGGTTAAAACTCTTCAGTAAAAACTTTTTAAAAGCAGGAGAGCACAGGAAGAAACAAGGGCAACTCACCAATGCTTTCCCTCGGAGCATGTGGATTTGGAGCTGGCACACCACCAAGGTGGTTTCCCCTGTAAAGCAACTTTTCTGCACCCTTCCTAAATGCTTGACAAAGCTATCTGAAGGTCAGTGATACTGACTAGGTTGAAACAGTGCAAGTGGAAGAATATTCTGCAGGTTTCTGGTGAGTTTCCTGTGGACAGTCAGCAGGTGCTCAGGCACCACTCAGCACTGTGTGACCTGGCTGGTGGATAAGGTTTCCTCTCTATGAATTTGTCTCAAAGCGAGAGAAGACAGAGAACATACTCTCTCATTCTTGTCTACCTTAACCCATATTCAACAGTTCTGTCTCTGTGGCAATAGCTGTCTCAAATGTCAGCACAGAGAAAATACATTTCCTTTGATACACTGCTGCTTTATTTTAACAGAGGAAAATAATTATTCCTCCTGTTTTTAAATTTTCTCAGCTTCTCCAGCTTTTCAAAGAGCTTATGAAATATTTTAAGATATGTTTAACTATTTTGCATTATCTATTTCTCAAAATAAGTTAGTATTTCACCAATTATTCTTATGCTATGATTTCAAGGGATTTATAGAATGTCAGGTTGGAATGGACCTCAAGGATCATCTGGTCCAACCTTTCTAGGTAACACTAGAGTTTATATCAGATGGCTCAGCACTCTGTCAAGCTGAGACTTAAAACTGTCCAGTGTGGGGGAATCTACCACTTCCCTTGTGAGACTATTCCAATGTTTGACTGCCCTCATGGTGAAAAATTTACTTCTTGTGTCCGCTTGGAATCTCCCCAGGATCAACTTGTGCCCATTACCTCTTGTCTTTTCCATGTGACTCCTTGTAAATAAGAGTGTAACTAGGATTTCAGCAGATTTTTGTACTTAATGTATAGGACAATTATGTAGAACATGAAAAATGTTTTTCCTGTATTTTAAAACATAAGACTCATATTTAAATAGAAATGTTGTATGCCATTTCAAAAAATATATATACTTTAGTATTTTCTTTTTCTGTTAGAAATAACATTTTGTTAAACAAAAATGTTTATCTGGGGGAAAGCTCTATAGCCTGAAAACTCCTGTCCATAGTACACTATGATGAATGGTGTCCAGTGTAATAGTATGGAAGCATTTGAGGGGGCACAGAAATTACCATGCATGGGGTACTCAGAGTGTAGTCTAAAAAAATATTTGTAATGGCATTTACAAAACAAATACTTCTCTTGCAAACTGACTAGCCCTACAACAACTTTGCTGCAGGCTTGTTGTATTTCTTGGCAAAAAAGGGTATTTTATCTGAAAATCTGCTTTTCATGCAAAAAATCAGTTAAAAATTGAATAGGTAATTCCAGTTCTCAGTTAGCTCAGCATATGGTACAGAAACCAACAGACATTTTGTCTGTATTTGGAAAGCATGTTAAGTATTTATTTGAGATTTTTAATGCAAACATTTAAAGCCATAGCACTTACAACACAGTGTGTATAAATAAAATATTATAATTAAAATGCTGCATGTTGCTTTTTAGCAGATGGACAAATTTATAACTATATGCTTCAAAACTACAGAGTCCTTATTTAGCTTAAACAAGCATCTTACTGTTTTCTTTGTTCTTTTAGAGAATGAAGATTAACCCTATGACTTTGTAAAACAACCTGAAAAATCAGTTTCCTCCTTTCCTTACTGTGCTGAGGGCAACCCTACCTGTCCTGCTCAGGGGAAGTGACTAAGGACTCCTTAGGAAGAGACTTCTTAGGAAGAGATTCTTAAGAAGATACACAGGCTGCATAAATGGGCAAAGGCCAAGTGTATGAGGTTCAATATGCCCAAGTTCTGGGTCCTGTATTTCGGTCACGACAACCCCAGGCACCACTACAGGCTTGGGGCAGAGTGGCTGGAAAGCTGCCTGGCAGAAAAAGACCTGGAGGATTGGTTAACAGCCAGATGAACATGAACCAGCAGTGTGCCCAAGTGGCCAGGAAGGCCAACAGCATCCTGGCTTGTATCAGGAACAACATGGTCAGCTGGAGCAGAGAAGTGATCGTGCTCCTGAACTCAGCCCTGGTGCGGCCGCACCTCGAGTTATGTGTTCAGTTCTGGGCCCTTTGCTACAAGAAAAACATTGAGCTGTTGGAGCCTATCCAGAGAAGAGCAACTAAGCTGGTGAAGGGTCTAGAGAACAAGTCCTCTGAGGAGAGGCTGAGGGAACTGGGGTTGTTTGCTTTGGAGAAGAGGAGGCTGAAGGGGAGACCTCACTATAGCTCTCTACAGATACCTGAATGGAGGTTGTAGTGAGATGGGCATTGGCCTCTTCTCAAATGAATAATGAGAGGACTAGAACAAATGGCCTGAAGTTAGGAAGACAGCTTCATATAACTTCATATTAGGAAGAATTTCTTTATTGAAAGAGTTGCCAGGCGCTGGAACAGGCTGCACAGGGAGGTGGTGGAGTCATCATTCCTGAAGGTATTCAAGAAACATGTAGATGTGGCACTTCAGGGCATGCTCTAGTGGGCATCATGCGTTTTGTATTGTTGGTTTTGTGAGCTGTGTGGTTGTGGGGGCTTTTGGTGTGGGTTTTTTTCCTTGTGGTTTGTTTGGGTGGGTTGTGTTGTTCTGCCCCAGGTGGATGATTGGACTAGGTAATCTTAGAGGGCTTTTCCAACTGTGATGATTCTGTGATAATCCAAGAGAAGATGATCTCTACACTCATAGACACCTGCTACACCACTTAGACACACACAAGACTATGGGGCCAGATGGAATTGACCCAAGGGTAGAGGGAGCCGGCTGAAGGGTTCACTGGGCCACTTTTCACTGTGCACAGGCCCCATTTCTGGGGGTTGCTGGACTCACTGCAGCTGTGCAGCCCGTTCCTCCATTTGCTACACCTGCAGCCCACAGCCAGGGATGGCACACTGGGGAAGAACTGCAGGCTTTCACTGGGCAAAGACTTAGAGATACTCACTCCAAATCAAAGACCCAAACTGAAACCTCTTTCAGAGGAAATCCATCCTGGCAGAAATTATCTGCAGCTAATGCAAGTTCAACAAAATGTAATGTTATTTCCATTATTTCTCTATCTATTTAAATGTATACTTTTAAAAAGAGTTTTTTATTAGTGTTTTTAAATCTAAATACCACTTTCTGAATCTCTCTTTCCCCAAAGCCTGTAAGCCCCAAAGCTTCTGAGGGAAGTTGGAACCAGAACATAAAAAGAAACAGTTTGTCAAGGTACTTCACCTGTTTCTGCTAGAGAATTATTTCCCTTTATAACATTTTATACTTCAGAAACTCAATTTCCTTTAACAATTCAGTAACAAGAGCTGACTGAAACAGATCCTTCATTATTTATGTGGAATGCAAACACAAAACAAAGTTCTTCAGTGCAATATCAGTAATGGGCAGGAAAGAGTGCTATATATTGCACTGAGGAATTATGCACTGTCCAGCCTATGGCTGTATTTCTTCTCTCAGTCTAGGCCACATTCACTGTCTTAGGGTTTTTTTCCAAGGGATGCCATTATTATTATAATTTCACATCAACCAAAATAAACTAATATAAGCTTTATAAAAATGGCTGTGTGACAGTAAATAACTACAAGTCATCAAAATATTTTCTGAGTGAAAAGTGAAAAAAAAAAGAAACTTTTTAACTTGCAGTGTCAAGGTCAGAATTAAACCTGGTTTAGTTACTTAACTTCATCCTTTACACTGACAAGTACAAAAGACAATCTTCTGGATCAAAATACACACAACACTATTTCTATTCCAAACCAAATGGAAGATAACAATCTTTCTATCAGGACTTATTTTATTTGAAAAAATATATCCTAACTCTCTATGAATATACAAACTGTAGTGCAATTTTTGGCAGTTTATTGTATTATGTGTTACTGCTACTCTGTTCTGCGTGGCTGGGAAATCATAACCCATCTACATTTATGACGATTATTGCTGGTCCACTTCCAGGAAAACCTCCAGAACCTTTGTTATGGAAAGGCTGCAAGAGGGGAAGTAAGTCACTGTGTGCTTGTCCCATTCATACCTCTACCACCCTCAACTGACCAGAGGCCCATACGCACAGCAGGCTACGCAGACCTTTGGCTGGACTCACTACAGCTGTTTTTACATTTTCAGCATTTAAGAACATTGTTTTAGAGAAGGCAGCGTATGGCTTTCCTAACAAGTTCTGTGTTTTGTTTTCATTTCAATCATGAATCTGGGAGGGGCGCATTCTGTCCACTTTGTCAAAAGGGCCTGAGGCTGGGGCTTGCTGGCTGGTGACACTGCTCTGCTGCTGTGACATCATAGAGGACAGGTCCGAGTGGGTCAGGTCCATAGGGACAGCACCAGGCAGCCCCCCTGCAGTTGGACTTGGGCAAGCGGTGAGTGCAGTGCGCAGGGGGAAGGCTGGGCTGGGTGGGGGCCGGGGCCGGTGGGCAGGGGGTTCCTAAGCCCGGGTGAGAGCCGAGCCCCTCAGGGCAGGGCACGGCAGCTCCCACGCTGATGGGGGCAGAGGAGCTGGGGGCTCCCAGCAGTGGCAGGTACCTGGAAGGCCTCTGGGCATGTGCCAGGCACC
>NW_009954194.1:2922661-2942218 GCF_000747805.2 Chaetura pelagica | reverse complement strand
ATTGAGGAAAACACACTGGGCTCTATGTGGAAGCACTGGCTGCTTTGGTGGAATGTAGGACTGTGCCTGGTCCTGATTGCTGCGCTCTGCTGGCGTATCAGAAAAAGGAAGCTTCACCGTGACAGCTCCAGTGAGCAGGACAGCTCCAGTAGCGAGGAGGAGGAGGAGGACGATGAGGATGAGGATGAGGATGAGGAGGAAGACGTCTATGGTGTGCACCATGTTGACAGGTCTCTGTCTGTGGCCACCCCACTGCCAATGCAGGGCCTGCCCGATGCATGCAAGGTGCTGAAGAAGCTGGTGGGTGACCTCCTTGATGTCTGCAGCGTGCTGTGCATGAGGACCTGCATGCCTCAGATGCAGCCTGCCTTTGGGCTTGACAACGCTGATGAAGTCTGGAGTGTTGAGGAGAACAACATCATGTACCGCCTGCCCGTCTTCCTGCAGCCGCCTCCTGGGCACTCTTTCAGCCTGGAGCTGGACACCTCGGGGCAGCTACCAGCAAGGCGCTCCAGCCTCCGTGTGCTGCTGGAGTGCACGTGTCGGAGGAAGCAGCTGCTGGGCGAAACGTGCATTCTCCACCAGTCCGGGGACAAGCTGCCAGAGAAGAAGTGCTCCAGCCTCCTGCACACCCTTTGCACACACTCATACTTAGATGTGGAGAAAACTGCCTACTGGGTCCAGGAGCTGGTGAGATCAGCCTGGCCTCTCCTGCCTCAGTCGCAGCACTGCCAGCTCACGGTGCTGCCCTCCTCCCAGTCCTGCAGGTTCCAGCTGACAGATACCTCGGATATGAACATCTGCACTGAGATCATTTTTGCAGTGGAGCAAGGAAGCTCAGTCATGTACCTGAGCCCTGAGCATGAGGAGCCCAGCTCTACCAGCAGCACGCCATGGCCAGAGAGCTGCACTGCAGCTGTTCAGGTGGATGGTGAGGCAAACCCAGCAGGACAACTTCCACCTTCAGAGGCCTGAAGCTCTGCATCCACATCCTGCTGCTCACAGGCTTTTCCAACCTGTTAGGGTTTGAGTGGACCCAGTGAGTTGCCAACACCTGTAAGAGGAACTCGCCACATGTTCTGCAGCATCCAATTACCTCGGGTGCTGTGAAGAGCCGTGGACCCCTCTCCTGAGCTGGCCTTATCACAAGGGACCCTCACCCACCTATTCCTGCTATTGTTAAGATTGGGTTTGTATATATTTATATAAGTATATAGGTTTATAAGTTTAGATAGCTGTTCTTCACCCCATGTGTTACTACTCCCTTTTCCGTGTTACAATAAACTTGTTCCAGTTTCAGTTCCCAACCTTTGAGTCTCCCTTTCCTTATCCCTCATTTCCCTTGGGAGGGTGTAGGGGGGGTAACAGAGAGCAAATGTGTCCTCTGGTTTGCGGTTCACCCACAGCGCTATTCTGAGAGACACTCGTGGCCGTTACCCTGAGGACCCAGTTTCCTCTCACACTGGTGGGGCACTGGGAACAATTTTGGGCACCGGGACAGACAAAGTGCTCATCCCAAAGACCGCCAGGGAGTCCATGCTGCGGACCTGACTTGGAAGGAGTTGATCCCCTCTAGGACATTGTTGCAATGCAATAGTAACAATAAATTAGCTTGTTTTAACCAGTCCTCTGCCTGTGAGTGCCTGTGCAATGTTTTTTTTGGGGAATGCAGGCAGGGAGCAGGTTGCTCTGATGCAGAAGTAGTGTTGCAGACATTTGGTGTAAGTAACCAGAATGCTTCCCCTGACTCTGCCATCCTTTCAGCTCCAGATGGTGCTTTTACACTCAAACAGGCTGCCCAGGGAGGTTGTGGAGTCTCCAGCCTTCGAAAGTCACCCGGGCCATGGTCCTAGGCAGCCTTCTCTAGGTGACTATGCTTGCTCAGCAGGGTTGCACCAGATGAACTTGGGCACACCAGCCCTTGGGAGCCCAACAGCATTGCCCCAAGGGGACCCCTGGTGAGGTGGGCATCATGGTCTCCAAGCGGTGAGCTCTCTGTACAGGAAATGGGCACCAGAAGCACAGAGTGCAGCTCTGGATTCTTGGCATGCTGCGCTGGTGGGAGACTTGTGCACAAACCGGTGCAGAACAGCAGCTTGAGTGAGAGCTGGAGGCACAGCTAGGGCAGCTGCAGTTGGGAGGAGAGTCCAGCAGCACCAGGCTCCTCCCCTCCCTGTATTTAATGTCTTCTTTGCCTCAGTTTGCCTAAGTGAAACCCGATGTGGAGCCCTGCCGCGCCAGCTCCGATGTCTGTGTTGAGCCAGAGAACTCACTGGGGACCTGGCACCCTCCTGGGTCTGGTGAGATGGAGCCAGCTGCAGGCAGCTGGTGCTGGCTCTGCTCCTCCCTCCTGATGACCATCCCAGCTGGCACAGGCCTCTGCTCTGGTGCCAACATCACCAGCAAGGAGGAGATTGAGCTGTTGTACCAGCAGTTCAGAGCCCAACCACTGCCTTTGATGCTGTCTCCCACAGCTAGTGACGTGTGGGATAGACAGTTATACTCTTTGCTGGGTAAAAAACTGGCTGGATGGCTGAGCCCTGAGAGTTGCAGTGAACAGGGCTGGATCCAACTGATGGCCAGTAACCAGTGGTGTCTCTCAGGGACTGGTTTTGGGACCAGTTTCATTCAGTATCTTTATTGGTGATCTAGATTAGGAGATGGAGTGCTTCCTCAGGAAATTTACAGATGACACAAAATTGGGCAGGCCTGCTCATCTGCTTGAGTGTAGGAAGGCTCTGCAGAGGGACCTGGGCAGGCTGGATTGATGGGCCGAGGTCGATGGTATGAGGTTTAATATGGCCAAGTGCTGGGTCCAGTATTTCAGTCACGACAACCTCAGGCACCACTACAGGCTTGAGGCAGAGTGGCTGGAAAGCTGCCTGGCGGAAAAAGACCTGGAGGACTGGTTAACAGCCAGATGAACATGAGCCAGCAGTGTGCCCAAGTGGCCAAGAAGTCCAGAACTCGTCCCTGGTAACGCTGTTGAGTTTTTTTTCTGTTGTTTTCTTTTTTCTTTATTTGTGGTTTTTGTTTTTGTTTGTATTTTTTGTTTTTTCGTTAAGTTGGTTGGGTTTTTTTTATGTTGTTGTTTTGTTTCTGTTGTGGCTTTTTTTTGTTGTTTTTTTTTTTTTGCTTTTTTTTGGTGTTGATGGACTTGGTGATCTTAGAGGTCCTTTCCAACCATGACAATTCTGTGATCCTGTGATTTAAGGAAGGAACAAAGATGACATGATGGCACTAATACTGCCCATTGCAGCATAGACCTTTCTGGTTGCATACTGCAGAGTGCCTACAGAGCTCATCATCCCTCCTTGCTTTCTAGTAAAGTCAAGGTTTCATTTGACTGAAGCAACGCTAACATGACTTATGTTTTTGTTCCAGAAATCTGTCTTTGCTCATGTTTTACGGAATGGAAAGTCCTGGAGCTGTGAGGCAGTTTCTGGTGGGATTGTGTCTTTTGTGCTGGGCTTGTGACTATATGATTAGAGTGGGTTTTTTTGTCTAAATTTATTTTCTTCAGTTGCTGATAAATATAACATCAGTTGACTCACATCTACTTAGGGACTCATTTACCACTGCATCTCACTAATAGTTCAGCTGAAAAAAACTTAGGGTCATTCAAATCCAGACATTTTTAAACAGTGTATTTCAATATTTCTGAAATTAAACATGTTTTTTCAGATTACGTTCAGAAAGTTCATATAGGTATCATTTATAAAAGCACTACTTGACTTCCATAATGACTTTGTGGACCATACAGAAGCATTTTTTAAGGCTGAGCAGCAAGGTACATGCCATTGCTGTGGAGTGACCACTCTGAAAATTTCTTTGTGTAATGGTCATCCCAGAGCAAGACAATGAGAAAAGCTTAAAATTTCTCAGCGTCTTGAAGTGGATAGCCTTCAAATTCTCTCAAAGTCACTTTTCTTTAGAAGAAGTTCTTTTAACATTAAAATTGACATCAATATTACTTTGCCTTTAGTAAATGCTACATTGCTACTTTAATATCCAAGCTGTTCACTGCAAGAAAATGTCTCATTTACAGGGAAGGGACTCAATGGCCATTTCTTTCTGCCTCTGAAAGAACAGCATCCCAGGACAGATGTAAACACAGCGTGATTCCCCTCCTGCAAGCTTTCCAGCTGCCTGGCTGCCTTGGTACAGAGCCTGCATGCTGCCTGTGGGACAAGCTTAAAGGGCACCAACACGCTGGGCATCCTTGGATCTGCAAGTTCTCATGTGCTGTAGAGGATGTTCTTCTGTCCCACATAAAGCTGCTTCTGCAGGTCTACTGTTCTGAAAAGTTGAGGCTTGTAGGCCCAGTAGAAGTGTCCTGTAATTAACTATATAGACATAGAGCAGTTTTCTCTAGGAGGCAGAGGGAAGAATGGACTGCATGTTGCCTCTTCTGTTTTGGAGGACATTGTCTTTTCTGTTTATTCCCTTTAGTTCTTGCATGAAGGACTAAGAACCCCGTATTCAGATGTCCATTCTACTTCCCTTTCATTTCTTTACCTTTTGTTTTTCTTCTTAGTCAAGTATTTTGCTAGTTGTGAAAGACTGGGACGTTGGTCACATTTTGAAATACTACAGGTAGCCAGAAAAACAGGATTCAAACCAGAATCATCAAACTCTGCTTCTGACAATATAATTATTTTTATGTGTGAATGCTGATGAATTATGATGGGAAAGCAAAAGCAAAGAGACAACTTTTACAACACAATCTAGAGGGGTCTAGAGAAAATAGAATGAATAATAAACTCAGCTTTGAGATATATGGAATAAAAACTTACTGCCCTCCTCATATCAGTGAAAGGGTTAAAAAAATGAACAAAGCTGAAATGAGTAAATAGCAGGGTAAGACCTGTTATTTACATGTTTATGTCCTACAGGTAAAATCCTGTAGGATAGACATTGTGTGTTTTGGTCAATGAAAAAAACCCACAATATTTTCCCATTCCTTTTTTTTTTTTTTTTTGCCTCAGTTTATATTTTGATGATGGACAGTTTTAAGGATAAATCCTATTCATAACAATGGAACACGTATATTGCACATTGCTTTCCTGAAGCAATAATAAGCTACATTTTTCCAGAATGGAAATTTTTCAGTCACTTATAGATTTTTTTCATCATTCTGCTGCTTTTAATATCACTTTGAAAAACAGAGTATTTTCCTCTATTTACAGTGCATTTTGCTGATTTTCTTTCTTTTATGTTGCTTAGTGTCACTTCAAAGGCCAAACCTCAAACCAGTAAAACCACACCAATATAAATAAGGCTGGGGTAGCTGGCTGGTAAGTTCTGTGTGCAGTCTGTGTGTTATCAAGGTCACAAAGTCTGCAGTAATTGATCAACTTTGCCATTATAAATGCGTTCAGAATGTATCTTTTTAATCTAACTGTGTTTTTCTACCAAGCAGTGAAAGATCATTATGAAAAGACTGTAATGCCAGGGAAGCCTTATGGGAGCCTTTGCTTAACTGCTCTTAAGTTTAGGAAGCAGAATACTACTGTTACTGTAGTTTCATAAAATTGTTAGGTAAATTATGTCAGTAGAGCGAGAAAACAATAATTTTTGCTTTGGTGGATCAAATGATAAGTGAAAATAAACAGAAAAGAACTTGTATAATCTTAGGCCAAAATGAAAGAAAAGTAACTTAGATCTGAAGAAGTTAAAAAGCTGAAATTTTGGTGCACAGTGGTATGTTTAGCTTTGTTTCAGCTGGTAACTCAGTTTAACCTTTTTCATTTGTACAGTCTAAGCTTTAGGTGCCAAGCCTAAAGCCTGAAGTGGGAGATTGGTCATTCTATGGTCAATGGAGGGAGACTTGAGTTTTTCTTCATGATTCTTTTTATAGCTTTGAAGTGCTCTAATTCAATTCTCTGTACAGGGAACCTGGACAGAATGTAAATTTCCAATGTGAGTCAGTAAGAATCTATTTCTACTACCCCTAAGTGCTGAAAAGTTTCACTTTTTTAAATTGTAAAAAAATCCAAACAAACAAACAAACAAAAAAACCAAACCAACAAACAAAAAACATTTCCATTTTTGGACCAGAGTAGCACACTTTGACCAAAGTTGATTAGAAATGTGTTATTAGCATATAGCAGAAATATTTCTTTGTACTGAAGCAAATGATACAGGTTTTGACTGGTAACAAATCAACTTTTCATTGATATTAAGCTGATTAACTAATTTGTGTGTGGGTTTTTTGTTTGTTATGGTTTCTCTTTTGGCTTTGTTTAATTTACATTTGTTTTGTTTAGTTTCTTTCCAGAGATGTGGTGTTTCAAATCTGCACACTGTGCTGCCAGATGAAAGTTTTAACACTGGTTAAGAAATAAAAAAGCTTATCAGGCCTCGTGAACAATGACAATAGTCTCCATTCATATTTTTTTCCAATTCAGCTACCTCTAGAAAGTATGTTATTAAAATAACCATGATCTTTATAGTTATGAATCAAGAAGAACAGAATATTCTAATTTAAAAACTTAGCACAAATTATTTTCAATGCACATAGCTGTTTGTACTTAACTTGTGGTTTTAAGTAACACAGCTATCAAATATGGGCTTGGGTATAAGTGGCTGAAATAAGTTCCTTTCCGGAAAGAAGGGTGTTTGGATTAGTCCATATACATTGCAATGAGTATCTCTCTGATCCAGCTTGAGTTTGGGGAAAAGGACTTCAATAGTAAATTGCAAGTAATCCCAGAGATACTTGGGTGAAATATTTTGAAATTACCCATCAACTTAAACATGCTTTTGGGAGCAGGCAAAACCTGCAGGATGCACCCTTGCTGCATGGCTGCCTGGGGTTCATGAGGGATTGCCAAAAGGATCAGCCAAGCATTACTGATAACTCTGCCTTTAAAAACATGAGAAAAACTACTTTATTTCTGTCTCTTCCAATTCAGCTGACATGACAAGATAACTTATTCAGTGTTTCATGTTTAATTGGGGCATGAAAGAGCAGCTGAGCAATTGGGGCAGTTGCTTTTCCCTACCTTTTTACTCATCTATGTTTCAGTGTCACTAACACACCCCCCAGGGAATAAAGTAACATTTAAATGTTGTCTTTTCATTTTTTCCTAAACAAAATCAACCTTTTTTAAAAAGGTTTTTTTTTTGTTTGGTTTTGTTTTGTTTTTACTTCTATGTGAGCCTTGAAATAGGTTCCTACAAAGGGTTTTCAATCAGTGAAAACGCACTGATGGCAGCCCGCTAGTACCTCTGAATCTGGTATTGAAGACATAAATACAAAGTTTCATCAATATAGCACTGACTTAGCATGGTCCAGGGTAGCTGCACAGCTCTCATCAGGCATTACCCCTGCAGTTTGGAGGATCACCAGGATGGTAGCTGGCTAATGACTTTTTGCCACCCTGAGAAGTATGATCTTCTGGCTTGGCATGCAGTTTAAAAAGGAGTTAGGCAGGACTTGCTGCCTGTCCAAACAGCAGTGTCCAGCCTTGGCATGACAAAGAATTTCAGCTGCTGCTTCACTCAAAACTTAGTAAGAAGCACAAATCAGGAGCCAAGCCAAGATATACAGACCAGGCGATCACTTCTCCTTTGTGAAATATAACACTGGATGGGCTGAGCTGGTCTGCCTGTGAGAGCAAGAATCAGTCCCTCTCTTTGGGTTCTTGCACACATTCCCAATTCTGTTTTTTTCCAGCAGATGTAACACTTAGCTGATGTTCTGCTGAGAAAAAATTCTGAGCACTACTTTTATGATGTATGACTGCATCTTAATTTTACAGTTTTTTGTTAACAAAATTAACATGTCCTTTGCTTGAGCCTGACCCAAGACTGAGTGCTTCAAAATTTTACTGGTGATATATTTAACCAGTTTGAATAGGAGTTGACTAGTCTTACAGAGAAGTCAGAAAAGCTCACACTGTAGTTAAAAAATGTGTATGCTTTAGGTAGGTACTTTTAATGGTTGGTCATATTTCCTGGAACACGTTAGTAGAACTAGGCTTTCAGTTAATAAAACTACTTCCTGAACAAACATTCACTGTAGAGCTTAGCAACTAGATTCTCACTTAGGTGAATACAGAGATTAAAACACATCACTGGATGTATGATTAAATGCATTAAATGTATATGGTAAAACACAGCTAATGAAGTGTTTTAATCTCTGAATTATTATACAAAGATTCATTATTAGAACAGCTTTGTTGAGGTTAGACAGTCAGCACCCAGAATTTAAGAAATGCCACAATTTCTGTCTGGACAAACTTATTCAGATTTCCTGTTTCCCAGTTTAATTCCTTATTTATATTAAAAAATAGAACAAACAACAAAAACAACTAAAAAAATCCCAAACCCAAAAATCCTCAAGTCCATTTTATTCTTACTTCACTGTTCAGTTTGTGCCTCACCTTTTTAATACATGTTGCTGGAAACCTGCTTTGAAGACACAGTAATTACTTTCTCGACAAGTCTTGACAGACCTTCCTGCGGCATTATCACTGTGCTGAGTGCTCTATAAACATTAAATAATAAATCTTAACAGCACCCTTTGGAAAGGACAGCATGATATCTGAATTTGACTATGAGGAACTGAGAGATTCAGGTAAAAATCTTTGATTAATTTTGAGAGTCCACTCTAAGGTGACAAAAATCTAATTTTTCAGAGTGCATATCTTTCTATAGCACTCTATTTATCTGAAGAACAGCTGTCTTTGACTTCACAAATATAGTCACATTCAATTTCATTTTTTTAAATTAAAAAACCCATATTAACCTAAAAGTGACTGGGTGTAATTTAATAGAATCCTCCACCAAAAGCCAACCCTTCCCAAATAACAAGCAATTTCTGAACGTCACAAGTCTCCTGAATTGACAAATTTATTGAATATGCTTTCTAGGACCTTGATGTTTGATGCTTTGAAAGGAATGATCGTGTTAAGTTACTGGGCAGTGTGTGCATGTATCAGGAATACACACCAATGAGCAGTAGCATGCTTTGCCACTACATATATATTGTAAATGCTACTTCAAATAGCTCAAAAGATTCCTAAAAGTGCATGGAAGGAAACAGTGAGAGAAAAAGCAGGTATTTTAATAGAGATAACTTTATGAAGATTTCTCTGAAATAGAAGTCTGCAGAATGAGAACTGTCTTAAAGCAATGAACGGTGTTACTGGAGGAAGGCTGACCACAAGCTAACTTCCAGAAAGTATTCATTCCATTACTGATCTGTGTATGCAAGAGACTGATTTGAATAATACTATTTTTTTTAGTATATTTTTCCCAGAAAATTATTCTTGCTTCCAGGCACTTTCATAAGTGGCTGGAATTTCTAAAACAACAGATAAATCTATTTCAGATAACGTAATATGTTTTGTTGAGGTTATCAAGTAGAGGCTATCTCAAAGCACACTGAAATAATGGAAAAGTAAACTCCTTAGCTGCATGACATAATAAGACATCATGGTGCTAAGTACTGTCAGAAAAACATCATCATCTTATGGACAAATAGATAGAGTGTGACTCTCAATTTCTTCTAAGCTATGGCTTATTTTTATTACTTGACGGTGTCACTATGTTTCATATTATGAAAAGCATAGCAATGCCTCACGTTTCTTACTCATTTTTATATGTTAATGCTGCTGTCTTCAAAAATCCATTTCTGCAGCTTACTAAATAAGCACTAGAGATACCTGACATGAGAAAAATAAAATGAGAAATAATGTTTATCTTGTCTCCAGCAGAATTACTCTTATTGAGATTCAGAGAAGCTCTTGCTCTTGAACAAGTATTATTCACATTTGTCTACAACTTTCTTCCTCATTTTGGTTTACAGGGACTATGCCAACTTGGATTTGGTTTGTACACTGCATAACAGACTTTTTTACAGTTGAGACTAATAGAAATATTTGTCACATTTTATTCTGACTTTTGTATTTGATTCCAAACATTCTGTTATGATGACTGAAAGACCAGCATTGCACTCGCTGCTGCCAATTCTCAAGGGCAAGTCTTATATTTTATTTTTCTCTAACAGGTCATAGCCCCAAAGCTATGTGGTTATGGGAGATTCAGCTTTCCTTTAAAAGGGAATTATGGTTCTCACCCTCAGAAGAAAGCTTGAATATATAAAGCCTATATTATTTAAAAGAACTGACACATCTTCCAAAATAAATATTTTTTAAAGGGCTTTTTTTTATTATTTTAAAGGTTATGGAATACAATTTTAGTGACAGAGACATTTACAATCATGAGGCTAGCAACAGACAGAACCTTAAAGTTAAAAAATATTAAAAAGAGTAATTTGCCTAATTACAGATAAATCTATAAACTAAACCCACAGCAGGCATAATATTATTTCTGTTTCATATTTAAGGTTTTCTTAGTCTAGATAAGTGAAGAAACCTGGGGTATGGAGCTCAGTTTTCTGCTGCTTCATACCTCTTAAATAATTTCCAGCTATGCAAAAAGGTAGTAAAATGCTGTATGCACATGAGTTAGGGGATGTTAAAAGGATGGGCTACTAACTCGGAGAGACATGAATTAAAAAAATCTGTTTAAAACCCCTCGACATTACCTCAACATTACCAACATTTGAATGGTCCAGATATGAAGATCTGTGATGTACAGACACATTCTACATACTCCTATATTGGGCTTCATAGTTGTCAAGAAAGTGAGGAGTGCCAAGGGGCTTGAGTTTAATACTCAAGATGAAGAGCTGAGGTTAGTGCAGGTTTTCTGTTGGTGTTTTTTAAATAGAAGGGCAGGGATATGCAGGAGTAAAGGTTTGGAGAGGGAAAAAGGAGGAAGAACAGATCTAGGCTGACCTGAAAACTGAATAACTGGCATTAAAAATATCCAAAGATTAAAACATTCAGTTTTACTTTCACTAGAATTAGCCAGCCTTGACATTTTGTTGTTTTTGCTTTGAATCAGGCTGAGGAAAACCATAATCCTGGTGTAGTCTTACTGAGAAAAGGCATTTTCTAGAAATGCAGACACAGGTTTGAGGTAAAAGGACATGTTTTATAGATCTTATTTTCCCCTGGTTTTTTTCCCCTTCAGTTTTCCCCTTGCTTGAGATCATGACTGATACAATATCCATAAAGAATTGTCTTCTCATATTTTGGAGTAAAGCCCACAAATATTTCAAAATGCAGATAAACTAATGCAATGCTCCAGGAGTCAATGGAATTTGGTCAGAGATGATTAAGATTGGGTAACTTTCATTTACAGTCACTACTACATATTTAAATGCAACCTATTCCCAGTATTTTCAAAACAAGTGTACCTTCACTTTTGATAAAAAATAAATAGCTTTTATAAGAAACCCTAGGAGGGGATTCTCTGCACTAGGAGGGAAAAATAACAGGGAGGGAAAAGTTATTTAAACCAAACAAAATTGTCACAGGAACAACTGTGTATTAGTGTATATACGTGTAACTAAAGTTAGAAGGCAGTATAAATCAAAACAATTTGTGTAATACTTTCAAAAGAGAAAGTGGCTGTAGGGAGAAACTGTCTTCTTTTAAGAAAGGAAAAAAATTGTGTATCACAAGAATGAGTTAACTGCCTAAGAGGGGGAAAAACCCATAGAAGTGCTATGAAATACCTAGGAGCTGGGGAGAAGCAGAGGTTGGAGATGCAAGCCCATCCTTGAATGTAAAAGCAGCAAAGCCACATACAGCATTTAATGGGAGAGAAGTCACTAGCCTTTAAAATTTTTTTACTCCCTAAGCACCACTTGGCAAAAGAGGAATGAAAGAATTTCTTTTTGTCATAGAAGAAGATGAGAGGTTTGTTGGCATGGCAATAAATATCTCTCAATACTATCAAATACCTCTGATAAATACCTTTTTTGGGGGCGGGGAATACTAAGTAATTTTGAAATAGGTTTTAATAAGACAGTAAAGATGCTGAGGTTAAACCGATCTTTTAAAATCCAGTATCTTAATGGGAAACTCAAACTGAATAAAAAAATAGCCTGTTTTAAAGAACAGGAAATAAATTCAATACTAGTATAAAGCTAAGAAAGCTTAGGATAGCTCAGCTGAGTGTGGATACAGTCCTGCCCTTAACTTATGACTGCAGAACCTTCTGAGATATAATTTTCCAAGTAGAAAAAAAGGCATATGTATAATCACTTAGAGGATGAAGCTATTTAGGTGGTATGTTTTTTATTTGGTCTGTTTGCACCAGGGAGGTATTTGGAGAGAGGCAGAAACAAAGCAGAGCACACAGGGAAAAACTGAAGATGCCAAAACTTGCTATGACTACAAAAACACAAGCCTGGAGAGAGTTTGTGGCTGAGTACTGACTTAGAGTGCCCTGTAGGCTATGAGACCCAAAACCCATCTCTCCTTCTTTATCCCTCATAGTCTTAGTAGAAAAAATAAGTTTGTACCTATCAGCTGCTGTCAGAATCCAAACTAGTTACTCAAGTGAGAAAGGATAATGCTGTATTATGTGATCCAAAATTTGTTTGGTGATCCAAATCTTTTTTTTATAAAATGTTAGCAGATGCCCAGCTTGGTTAGATATTGATGAATTGTTTAGAGATGCCTTCCCCCCACCCCCCCCAAGAAAGCATTCTAGGATCTAATACCATTGAGTATTGCTTTCTTCCCACTGGCTTCCCCACAGCTGCCCTAGAGGAAAGAGTAATCTTCCCCATTTTCCAGGTTTCCTAGCCTTCAAGTGTACATGCCAAAGAGAGTAGCCAAAGAAAAGAGCCAAAGAAAATGAAGCAGCATTTCTTCCTACTATTCAGATATGACTTTATAAAGGATCAAAAATGTGCAGACTTGTAGCAATTGTGATAAACAAATTAAACAATTACACAGTCTGTAACAGAAAACATGTGAGGTTGGAAAACCTATTGTCCTAACCCTTATAGGTGGGCAGGGGGGGCATAAAATAGCCAAATTATTAGTTCAGGGCCTAGTGTGTGAACATAAGTATTAGTGCTTTGAGAGAAGTCAGCTTTCAGGATATTTGACATTTAAAAATAGTAATTTATCTCAAAAAATTGTGATGTTTCCAGCAAACATGTTATGACCCTTTCCTTCCCTTTGAAATTTGTTGTTCTTCCTTTTTTCTCCTTTTGATGTAAAATCAGAAATTAGGCTGTTGTTATAATCTTGAACCGTCTGGAAATTGTAAATCCAGAAGGAAAAACCCTCTCTTGTTCTGAAGAATTATATAGTAAAATTCCTAAAGGTTGGGTTTTTACTTTGGCTTTCATATCTGGGAAGAAAAGGATTTTTATGCTTTTTAAACCCTAGTGACACAATGTTCTTGTGAGAGTATTACTTCCTACCACTAACTTTCTTCAGAAAACATAGCTCATATTAATGGCAGTTGATTCCAATTTATCAGAAATAATATTTGATACTTAATCACTGACTTTTTTATTAGAAGAGTGGATTCTTAATAGTGCACCTCCCTGACTTCACATGAACAGGAAACTTTGATCCTGCCACATTATTTTCTGTGGTATTTGACAAAAATGATGGACTGGCCTGTAAGGGAAGTAAAACAGACTTAGATGTAAACTTCCCATTATTTATGAGGAAATATTGCACTGGTATTGGCTATTTTCTGTCTTAAAATCTTCTTCAAGAAAACTTGGGAGTGGCAGTGCTTTCATGTGCTAAAACAACAGACTGGCAAAAGCTTAAATTATTTCTGTTACAGTGTAGATGTTCGTGGGAGACAAACACTGGCACAGTAAACAACACTGTAAAAAGTACTGGAAATACCAGTTTAATGACTGTCCTGGTTTGAGCCAGGATGATTTTTATTTTTTTTTTTTCTTCAGTAAGCTTTCTTTTAACTAGTAGCAGAGCGTTCTAGCTAGGAATGATAACAAACAGTGGAATGTTTTCCTAACTGCTGGGTTTTCAGGGTCGCATCTTTACTCTGCCGGCTCAGACACTACAGGGAGATCTATGACCCTCCCGTAGGAGGCTGAGTTAGACAGACAGCAAAACTGGCCAGAGATATTCCATTCCATATATCTACATAAGCTCAGAGATCACAGAAGACAACTTCCTTCCTGCTTCTCCTTCCCTTCTCTTCCATCCATGGCTGGAGTCCAGGGACAACTCAGTCCATCCATCACCATCAACCCCCAGGCTCGAGCTCTCCTGACCCTCATCACTCTGCTCTCTCTTTGGCAGCTCCAGGGCTTTTCGGGACTGTTTGCAGCTCAGGAGATGCTGTGGGAGTTGCTGGGGGTGGGGGGAGGCAAGAGGCTTCTGCACATATCTGAACATGTTTGTATATAATTGTATATATTTTCTTATATCATTAGTGTTTAATTAAAGCTGTGTAGTTTAGTTTTCAATCCAGCTAAGTCTCTCTTTTTCCCTCTCTCCTTCCCTATCTGGGTGGGAGGGGGAGGTGATTGAGAGCATTGTTGTCAAACCTGAGTCAAACAGTAACAATGACTGATAAAAAGAAGCTGGTCTGGATCCAGGTGCAGATACAGGCTAGACCTACATTAGAGTGGTAACAGGGACTATACAGTCCCAAGACCATGTTATCATATGGCATTAAATAGTGGGGTTTTGGACAGCACTTCTCTCCCTGAAAAATACATGCCTCTAATCTGCTGCTGCTAAACACCTCCAAGTCCTCAAGGGTTCATATGTAAAAAACTGGTTCATTAGTTTGTATCCCTTTCTAAAATCTCACTCTTGGAGACTGATCACAAAGGAATTAATTCAAGAATTCCACAGCATATGTTCTGACAGTATTTTGGACAAGGTTTGTAGCAATCCAATGATTAGTGCCATGTTTAGTCACACAGTTCCTAAATTATTCTATCCTAGCTATAAATGTTTGATAGAAGACTAGCTTGTATTTGAATTTAACATTCAAGCAATGCATGCTTACTTTCCAAAACAAAAATAACTCAAATAAGTGACAGCATGTTGCCAACACAGCTCTTGGTAAAACTGAAAAATGATAAGTAGGAAACCCATTGAGTAAGAGCTGTGTGTCTGTAATTAATGGTGAATTAAGGTCAGCCTGTTTGTCAAGGCAGTCAGAAGTGGGAGATGAGAGCAAGAGGGAGCGCTTCTTCCTGCTTGCATTATGCTTCTGGGAGTCTCTGGCATTATGGACGTGTATGAACAGAAGTCCATATATAATTGTGCTTATAATATCCTAGAGTATCAAATGTATCCTGGAAGTACATAGTAACTTTTAAACTATGTTCTAGTCTTACAGATATGCTATATCTACATTACAACTGGTTTTAAATGTCTGAAGGAAGTCTTAGACATTTTTTGTCTTTTTAAGAGGCTGCAATAAAGCAAAGTGGAAAACTGAAAGCTATAATTTAATAAGAAAAAAAGCCCTGATGCTATCACATCATACATTTCAGATCTAAGGTTGGTTTTCTACTAAGACGAGGGAAACAAAAATTTTGATTTTTGTCACCTGATACCTTTAACATTCAAGGGTTAGTTATTGGCTGCCATCTCTGAATCTCTCATTTAGTCCTATTCTTTTTCCATTACTCAGTCCTATTGTGTTGTCAATTTCATGGTGCTACAAATAATTGTAACTTCACATTCATTATTTACAAAAGAGAAGCTCGCTTTCCTGCAGTTCTTGGCACTAGTTGATTCTACGAAGAAGCTTCTGGAACAGCCATATGGACAGATCCTGGGGCAAGTTTTTCTATGGAGAGAAAATAATAACTTTTTAAAATGTGTTTTATTTTCTTTCTATTTTTAATCATATGCTCATTTTAATTAGTAGTAGGATATAAAGCAGTCATTCTTCAGAAAAGACAATCGGAAACTCAGCTCTTCATACTGGTTTAAAGGTGTCTCTATTTATTCAGAGATTTAACAATCAGGATAGAGGAGTACAGGGAATAAGGAAGAACATTGCTAATGCCTTTGAAATTAATTAAAACATTTTATAGATAATTTAGTTGAATCAAGTAATGAACTATGAAGAGCCATGTTTTTAATGCATGTCAGGAGCATTTGGGTATTTAAATGTTGTCCCAAATGAACATTCGTTCATTCATATCTACCATTTAAAAAAGATTTAAAATTGCCTTTTAGCCATGCAAGAGCACTCTGCTCTTCATTTCCACTGGTAGAGGATTTGAGAATATTTGCAAGACTCAACTCTCAGTCAATTGCTATGACAGACCCATCAGAATGTAACAACCTTCTAATGGAATTACCCTAAGCTTTGTTTTGTGTTTTGTCTCTGAACTATATCAAAATTGATTTAATCTAACTTAATCCATTTCTAGCAATGCAAATCTGAATTAATACAGCAATGGGAACCATGAAAAATTGTCAGATTATACAATTATGAAAGTACATATATCTAAATTTCATCTGATTTATTTCTATGGTAGGTTTTCCTTTATGCAGGGATTGAATGGGATATATAAATTAAGAAGTATTCTTGGAAACTTTACTTCAATTTTTATCTCAAAGAGAAACAAATGCCATTTAGAATAGATATTTGCTGACATCAAATAATTGTTGAACTTTTGAGATCACATAGTTTGAAATTTTCCATTCTGACAACTCTGCAAAACTCTGGAAAGTTTAAAGGGGTGACAAAATTGTAATGTACTACAAAGCAAATGAATTCTAATTAGTGCTAAAGGAAATTTGTAAAATTTGTGCCAGTTGTTGACAAGTAGGACTGAAGGAACAATTAAAACTCTTCCATTCTGAAGTCAGGGCTAAATGAAACCACATTCACTAGGTTTTGTAATTATCATTGCCAAGTCTCCTTTGTGATAAAAACATTCCGTTTTATGAGTTAGCCATAAAAGATTTAGAATTACAGAATTACCCTTTTTCTTCTGTAGAGAACTTACCAAACTAGAAGGAGAAGCCAGCAGCTCTAATGCATTTTAAATCATAATATAATAGAGAGGCGTTTGTAGGTTGGAGTGCTAAGGCCTTTTCCTAAGTCCTAAATCCATTATGAGGAAGGCAGGCATTCCACTGGTTAAATACAATCAGAGTACACACTGAGGTAAGGTATTTTTATCATCTGCAACACACTAAAGAGGACTGAAAATTACTGTTGCTTTGATAAACCTTGTTGATTTTTCGCCCCACTGAAACTAGAATTAACATTGCTGATTTTGTTGCAGAATCACAACTTTAGCTGAAATGACACTATCTTGCCAAAGCATATTTGCTTGTGTAGTGCATCTGCTTTATTACTGATGTCAGCTAGGCCCTGGAAAGGGTGATTTCTAGTTAAACACTGTTGTAGAACCATCCATGACACTATAAAACTTTTGGGCAATTGCTGTGCTTCTATCAGAAAAAAATAATTGTAAAGAAAACAGCAGATTTGAGCTAGTGAGACTGTTAGTGCAGATGTACCAACATTATGAGGGAGATATTTACCACCCAAGATACCAGTAGTACTGTGTTTTAGCTGCTGAAGCAGCCCACAGGAAGTTAAAAATCTTCTCTGCACTCTCATGCACCTCATGTACGTGTATCTGACAGCTCCCTGTGAAAGCATCTGGGGCCTGACCTAGTTTGCAAAGTTCAGTTAGAAAAATTAGGTGCAGTGTGGAAGGCCTTGCAGTTCTCTGTTCATACTCATGCTAGGTAAGTCCCCAAACATGTGAGATAGGGAGCAGGAACATGACCCTTCTGAGAGATTCTAGCAGAATCTTGCACACAGCAAAAAGTAGAGGCCTTACTCCAAAGACCACTTCTGTCTACTATCTTTACCAAATTCTCAGAAAAAGAAAAAATAGTCTTTTAAACTCAATGAAATGTCTTTCAAATCTTAACCAGGGAAGTAATGATCTGTATTTACAGATTAGAAGTTCCATTGATAATAAAATTAAGATTTATGCTTGAACATATAAAAAAAAATTAAAGCATTGAATTTTGTTTGAAAATATCAAACACTTCTTTCACCTGTCCTTTGCCTTTCCCCTTAACACTGCTTCTTGTTTACTTTTCCCTGTCCAATTCCTTGCCCAGGTAGAAGTGTCCCAGAGTACTGACAAGCACTGTGAACACAAAGCCAAGGTAGTGATTCCAGCCTACTCAGCTATCTGTAGCAGTCCACATTCAGGTATAAGCTTAAGAAGACTCTTCTAAGCATCTTAATGTGAGAATTAGGCTCCCTGAGAATTGCATCTCGTTATTAACATGTATTAACATGTATTACGCTCCTGGCATCACCTCCTGACACAAGCTTTGCCTGCACTAATATCCAAAGATAACGTTAATATTGCAGCTCTACTTTTTCTGCTTTATTGCTGAGCAGCATCACAGACTTTAAACAGCACTCAGTGACAATAATGTTACAGAATCATAATTCAGGTGAAAGGGACCCCCAGGGGCCATCATGAGCCATCCCCCTGCTCAGACAGGCCCAGACTGATTGCGTTGTTCTGAGTCATGTCCAATTCAGTCCTGAGCTGCTGTGCATGTGCGAGCACCAACCACAAACAGCAGCCTGACATCCTTCCCTGCTAATGGCCCCAGCTCATTCAAACTGCCCTGCCATTGTCCCCCACCCATTCCAACTGCCCGACCAACAGCACCTCCCATTCCAGCTGCCCCCTCAATGGCTGCCTTTGTCCCAGCTGCTACCCCAATGGCCACCCCCATTCCAACTGGCACCGTAGCAGGCCTCCCATTCAAACTGCCTTGCCAATGCCCCGCCCCATTCAAACTTCAACCTCAACAGCTGCTACTGTTCTAACTGCTGGCCCCCACCAGCAGCCACCCTGTTCACAGGCCTCAGGCTGTGGGGCTTCTTCAGCAGTGGCCCCAAGCACGTCCTGTCCTGGAGCGGTTGCCCCATGGGACACAGAACCCAGCTCAGACCTCCTGTTGGCAGATCAGCCAAAGCCTGCACAGCAAACCAGGGACCAAACTCATTGTCACGATCCGTGACCTATTATATCTCCTTATTGGAGTGTATTAACTTATCAGGATTTGCTGAGAGATCCACACGTGGGTATCGCCTCACACAGAGGATACAGGAACTTATGTCCCGACTTTTTTGAGTGAATAACTCGCTCAGTGCTTACTAAATTTCTAACAACAGCAA
This sequence comes from Chaetura pelagica, assembly GCF_000747805.2. NCBI lineage: Eukaryota > Metazoa > Chordata > Aves > Apodiformes > Apodidae > Chaetura > Chaetura pelagica. Next base: position 2,923,150 of record NW_009954194.1, on the reverse strand, counting down.
GGTTTATTGTGGGGAAAACAAAGCAATTTGGGGCAGGAGGTTCAAAAGGAGTGATTACAACCCATTAAACATATATGGGTACACCTTAGTTACACATCTTATCCACGTGAGGGAAGCAGAGGGGAGGGATTTGCCCGAATGGCTGGATTATATTTTCCCCTATAAGCTGGGGTAGCCGGAATTGTCTCACCACGGCAGTGCAGGTTCGATGAGCGGGTAGCAAAGAGGCTGCAGGCACTCCAAGCGCAGGCCGCCCCCCCCCACCACAAAGCGGCGGCAGTCGGTGCGCGGCTCCGGGACCGTAGGTGTGCAGACGCTGGAAACGCGGCGGTTTAAGCGGCGCTGGGACTTTTGGCAGCAGCGGCGGCGGGCAGGCAAGCGGCAGCAGCGAGCGGGCAGGCTCTGCAGCGGGCGGCTCTGCAGCAGGGCAGCTCCCAGCAGCGGGGACGGGCGGCAGCACGCGGCAGGAACAATGGCGGCGGCAGGCTG
>NW_009954194.1:2858305-2919408 GCF_000747805.2 Chaetura pelagica | reverse complement strand
GGCTCCTCCCCTGCAGCAGCTGCTCCCCCCCCCATACACACAGAGGGGGTTCAGCGCAGCGTGGAGACACCGTTTTAAGTCAGTTTTGTCGGCTGACTCAAAGGACATTTCATGTTCGTGTAAGGAAATACCTGGTCCTTCACACTCATCGTGACTCAATATAGTCATGTCTAAAGGAGCTTGAGGTAGAAATACAGCAGAGCACCATTGGTCAAGCCAGTACAGGCCCAGCCTTCCTCTGTGGCCTGCAGGTGCTACTAATTATGCTTCTGAGAACCATAAACTATGGCTCTCCAAGAAATAACTGCCTTTTCCTTTGTTCTCAACAAGGAGTTTAAAGAAGTTATTCCCAAGAGTCCCAGCTTTCTCATCCTTTCCTCCTAAGGGAGATGCTTCAACCCCCCAATAATCTCTGTTGCCCCCCCACTGGGCTCTCTACAGTAGTTCCCTGTCTCTCTTGAACTGGGGAGTGCAGAACTAGATGCTGTATTCCAGGTGTGGTCTCACCAGGCCAGAGTAGAGGGGAAGAATGACCTCTCTCAACCTACTGGCCACACTGTTATGCAACCCAGGATCCCATTGGTCTTCTTGGCAGTAAAGGCACATTGCTGGCTCATGGATAATTTATTACCTACCAGGACTCCCAGATCCTTCTCCTTGGAACTGCTTTCCAGCAGGTCCACCCCTAACCTATGCTGGTGCATGATAGGGCCTATAGATTTACCTTTTAAAAAACCATTAGCAATAAAAAGATAAAATGGAAAAGTGAAAGAGAGTTAATGAACAGAGATTTTACACCTCACAAACCACTCTTCAGACTTTTAAAATAAACTGAAATACTACATAATTTATGATGTAGGGTTAAAATAATCTATTTAAAAAATTAAACAGAATTGAATGGTTAGAAATTTATTGGACTTGAGCAGAATGAGGCATCTTTGAAAAAATTTATATTAGGCTAAGTACCAAACATTATTGAATTAAAATTAATGATCAGAGAAAATGTACTCATAGGTACCATTCCTAGTGATTGCAGGTAACCCAAGATGAAAGAAAAATAAATGGGTTACTAGAAGTTCTAGTCCTTTTTGCCTAAATTCATCTTACTTTATTTCAGCCATCAAAAAAGATACAGCTCTAATCTAGAGTAGACATCCAGGCTCACTCTCTACTCAGCAGAGACAAATAGCTGTCTCCAGAGAGCTATTTATTCCATCTTAAGATGGATGAGATGAATTATCTTTTTCAGTGTCCATCTCTCTTCATTGACTATAGAGTAATGTAGGTGGCTATTTTAAGCTAAGAATGGGGTTTATTTCCCCAGTTTTTGTTCTCCAAAATCTACACCTTTATCGTAAGGATTGGGCTACAACAATTCAAGGCTTTTTGTATTTTGCAAGTCTAGAAGTCAAGCCAGTCAGGATTTCATGGCTAACATCTCTATAGGCATCAGCCCAGTAGTATCCATCAGCAGGGCTCATCTGGTACTTATATCTCCCTCTGTGGCTGCTATTCCATCCAGTCCATTGAAAGCACGGTCATTATATAGGCTGACTGGATTCTTGCTGCTTTAAACACATACATTCTTCTGGCCTGTTGTGCAGCCTATACCCTCCATGCCTTCTGATGTGAATTATGGATCTGGTGGCAGAAAGAATTTATTTGAAAGCAAAGAAAGTGAAAATGCCATGTGGCTACTCCATCTGCCATCTCCTGTTTCCTTCCTCCCCCACAGTACAGGTGCAGATATTTTCACAGAGTCTCTCTGTGCAAACCTCCTTGCACGTTTTCAGTGTGTATCAAGAAAACAAAGATTATGAATGCTAATCAACAGCATTTATTTACATTTATCAATAACTTTATTTTCCTTCCTATAGCCAGTTTCCCTTCTGGTGATAAATCAACACTTCATCCGTTAGTGCTAATTAGCTTTTGTCATGTTCTCCACAATAATACTAATCAGGAAGCATGTTAGGAAGTCAAGTAAAATGCCAGACATCAAAAGTTCAGATGAAGACCAGTAATCCAAAAATTGACATTCAGGAAAGAGAAAGAGAAGGAAAATAAATAGCATACTAATTGAATATAGACTATGACACCTCCAAAACAAAAGAGAAAAGGAACATAACAAGGCTGGCAGGAAGCTGTTAAGTGATCCTTCACCAAGCCACATACATCAAGGAGAAGCAAACTATCCTCCTTATTATCATTTCCCCCCTCTTGTTCCACAAATCTCACTTACAGTTTGGCTTCAACAAATATGACAACATTATAGTTTTGATATGCCCACAAGGAAAATCACGTCAGTAAGTGATGTCAGGCCTAGCACTCATGCTCCCTGCATATAATTTAGATTCAGAGATTTCAAGATTATATACAGCTTGTCACAGTTTTAGCAAATAACTGGGTAACAGATGCTGTTATCACCCCACCACCATCTCAGGGGGCGATAAAAATGGGAATAAAGGAAAGAGACTTTCAGGTTGGGAAAAAAACTAGAATAGGTTTAACAAGGCAGTAATAATAATAATAATAAAAATAGTGAATTACAATTCTATAGAAATATGTAAATATGAAACCCACACAGCTCAGCTGGTAATAATTTCCTAATCAGAAAAGTCCCAAACTGGACTCAGAAGTAGATGGGGGTGCTTGAGTCCAGGGTCCTAGTGACAGGTCACAAAATCTTTGAAGCAGCTGATCTGGTCCTGCCTGGGGAGGCAGGAGAAGACAACCTGCCTTGATGAATAATGGTCTTCTCCAGCAAGAAAGAAAGAGACACAGGAGGAGTAGATGACCAAACAAACAAACCCCATCCCACCTAGCACACCAGCCAGAGGAGGCTCCTCTGAGGAGCCATGTCATGCTGCCATGGGTGCTGTGATTGGTCCATGTGGGTTACCTGACACACCCTCTCCTGCTTCCCACTGGGACTGACACATCCAGAGGTTGCTGATGGGATCCCTGAAGGTCTCAGGTTAGTGCAGCTTCAGGACATTTTTATCCTGATTTGCTCAAAGCAGGACATAGCTGAATAGGAAAGCGCTTTGCAGAGATCACTCCTTTGTAGCGTTGCTCTCTGAGGCTTCAAAAGAGATTGTCTTTGTGTTGCACTCTTAGAGAAAATCATCCTCTGTTATTAGTTCCTATGGTGAACCATATAGTCTGTATGACACTCAAGCAGAGAACTAATGTATCTGAGACTCCTGCACAATTTTTTTGTTGCTGAAGCTAAATGCCTGGCTTTAGGATGAAAACTGTTTTTGCCTAACCTTGTTGACCTTCTAACTAGTTCATGTTAAGTTGTGGTGGTTTCAAAACATCTTTGGAAGGTATCAGAGTAGAAATCTTGTGCCAGTGAAGCTGTCTTTCTCTTCAATGATCTAGACAGGGGTAGAAAGTTTCCTCCTTTGGAAGCTTCTGTGAGTGTCTGAGTTAAATAACCCATGTAAACAAAGCAGCTTTGAGGCTGCTCTTCACCCTGCCTGTCAATGTAAAGAGCTCTTCATTCTTCATAGCAGCATTTTTAAACTCATTCACAGGTGACCTTATTTCCAGACTCTTCACCTTATTTCCAAGGTCTGTTATAAAGCTTTAATTCATTTGATAGCCCAAAATGATCTTTAAAAGCTTGAATGTAGGTGAAAGCTTAGCCAAGCATAACTCAAGCCTGAAATAATACAGCTCCAGTTTGGCTTTAGTTATATGATCAGGAATTAAGATGACTAGAAACTGTGGTCAAGAAGAAGAATTACAAATAACAAATTATTCAGTGTTTTCCAGGATCAGAAGGGGGACAGGGATCTACTGGAGAGAGTCCAATGGACAGCTACAAGGATGGTGAAGGGCCTTTAACATCTCTCCTATGAAGAAAGGCTGAGAGCCAGGTTTCTCTGACAGCTGTTTTTTCCATCTATATATCAAATATTAACACTTCTGGATGCAAAATCCACTTCTGCAAGAGAATTTCCATAAACTTTGTGACTTTAATGATAATTCTATGATCCCAAGGGGGTCATATCTCTGCTTTGGGAGCTCTTGTTCTAGCACCTCAGAGTTTTAAGAGCTAGTTTAAAAGCTGGTTTTATTCCTTCATTACTTTTTTCCATTCTATGAATATGTTTTCTCTTATATTCATTTATATAGTTTTAGTAACTCCATTTACTGATTGTTTATTTTTTCTCTCTCATCAAAGTGCTTAATGTGCAATATATCTGCTAAAAATAGTATAAAAAACAAATCAGAATTTGGTAGGCTTTTTTAGATAGTAGTCTGCAAAGAAATTCCCTTTATACTGGTTTCAGGCTAATTCTAGAGACAATCTATCTTTAAAAATAATATATGAGGATGGATATAATTTCTTCATGTATCTTTGGAGGGGGCAATGCACCCTTAACACAAACCACTGAAACAGAGCCAGGAACATCTTCAATGTGTGAAATACTTATTTTTTTAAAATTTGTTTTTATTTTTTACATTTATATTTCATGGCCCCCAAGTAAAATTAAGATGGAAAATACACCCACTAATTCCAAGTATGTTGCCACTTGGTTAGGATGTCCCTTCTTGGTTTGCCTGTATGCTGTCTAGTTTATACATCTGATCCATACTCTATAAGTAAACTATCTGTATTTAAATTACAAATTAAGAACTGTGTCAGAAAAACTACTGTTGGAAAGAAAACTCCCACATAAACAAAAGCTGTATTCAAAGGCAGTTTTCTCTTGCATAGAGGAAAAAGAGACACAATAATGTTCATCTTGGTGTTATGTGATAGAAAGAGTAGAAATAGGAGAAAAACATATAAACGGTATCTCTTTAAGGGGACGGACACAGTAAATTTCAGTGACAGATGCACAATGAGGAAACAAGGCCCTAGATGATGAAAATGGGTAAGACTTGTATGTGAAACAGGTACCTAGCTATTCAGCATTACCTGGACTGGATACACACGTTTCTGGGATAATTTAATTTAGAAAGATAAAATGGAGGAACACACGGATTTCAGTTTCCTTCTGTTACCTCTCTCTGGGAGGTAAAATAACTTTGGAGGTAAAATAACAGTGTAGTGTGTAACCCTGCAGGTTGATGTAGTTGTACTGAGCATGTCAAAGCTGACAGCTCTAATACAGTCAGTGCAACTACTATGCCAGTAAAGTTGTAGGATGTGTCTGATAAGCCTGTATATGGCGTCACTGGAACACTAGAACCTGGCACAATCCTGAATATATGGAAACTTAACTGATGATAGTCCACTTGTTAGAATAAATGAAAGGTATGCTTAGGAGATGGAGAGAAATAGATGTAAAAGCAAAAGGAAGAATAATTTAAACGTCAAACTAAATGTTGTTTTTTGAGTAGTGATAAAGCTAGCAGTGATTTTGGTCAAGTCCACTGATTGTGTTATTTTGCAGTATGGGTAACAGTAGTTTGGAGCACTGGAGTTATTGAAGAGATTAAAATACTCAAGGTACCAGAGTGAAGAAATACATGGTAGAGAAAATATGGTCTGAGGAGCGTATCTCAGGAATTTTGTAACTTCTAGTTCTAAAAGAGACTCTACATTGTAAACAAATTAAATATATTGTCTTTGCCTTTCTTGTATAGGATTATGACAAAATAAATGCAGACAGGTGAAGAGGAAGAGCAGTGTGAGACATTATGTCTGTAACAGTGAGTGCATTTCTGCATGCAATAGGTTTGCCTAGACAATGAAATAAGTTACAGTGGCAATCTCTAATCTGTTATGTCAGAAAACACGCTATGTCGTTTTGAATTTTTTTAGCTTTCTATCAGAAATACTGTGGAAACATGTTGTACCTCTCAGTGCTTCTGCTTCCTCAAAGTAGTCTTTTTAGTAAATTATTCTAGCTAGCAGTATTCAGCCCTGTGATAAGAAATCACTTTGTGCTCTTTGTCTGATTGCATAGAAAATCTTGCCTTTAGCTGAAATGCCATAGATATATACTTTAGAGGTTAAAACAATCATCTGAATTTCCATGGTGCTCCCACTTGAAATGTACAATGAATAAGTTTACTTTATATACAAATCTTTTTCTTTATCTATATTGACACACTGTTTTAGAGCAAGATATTTTAACATAAACTTCAAAGTTGCATCCAAGCACGTGTATCTACACCTTAATGACATTGTTGAAAGTAATCTGACTAAAACATCAAAAAAGCAAAGTAAGTTTAAAATCAACTACTGACAGCACAATAGTATTTATATTGTAGCTATTAGGACAAGGAGCAATGGATGCAAACTAGAACACAGGAAGTTCCACCTCAACATGAGGAGAAACTTCTCTACTGTGAGGGTTACAGAGCACTGGAACAAGCTCCCAGAGAGGTTGTAAAGTCTCCTTCTCTGGACACTTTCAAGACCTGTCTGGATGCCTTTCTGTGTGACCTGCCCTAGATTCTGTGATGGTCCTGTTCTGGCAGGGGGGTTGGACTCAATGATCTCCAGAGGTGCCTTCTAACCCCTGCCATTCTGTGATTCTGTGTCATTGTACAAAAGCCTCTTATATTCTCTCTAAGGCCTGACCTAAAATTTATACTTCTTTTATTGTTAAAAATGAAAACAGGTGCTTTCACCAACTTATTAGCTACAAGGCATAAACAGCTACTGGAAATAAACAGAAAAATAATGTAATGATTTTATTGACAATAAAGAAAATTGTGTACCACATTGCTATGTTTTCCTTCAACTGAGTTAGGAAAACTCTAAAACATCTAAAACACTGATCAAACATCTAAAAGACTGATTTCAGTTGTAATGGTCAAGCGTAAGGGCTATCTAAATCATCTGATGTTTTGCCTATACATGGAAGTTGTAACATATTAGCTGCAGTCATAACACTGGAAAACCTCCTTGGAGATATGGCTCACCTAATAAAATATATAATACAGTTTATACCTCTTTCCACATGAAGATGAAAATTGCATGTGTTTGGTGTCGTATGGGTAAAAATAGGTGATAAAATCACTCCTTCTAAATGACCTCATGAAACTACAGGAGTAGTCCCAACTACACGTTATCAGATTTTCCAGCAAAGGCTGGATGTATTCTAATTACAGTGATTAGATCTTGATAGCTTTAAGAAAAATTAAGAAAATCTTAACTATATCATCTTTAATGAGGTTTCTTCTTCATATGATGCCTAGTGTTCCTTTTACTTTGGCTCTTAGGTAGAACAGGAAGCCTCAAAAATATTGAGAAGCATGAATCTGGCAGCAATGCTTGGAGTTTCTATAAATAGCTGGAAAGTAGAATGGCAATTAGGTGAGAGGAAGGCAGGCAGGTAAGAATAAGATCAACACCTGCTGGAGCAGAAAGTATGGTCTTGTATGGGTTGGTTGAGAAGAAAAAATGGCAAACCAAAGGAAAAGAGAAAGAGAAGCAGAAACAATAAAGAGAAGATTAAAATCCAAAACTAAATGAACCCTCAAAAACCCTAAAATCTGTAAAGCAGAAGCTCCTGCAGTATAGAAAAAAGGTTCTGGAGATGGACAGATACATATTGTAAAGAAGAAAATGAACAACTAAACTAAAATGGAGTGCAAAGATCAGAAATGAAGGGAGAAGATGGCTGAGTCAGAAAGTAGAGAGTCTGTATCAAAGTGGGGCTTCAAAAAAAATAATAAATAATACACTTCAATATTCCTGTGCAGGTGTAATTTATTCTGTTTTGTCTGAGACCAGCCACATACATCATCAGTGTAATAATCAGTGCAATAATTGTTTAAAACAAACACTAATTTTCAAAAGTGACTATCCTTTGCCATGCCATGCCTCTTCCCTCCAAATGTTATTGGTTCTGTGCTCCTCAAAAGTCTTAGGCTAGTAGGAGCTGAATGGTTCTTCAGCTCCAGTATTTGACATCAGTATTTTGATTAGAGGAATCTGAATCTTGTCACTAATATTATGTATTCTTGGCAGTCTAGGATCTTCAACCAAGCTTTCATAGTAGCCCATGACAGGTAAAGGCCAGGAAGAGACCTGTTTGCTGAATTCAGAACCTATGCTAATTGTTTCAGGTGATGGCATATCCTGTTACATCCATCTCCTTCATGTAAAACTTACAGTTTTAGGCAAGTAGTAGTGCCATGGATTTTCAAGCTCCCTCTGTCAATTTTAAAAGGTCACTATTTCTATTAATGAGCACTAAACAGTTTGCATCATGTCTCTTCATAATATTGATTGTCATTTTATATGAAAGTATTTAAGATCTAAATTAACTTCTATAACTGTATAAATCTTGCATGTTGAAGGACCATGCTCAATGTCCCTATTCTCTTCTCAGAAAGACTTATAAACCTCTTTAGAAGAACTTATTAAAATGCTGGGCTGAGTATATGTACAGCTTTTTAATTGCCATATATATCTATAAGAATTGGATGTAGTGATGCACAGTGGTGTGAATGGACTGGGTTTAATTTGGAAATAGAGTCCCGTGGCCTGAAAACTGCTTTCCTGGAATTTATGGAGCTGTCAGGGTTTGTGGTCCCTTTGGGCTATGTCCATATTAAGTAAAGGAGGGCCAAGTATTGACCACTAGTCCTCAGTATAATTGTCTGGCTCATGTCCGAGTGTCTTAGGGCTTGTCCCCTCTATAGATGAACTGTCTTGGAAAGAAGTAGTTGGAATGAACTAAAGCAAAGCCAATGCTGCCTAACAGTGATGTGGCACAGGTGATTTGGGATCCACTCTCTCATCCATGTGTACTTTTTTTACATTGCTTGTTCAATTTTCTAATGAAATAAAAATTGTTTTAAGTATAATTTATTACTGAGCTTTTACTATTACATCTATTACAAATAGAACAAAAATCAAAGCTGTTATTAAGGTTCATTTACTGATCAATGATTCCTCTTAGTCACATCAGCTAATGGATTTAGTGGATAACCATTTGTGGTGGGGTTTTATTTATTTATTTATTTATTTATTTATTTATTTATTTATTTATTATTATATGGTTGGAGTTGAATGATGCTGCATCATGTTAATCCCCTCTTGACAAAATTTAAGGAAGGAATTCCAGACACAGTGTTCTAAATCATGAACGTGCTGACCTGGTCAAAGTATCTGTAGAACATAAATTTTTGGGCTATGTCCATATTAAGTAAAGGAGGGCCAAGTATTGACCACTAGTCCTCAGTATAATTGTCTGGCTCATGTCCGAGTGTCTTAGGGCTTGTCCCCTCTATAGATGAACTGTCTTGGAAAGAAGTAGTTGGAATGAACTAAAGCAAAGCCAATGCTGCCTAACAGTGATGTGGCACAGGTGATTTGGGATCCACTCTCTCATCCATGTGTACTTTTTTTACATTGCTTGTTCAATTTTCTAATGAAATAAAAATTGTTTTAAGTATAATTTATTACTGAGCTTTTACTATTACATCTATTACAAATAGAACAAAAATCAAAGCTGTTATTAAGGTTCATTTACTGATCAATGATTCCTCTTAGTCACATCAGCTAATGGATTTAGTGGATAACCATTTGTGGTGGGGTTTTATTTATTTATTTATTTATTTATTTATTATTATATGGTTGGAGTTGAATGATGCTGCATCATGTTAATCCCCTCTTGACAAAATTTAAGGAAGGAATTCCAGACACAGTGTTCTAAATCATGAACGTGCTGACCTGGTCAAAGTATCTGTAGAACATAAATTTCCCCTATCTTATATTTTATTCTTGGAACTTGAACTGAGACATTAAGGCTTGCTGAATCCTCCAGAATGGAAAGGTTTTAAAGGAACTATGGATTCTTCTAGGTCTTTCAAAAAAATTGGCTTTTAGACTGCTTCTAATGGCCTACTCAAATGTATTTCCCATAAAGAAAATATAGTAAGATTGTGGTCCTTCCTCATACTAAAGAACACTTGTTAAAAGGTGTATAAAACAATACCTGTCTCCTTAGAAGACTAACCATTGTAAAGACAGGCACTTTTAAAGGACAGAATGTGGGAATTCAAGGAGATTGTGTTGTGGGAGGAAAATAATTGTTAAAGAGTTGTGGGACTGGAAGCCATTTCAAAAGTTGTCTTTAGTGCATTTATGATAAAAAATCTATGGTCATAGAGTGTTATGCAAACAACATAATTACATTATTATCACACCTTCCTTTATTTCTGGTAAAAATATAATAGTTTGGGGAGATTTGTCTGTAGTAGAATTGTATTGTTTTATCTGTAGATTTTCTGAACTACACATCAAAAACTTTCACTCTCAGAAATTACTAGCTGGGAGACCAAGCTATGGAACTTGGGTAGGTGTCTCAGTTACATTTTTGGATGCTGGCTTTTAGCATCTAAGTTAATGGTACACAAATAATTTATATACATCCACTGTGTAGTTTCAATGTGTTTGGGTGAAAACAGAACCCTGTTTTACTGGAAGGCCACAAATTTGGAGTGAAGGCAGAATACTGGGAGACTTCACTAGTTATCATTCATGACATGTGATAAGAAGCCAAAAAGATATAACAGCCAAGCCTTTCTCTTCTTCAAGAAGTTTATACATATTTACCAGAAAAGGGCAATCTCAAAGCTATTTCCAGTTTCATGTGTTGTTTTGATTATCGTCAGCTATAATCTTTACAGTTATGTGAAGGTACCTCATGTTGTGCCCCTTATCCTAAATCATCAATGCCATGATTGGTATGAGGTAAGTAAGATTAAGATTACATTATCTAATTAGTATCATACACTGATTTGCAATTTCATTTAATTAGTTTTAATTTGAGGCAGATTTTTAGGAAGACTGGACCAGTAAGTTGTTTTTCTGGTAAAATCAAGTGTGGATGTGTGATATGTTGATTTGAGCTTAGAATAGAATACCACACAGAATGTGTTGTGTTTTGTTTTATTTCTTTTTTTTTCTGTTAAAGGAAATAATTTGGTTTAATAATACATAAAATGCAGAACTCTTTGATCTTGAGACAGAAGTTTCTAAAGTCCTTTATTTCCCATACACACCCTTTGGACTGCATTGTACAGGGTTGTGAAGCATTGTATGGATCTGAAATCAACTGAGAAAGTTAACAATGTCACGGAGATTTGTCCATCTTAATTTACAAACACATAAGAGACAGAAGTGAAATCCTCTTATATTGGGAAGGGTACATTTTATAAGTTATATCCCTTGCTTCACATTAAACTGCAGTTGCAACTGGCAACTCCCTTAAAAGTTTTTTCTTTTACTCCATTAATCTGGATGTAACAGAAATTTCCAGGCACAGATACAGCTGGTTCTGTGGGCCCCAGTGCGTTAATGCATTTGATTCAAACACAGTAGGAAAAGGTTCCAGTTCAGAGATGAAAAGGATTTACCTAAACTCATTTAGCTTTTAGAGACATGAATGTGCTGTCTTGGCACAAACAATAGCCAAGTGCATCCTGAGAATAATACCATCAACTTGCAGCAGAATTGCACCATCGATTTAATTTGGCCTGTTGCTTTTTTTTCTGTAAATTAGTTATTTGTAGTAGGATGGCAAAAATAAGATAACATTTTACAGAAGACATGTTACGAAAAAAATATTGCATAGGTAACTGTTTTGCATATAATTTTTAGACATGGTATTGGAGATTTTATTTCCCCCTAATTAATGTGAACTTGAAGAACAAAGAAAGGAAAAAAGTCACTGTATCACTAATCATTCCAACAGTACTTGCTCTCAGGGTGTATCCATGCTTCCTAAAGGTTCAAATGTTAATTGTGTAGGTCATTTTCAGCATAATCTTAAGAAGCATGATAAACATAGTTTAGTGTTACAGAAATCCTCTCTGCAGGATATAGGCAACCTGCCCATCAGAACCCACTGATGTTTTTACCTGTCACTTCCTTTGAGTTACCACCAATAATGAGCGCCATCATCCACTTGGGAAATCAAAAGGCAGTTTCTCTGCCCTGTGCTCTACTGAAGTGCCCCGTTGCTAACATGTTTTTGTGGGCCAGTGAACTGTGTTTGAGTTTCATGGAGTGACTGCTTAATTTTACAGGTTTTTGTACTGGAATTTCTGGCATTGAAGATTAAGTATTGTATTTATTTATATTAGTATATGTGACAACAGTACTGCTGTTTGTGAAAGCAAAGAAATTTATGTTAATAGTCTCTAAATTGAATGGTCAAGATCCATCATTTCTCAATAAATATTCTTAACAATTTTTTATATATATGCTTGCTTGAAATATAGAATTTCTGGATTCTACAGCAACACCTGTAGTATGCTTTCAAAAGCCTTGTGTATTGGATTTGAATCTGCCCTCAGATGTATGTCTATCTTCTGAAATGTAGATTATCTTAAGGAAAACATCTTAATATCTCTAATATGGCCCAACCTATGAAGCTACAGAATAATTAGTAATTTTAATTATTAAATGAGTTTATCTGCATTCTGTGTAAGCACAATACTTTATGTATTGTAGAATCATAGAATGGTTTGAGTTGAGAGGGTCCTTAAATATCATCTAGTTCCAACCCCCTTGCATGGCCAGGGACACCTCCCACTAGATCAGGTTGCTCAGAGCCCCATCCAGCCTGGTCTTGAACACTTCCAGGGATGGGGCTTCCACAACTTCCCTGGGCAGTCTGTGCCACTGTCTCACCACCCTCACACAGAATTTCCTCCTAATGTCTAAGCTAAATCTCCCCTCTTGCAGTTTTGATCTGTTGCCTCTTGTCCTCTCATTACAAGTTCTTTAAAAAAGCCCCTCCCCACCTTTTCTGTAGTCCCTTCAGGCACTGGAAGGTGCTATGAGGTCTCTCTGGAGCCTTCTCTTCTCCAGGCTGAACAGCCCCATTTCTCTCAGACTGTCTTCATAGCACTTGCATGGCCAGGGACACCTCCCACTAGATCAGGTTGCTCAGAGCCCCATCCAGCCTGGTCTTGAACACTTCCAGGGATGGGGCTTCCACAACTTCCCTGGGCAGTCTGTGCCACTGTCTCACCACCCTCACACAGAATTTCCTCCTAATGTCTAAGCTAAATCTCCCCTCTTGCAGTTTTGATCTGTTGCCTCTTGTCCTCTCATTACAAGTTCTTTAAAAAAGCCCCTCCCCACCTTTTCTGTAGTCCCTTCAGGCACTGGAAGGTGCTATGAGGTCTCTCTGGAGCCTTCTCTTCTCCAGGCTGAACAGCCCCATTTCTCTCAGACTGTCTTCATAGCAGAGGTGCTCTAGTCCTCAGATCATCTTCATGACCTTTCTCTAGACTTTCTCCATGAGCTTCCTGTCCTTCTTATGTTGGAGGCTCCAGAATTTGACACAGTATGTATCCAGTATATGTTATATTTAATTATGTAGATACATAGAGAGTTTAAAAAACATCTTGTAATATCACAGTAATACATACAGGAGATGTTTTGATACTAAAAATATTATTTATTCTTATTTTATTTGGCTTCTAAATCTTAACAGAATTGTACGCAGATCAAACCAAAGTAAGCAGCTCATTACCAATGCTATTCAATAGTAATAATAATAATTAAAAAAACTAGTGAATCTGTCAAAAGAGCAATACAAATATTTTTAAAAATAATTAATGGTCCCATATTACTTCATTCCATCTCTGTTCTATTATGGATAATTATTTTACTTTTATATTTCTGTCAAATCTCAGATATTCTATCTGCTGAGGATACTTGCCTTAGTCTGTTTTGCTTATTTTTGTATTTTTTTCCCCATTTCTAATCTAATGACTATCACTTGTACTGGAGCTTCCAATATTTTTCTGTACATGCTAATACTTGACTTATATCTCATGTAAAAAAGAAAAAGCTATCACAGTTGAATATTATAAAAGTCTTTCAACCATTATATAACACTTTATTTAATCTGGTGAATCTGTAACACATGACAGAGGAAATTTGACAGTTACTTCAGCAAGATACCTGAAGCCTGAAATTTGACCCATCAGTCAAGCCTTCATTTCCTTTGTTTTTCTTGAGGCAGGTGCAGTTATTTTATTTTACATGTCAAATGATGGCTGAGTGTTTGCCCCCTGGTATCCATGCCTTTGTTCTTGTGAGGGCCCTACAAGAAAAACAGTCACAGAATTTTACTTTGTATATATATATATTTATATATATATTTATTTCCCTGAACACCTACTGAGCTAGAATGCATTGGTTAGAATATATTAAAAAAATCTATTTGTTTCATAGATAGCTGTATCTATTTATTGTGTGCTGTAACACTGTCGAGATAAATGTACTGCTATATCTGATGCAGTTCTTATAATCATGACCACTTAATCATATTTCAGCATCTGGCTAGTGAGGCAGTTACCATACTTGGAAGTAGTCACAAAATGTTTCTCTCAATCAGAAACTGCATGCATTTCAATAGAGTAGCTCATTTACACTTTATTCCTGAAATTGTACTCACCAAAGGCACTAGACTAAATTGGTGGACGTGAATGAGGAGCTTACTTATTTATTTTTATTTTGGGGAAAACAAGTGGTTAAACATACCCACATATTATCACAGTATGAATGTCCTACTGTAACTATTATGACATTAGCAACGACTGCAGAACTTGATTCGGACTCTTCTATTTAGCACACATAATTTTTGACCTTGCTATCTCAATTAATGCAAGCTGTTTAAAGAGATGGTGCCAAAACCAGAAGGACTTTCTGAGAATTATGTTTAGTAAGACTGTAATACGAAGATTCCAGAAAAATCTTGTCAGACTGGGAACTGGCAGGTGATAAAGCTGAAGCAGGTTGTTTCTTCGTTTGTCCCCAGAAGGGAATGCATCTCAGAGAGGTGCTGCTACAGCTCTAACTTTTACTCAGATTCTGTTGTGTTAAATTTTGCATGGAGCTTATCCAATCAGCTGGTAGTTTAACAGAAGTAGTTAATAGCTATTCCATTTGGTGGGAAAGGAAAATCTGGTCATGTGGAAAACACCCCAATATAGTAAAACAAATGCTAGATTTTCACAAGAGTAATTCATTTATCTATCATAGAAGTTGCTGATAATTACTATACTTCTAGGTGGTAAGTAATAAGTGCTTCTTAAAAAATGCACTACCAGTATACTGTTCAGCAAATGCAGAGCAGAGCAGTCTTTAAAAACTGATTTTTCATACTGTTTTAAGGTTATTGCACTACATTTTAATTTTAGTTTTGCAGATGTGTGAACAATTAACTGATTATAATCTTGTTATGATAATTCCAGTCTTCTCTATTTTGCTTCTATTATTAAATCACAAAGCAATTTGTGGTGGGATTCAGTCTTATTATTACTGCTTCAGAGGCAAAGCAGAAGTGAAATGACTTGTCCGGCACACTTAGGGGCTGGGTGTGTGAGAATGTGTAAGTGCATGAGATAAAATTAGGTTCTGTTGTCTAGCAGGACATGCTGTCTCCCATGCACAATAGAGTGCAGGGGGAAACAATCCTATTTGCTCAATCTTATTTATGTCTTAGGGTCACTTACCTAGACTATATGGTGGTTTATGTACCAGTGGTATACATCTGACATCATCTGCCAGTATTTTAACCTGGATATTTTAAAAGAGGAACAAAATCCCTATTGAATTTCTTTATATAAGGTTCTAATTGGACATTCATGATTTAGTTAAAAAAAGCAGTCCAAATAATTATGAGATTTATGTTTTTAATATAGCAGACTTGAGTAAATGGGATCCTTCTTTGAAAAGATACTTTTCTGAGTAGGCAAAGACAAGATCATCCTTGCTTTTACCCCCCACTAATTTTCCTCTTGGTAAAAAAATTCAACAGCTCCCTACTAGAGCCAGTCAAAGAACATTGTGCCCCCTTGGCACAGAGTAGTAAACAAGTCCCACAGAGCTTGGAAGATTATCAGCTGCTGAGGAAGCAGACACTTCGCTGTGTGCCTGTAGATATACACAGTGGGGTGCATAAAATAAGGTAAAAATAATTGTGCCAATGTGTCTGGTTGAGGAATTCAAAATTCCTACAAGTGAAAAAACAAACAAACATACAAGATAGAAAATTATAGTAACATCAGTGAGCTGGTTTGTGGAGCTGCTTGAGCATACAGCTTTGGTCTGTATTTTGCAGAGAAGAACAAAAGATTTGTGTTGTGAATGAGCAGAACAATGAGAAAATAAGTATTACGTGAGGAAACCATAAAATGGGTGGTCAGGAAAGTTTTGAACAGCTTTCTAACATTTTTCCTTGTGCATATTCACTCCAGAATATCCATTCAGTGTACTTTGATGACTATTTCCACAGACTGTTGTTGCTGAAAATTGCTTTCTTGATTTCCTCTCTTTTACAAGGTTGCCTTGGACTGTGCTTTTTGTTAACTGTCAGCCACTGCTTCTTTTGCAGTCTTACAGCTTCCTTTTGTATCAGGGTGGCAGTACAGCTGTAGAAAACAAATCAGACACAAACTCTGTGAGTTAATTTGTTTTCTTCTTCCCTGATTTGTCTGCTTTCTGCATATGGCAGTGAGCTTTCCATCACTTTGGGTGTCTTTGAAGTCCTTCATTATTCTGAAATAGAATCAAATACAGATAAAATCCTCTTGTAGATTTTCTTCTCATTCACAACAGATTTTGTGTTTGGTGTTTGTTTTTTGTCTATTTGTTTTAGAATATTCTATAAAGCAATGCACACTTACTTGGGATCATCAGTACGCAGTGATATGCACTTACTAAAGTGAGTCCAGTCAACGGCCACATGGGTGACATTATGATTATGACATTTTTTTTTTTTTTTTATGTGTAGAGGCTGAGAGGGCTGTGGCAGTTCAGCCTGTAGAAGAGAAGGGTCAGGGGTGATCTTATGAGTGTGTATTCCCTCCTGATGGGAGGGAATGAAGACAAGAGAACCAGATTTTTCTCAGTAGTGCTCACTGACTGGACAAGAAGCAATGGGCACAAATGAAAAAATATGAAGATTCATCTTAACAGAAGAAAGCACTTTTTTACTCTGAGGGTGGCCAAGCACAGGTTGCCCAGCGAGAAACTGGACAGGGTTCTGAGCAACTGGCTCCAGGTGACCCTGCTTGAGTAGGGGGATTAGACTTAGATCATCTCAATATGTCCCTTCTGACCTCAACTGTTCTATCAATCTATGATTTCTTTCATTCCTTTTCCCTGTGCTTTATGGTTAATGCTTGCCTGAAAGAAAATTAAAATTATATAATTATTCTGTACTTACCTATTAGCAAGCAATCTTTTTATCTAGTAGTCCTGAAATATTCTGTATTTTTCTCTCTCCATTATATCACATTCACAGATCATGATAATATTTTTTCAGAATAATTCCATATAATCTCCGTAAATTTATCTTTATTTGGAGAACTGATGTTACTAACACTCATAATGCCCTCAATTTAGAAGTGAAATGTCACAATGTCAAGTGCTTGATTAATTTCTACTAAGCAAAAGCATTTAAAAGTCCTGCATTAAGCTGGCTGTTTTACTCTTTCCTGAAAAAAACAATTATCAGTGGATATTTGTTGTATCCATGTTAAGATGATCAGTGTAATGTATGTGTGTTCTTTTCCCCTCTCAATTCTTTTTCTAGTCTTGTTGTCTTATCTCTGTTACCTCTTTCCTTGTTCTCCAGGATCAGTGGTACATAGACTAGGAATTTTCTCATTGTGTTTCTGTCCACCTGTTGTACTAAACGGAGTTTGCCTATGTTACTACAGAAACAATAATTTACATTAGCATATTTTGAAAACTGGATGTATCAAACAGAAGTAGAGTTGTACAAAGGACAGTGGTTGGCACTTGTGTTTTTCTGAAAGGTGCAGAAATTTTGCTGCTAGGCTCTGATGCATTTAATCAGTTACATTCTATTTCAAAGGAACTCATCCATCAGCATTGCTTATCAATGTTCTTTTTTTAATCACAGAAATATAACTAGCTAAAAAAATCTATTGAATGCTCAAATAACATTTTCAATTTGTGTATCACAGATAATTGTATACAGCTGCCAGTCGAGGAATGGTGCAGATTGATGATTGACAGCAGTCCTGATTGTTTAAGGGTTTCACACATTTCCCAGTACACAAATTCTGTGCCCTTCACAGCATTTCTATGGGTTGTGGGTAACAACCGTTGCTGCACCTTTCTTTGATGAAGAACTGAAAGTAACTTGTATAGAAATTGAAGTGGTATCTCCTGACTTGTAGCAAAAACTGGATGGCTCTGAGGGTGTTTTGGTTGTACAATTTTGAAGATAATTATTTTTTTTGCAGTGATTATGAATTTTCAGGAATAATCAAGCATCTGCTAAAAGAAAAAGGAGATGCTTAAACCATGCTGTTTGTGTTATTTCTAATACCAAATTAGCAGTTAATGAGATGGTGTAATTAAGTGAAACTTAAGTTTTTGAAACTGTTCAGGCTTTTGAAAACATTAATATCTACAGTTCTCTCTTGTTTCTCCAAAGGAGAACGGCTTTGACATCAGTAGTTACACTCCGTCAGATCCAAGGCCTATTTGCGTATGGGTTTGAAGAACATTTCATGACTGAAATGTGAGATATGACAGGAAGTATCCTAGCCCACCTACAGGTATTATCACACACACAAAAAAATATTTCCATGTGTTACATGTGTTTCGATCTTTGTCATAATGATTATTCAAAATAAGAAACACGACACAAAATAACTTGACATGTCAAGTAGAATACCAAGGAAGAGTTATTTTCATTAGCTTTAAATCTGTCCACTATAAGACGTTAAGACATGTTTATATGTACCATATAAACTAGGGATAAATCTTGTCTGTGTTTTTTCCCTTATTCTTATCAATCAAAAAAACCCAACAAGCAAACAAACAACAAAAAACCCTGTGGTACTAAGTGTCAGTTAATGATGTGTATTTGAATCCTTCACTCATGTTCTTGTTTGTTATGACATGAAAGCAATATTCATAGTATCAGTCACTATCCAGAATGAGCAGGCATGAAGTAATTAGTTTGTTTATCTGATTATGCAAGTTGGGGCAATCTAAGCAAAGCATCAGCAAACTGAAAGGCTGTGATAACCATTGATGAGGATAAGGAGAACATGAGAAGTTTAAATAGTATATTAAACAATAACAAGGAAAAGAACAAATGGCTTTGTGAAAAGTGAGCAAGAAGACAAGCTGTTGCTTAACTTAGAAAGGAACTTAGAGATTTTTGGGCCTTTGTGTTTGTTGATTTATCTCAAATAGGTCTTTCACTTGCTTGGAACTATTTAGAAGTAGTCAGGTTTTCACAGTCATCTTAATGTGCAATGTGGTGCAGTAGAACAGATGCTCTGTTTCAGTGTCCTAAGGCTCAGCATATGGGACTCATGGCTTACTGAATTAAGATAACCAAGCCTCAGCTTGTAGAATGTTTTCCAGGGTTTTCTGATGGGATCTTGGAAGATATATTCTAACTGAAATAAAGATCTTCTTTTATGCTTGGGTGTCCAGATCTAAATAAAAGTAGATCTAATCTGAATCAAGTATCCTATATTTCAGAAAAAGTCTAAAGGATCTGTATATAGAAAAGGAGACTTCGATCTTCACCAAAATGAAAATTTGTATTAATAGTATGTTACAAAATATGATTTCTATAAAAATATGTGTGTATTGGCATAACTTGGCAGTGGAAGCTGTTGAAGTTGTTTAATTGTTGTGGGATTTTTTTTTTTTTTAAAGTAATGTCAATTGATCAGCATAGAATAGCTACAAACTAATGATATAATTCCATACTAGGTTCAGTTATACAGCACTTGATACCGAGACACTTCTATTTGACTTAATTCTTATTACTGAATCAGGTATGGAAGTTACCAGCAGGTTTCCTTCTGTGCTAAGGTTGTCTTCTTGTCCTTCACAGTAACTCTCCACTAACAGGAATTCTTTTCATGCTCTTATTTCTGACTTCACTTTTATTGATACCCTGAATACTAGTGTGATGAGAGTGAAGTGTCTGAAAATCTGATTACTCAACAGGTTTTGTCAAAATTGAGCAGCACTACTGTATGTGCTCACAGAAATATACAATATTTGTTTTTGCCAGTGGCTGCTCAGTTATGAATTCATTCTTCATTGAAGAAGAGAGTAAACATTGTCATTATGCTTTCAGACAGTGTTCTCACAATTTTTTTTAAATCTGCTCTCTGAATGTCTTTATTTTTCATTTTTGTTTTCCTACCACAATGAAAGAGAGATTAAATCTTAATCACATTTTTAAAAAAATTGATGCAGCAGTAGTCTAGGTATTTGGTTGCTTGGGTTTTTTTTTAATCACATTGTTTATTTTAGACTATACATTTGACACTGAATCTGTATATCTCTTGAACTTTGAGCATTTTGATTCCTACAGTAGAGACCATGTGTTCTTCTAAATGTACCATTTCTGCTTGTAAATATGTTTTCTTTTCTGCCTTGCACTGTCCTACATTTTATTTTTATTATTAAAGGAAGGCAGAGAAATTGACAATACAAATAGAGCACTGTGCTTTGTAGATGAACAGTGTCAAGGCTTGACATCAGCTACAGGACCCTGGACTGCTGGTTCTTTTTGTGTTTCTTCTTGTCTTCATAGACTTTACTGCTTTCATCATCACAGAATCACCATAGAATGGTTTGGGTTATAACGGACCTTAATGATCATCTAGTTCTAACCTTCCTGCATGGGCAGGGACATCTCCCAGTAGACCAGTTTGCTCAGAAGACCAGGTTGCTGTTTTACTCCAAGATATTCATGGAGCTGTGAGAGAAGTGGATTGGAAGATAACATTTCTTTTAAGTGTTTTTTCCTATCAAAGACATTGTGAAGGTCCAACATTGCCAAATACCTGTTTCATGATGGTACATCTTTAGTCTTACTCTGTCTTTCTTAATGTGGTTTTGGAAAAAAATGTGGGGTTTTTAAATTTATTTTTGTTTTTATTTTTTTATTTCAAAAAAATTCAATGTCTATAGAGTCAGGCATCAGAACTGCAGCACCATCTCTCTCTGCTGTTTTGACAGTTTGTAATAACCAAAGTAGATTAAAAACAAAATCAGAAAGAAAAAATGATAAAACATTTGGCTGTTGAAACCAGAATGGTCTGTACAAAAATGATAGTTCTGATGACCAAACTTGAGGTCTGAGGATTTTAAACTGATTCTGCCCCCTTCCCTTTGAGACTAATGAAAATATGTCTTGGTCTTGTACTGATGAAAGCTGAGAACAACTGTCAAGATCTTGCTATTTTTCATGAAGCAAAGTTCATTTTTTTCCTGAAGTCCTACAGATAACACTGTGTAAGAGTGATTTTGGAAGCAAGAATCACCTTCAGTGGTGCAATCTCCCAGTTGCTCTCCTGCATTCCATTTTGTGCTCATCTTCATAGACAGATTTGGGGATGGCGTGTGAGGACTGTCAGCAATTCTGCATTGGTACTGCAGCTTCTGAAAGAGAATGGGAGAGTAAGATTTTCTGGGGGTTGGAAGAAATGTGTAGGGGGAGGAATTCTCTCTGGCAGCTGGCAGGGGGACACAGACATCTGATAAAAGAGTTATAGTCCCTGTATTTCTTTAGCTGCAGGTCGTGATAGCCAGATCACACAGGTGGTTTACATGAGA
Source organism: Chaetura pelagica (assembly GCF_000747805.2). Lineage (NCBI taxonomy): Eukaryota > Metazoa > Chordata > Aves > Apodiformes > Apodidae > Chaetura > Chaetura pelagica. Next base: position 2,897,828 of record NW_009954194.1, on the reverse strand, counting down.
CCTCCCTCTCTCTTACTGAGTCTGTTCTGTGAGGAAATTAAGGCTAGAGCCAAAGTTCCCAAGAATCAGTTTCTACTGGGTTCTGGAAATATTTATTAATTTCTGTAATATTATTCTGATTTGAATTCATGGCAGTTGAAAAAAAAAGTTCTCTCCTAATTTAGGTACGTCTGATTGCAGTTTTCTTGCCATTGGTTTTATATTGGTGTAAACCACTGCCTCAAATTCCTTCTAGCTTAAGTCTGATGTGAACAAAACCAGCAATCCATAAAACAACAAATGTACTACTAGTGTAAGAACTTGCACTGACTTGTATTGTTAATGATTACTTGCCTTATTTTTCAATATCCATATCAAGAGCTCTAACCAGTTCTGTACATTTTGCCTGTTTAGCTGTTGCCTTTTGAGCTCTCTGGGAGAGGATCTACATACGTTTTGAGTTGGCAGTAGTGACTTGTGTCTTACCTCCCATTTTAAATAGCAAGCTCTTTTAATCAGAGAGCTAACTGCATCCTAGTGAGTACATCAGGACTTAATTCTCATATTCACCCTTTATAGTCAATATAATCAATATAGATAGAATGTTTTCAGATGAAAGTAAATCTAAATAATATAACGTGCTGTGTATACACGATGCCTCTTTCTCCTTATTAAGGTAAAACAAGGCTAGAAAGCTAGGTCAGATGAAGAAAGTTAGAATTAAGTGAGGTGAATCCTACCACATCTGTCAGCTGGTCATTTTGTGTGATGTTGTACATGTTTGTCCTGCACACAGAACTGGTGGTTCTGACACAGGCTCCTACCAGAGAGTGCTTGTCCCTTTTATGCAAAGAAAATAAAATGAAAGGGACAGAAGGCATGGAAATTACTATGGCATTTGTCCTGAGACAGAGTCAGCAAATAATATTCAGTTGCCATTTAGGGAATCAATGAAGTTGTTTCCTGTCCAGAGACATGATTCATTAATTAGATTTTCTATATGTAACATAATCCAGGACTTCTAAGAAAAATTGTTCTAAGCATGTGGAATTTGCAAGACATTGAGAAAACTCTGAGGCTTTGTTCACAGTGGGATTTCCATTGTTACCTTACATGAGACCTAAAAGACATCCCGAGTTGTCTGAGAGCTTCTATTTCAGGCAAAGAGGAGTCATTCTGATGCCCACAGTGGGCATGGCAGCTCTTGCATCTGCGGCAGTTACAGGAGGTTTACTTGGCCTCGTTTCACACTTAGGTACAGATGCTAGTGCGTGATGTGTGAAGATCCAGATGCTGCCTTGCTCCTGAGGAGAAAGTGTATTTGCCTGTGCTCTTCTGCTGCTGTGAAGTACTTTGCTTCTAAACAAAAAGCTTTAACCAACAAAAATTAAGATAATATATCTGTCTGACATGCATGATAAAACTGGATCAGAGCCATCATATAACCACCGGTCCCACAAACATGTAGGCATACTCTTCCCTCTCAAACACATGAGATGTACTGGTGGTGAAAGGACTGCCTACTGTATCCTTGGAAGACCTAAGATGCAGTGGCAAAATTTTGAAATGTGGAGAAAGGTTATGGTTAAAATAAAAAGCTTTTTTTTGAGAAGTAATCTACTAATCAATTACATTAACAGCAAAAATCCTTCTGACTTGACTGCCCAATTACAATCAAGCATCTTATTTGAGGAATAATGTATGTCTTGAGACAGATGGATATAGAAAGGACATATGCATCGATACGTAGAATTAGAACTGAAAAGAAGTGCTAGATATGTTTGTATTTGACACTGTTAACTCTCCTGAAGCAACGTTTGTAAAAGCTTTCAAAAAGTGTTTGCATTAGGTGGGAAAATGTGATGCCATCTGTTTACCTCTCACAAGCATGTTGGTTTGCGCAAACTAGTTATTACGGATATTACGACTGACTTGACAAGCAAACACCTGTTTGTTTCTACAAATACCAGTACTGGAGTTTGCATACACTCCCACAGACACAAACACAGAGAGGCCATCTGAAAAGTGAACCCATGCTGAACCAGAGCAAATGAAGACAGAATTAAGTACTGGTCACAGTGTCGTGGGCCGGTACCGGGGGGGCTACCGGCTGTCAGGATGTTTCTGCGACTGTCGCCCCCAATGTGGAGAGGTTTGTGAATGAGCCCGAGGGTCACACGTGGCGTTCGCCTCTCACAGAGGAACGGTCACTGCGGGACCGTTTCTTAGAGGGTAGATCAGAGTACCCTCTCACCATGCTCACAAATTGTTACTGAGACCAATGCTTAGTTTATGAATTAATCGGTTTATTAAGGGTCAACTCAAACTGAGGGATCAAGGTTCAGGAGAGGTTGGCTAGGTGTATATTGGAAAAGGGATTCAAAGGCACTATGGTCTATACAAGGCACACTCCGAAGGAGAGGTGTGAACGCCCCCGCGCGTTTCCCCTCCTTCCGTAGATGCGCTGGCAGGCTCGGCTGGAGATTCGCAGGGGGCCCGGCTTCCCGGTAACTGGGGTGACCCTTCCTGCTGCGGCAGGCACGGCTCTGGTCCCGTTGCAAGTGGCAGATGCAGGCTGGGCAGGCTCCTACTCCGGTCTGGTTCGGTCCAGGGTGGGCAGGCAGGGTCCCCGGGAGCGGGCACAGGCGGCGCCCCCCTCTCTCCGTTTCTCCGGGCAGCAGGAGCGGCGTTCAGGCAGGTTCAGGTGCTGCAGCGGGGTCTGTCCCAAGCAGGCAGAGAGAGCAGAGCCCTGCAGATCTTACTCTCTTTTTATAGATCAGAGATCATTGTTCCAGAAAGTACCACTGTCTGAATTAGCCAATCAGTGCTGGCCAGGTACATACTCTGTCAGAAGCAGCTTTTAACCTATTGTCTATTTTTCTGCCAGTTATTATAACCCTTGTGCTGCTTTCTTGCCGTGCACTTATCTGGTAGGGCAAGAGGCCTGTCCATTCCGTCCTTGGCTGAATCAGTGAAAAGGTGTCAGTCTTGCTTTGCTGGCTTGAAAGGCATTGTTTGTTTAGTCTTATGTGGGGGGAAGAAGATGGACTGTTCCCCACACACAGTGTTTTCGTTATTGTTCTTTATTGATAAAAGAGTGAGTCTGTGTTGAATCCTCTTGATAATAATTTCAGTATGATTACACTGACCTTCAACATTTTATTTCTTTTGAATATTATATCTGTTTCTCATAACCATGATGTTGGTGTGATGCACCTGGGCAGAAGGGCCACTGTGTGGAAACTGGAGGATGCACGAGCTAAGAAGCACGATGCTTTGGCAGGAGAGTGCTCTGAAGCCTCTAACAACAGGACATTTAGATATGGAGCCCTAACAGCAAATTCAAACTTCATGTTTGTGACAGAAGGCTCACAAAGGAAGTTGCTACCTGCCTGTCTGGAATTTGTGAGCTACATATGTGTTTTCCTTAAAATTGCAGTAGGAAGTTTGGGTGGAGGCTTAAAACAATGAGCAAAGGCTGTGGGTTGAAGAAGAAAGGCAGCAACTAGCTCCAAAGAGAGCACCTTAGCTAATAGAATTCTCAGTTATAATGAAGTGTTTTGTCTTGGAATACATGGTCTTTTTCTTACTTTTATATGACAATGCTGACTCCCTCAGTGGAGCCATGCTAGATGGAAAAGGTCAGATCTACATTTCTTTGCCATAGTTCACTCATTGAATCCCAAAGTGTTGAACAAAAAAATAATTACATCTCTGGGAAAAATTTCTAAGTATACAAAACAAGAATTGTCCTTCATTGACTCTGATTCTTCTGTGAGCCATTCACTCACTCTGAAGAGTAGTTTCTGGAGTAGCTTGGTGCAGTTGGATCATTAGAAGTAGCTTGTGGCAAGTAAATAAGAGGAATTCTATACATTCATCAGATTTCACAATTTGCTTTCTCACTGAGTGCTGTGAATACACGTAGTCCCAACACTCACAAACTCTGGCAGGAAATCACCACTCTTCTTATCCAAGACAATTTGTAGGCTTGAAGCCAGTTTTCACCTATATTTAGATATATTAGGTGGTAGAAGCAAATTAATGATTCCTCTGATGCTAACAGGTACTAATGTTGAAAGCAAATTGACCAGCAGGGTCCAGATTCACCTGTGTGCAGCTGCCTTCAGTGGTATTACTAATAGCTGCCAGGTCTAAGTTTTTATTCTGTTTGGGCTATTTTTCACTCTTCCAGGCCACTGAGACCCATATTAATCAAATGTGGCTTTCACCTGATTGAATCAACTTTTTAATGTACAAATAGTGCAAGGACTGACTTGCTCTGATCTGTAGCGTCTTCCAGATTTGGTGGTTGATACATTAACCTCTGCCAGTTGCCAGGAGTTACTCTCCCTGCCTCTTTTTCATTTTTGCTGGCTTCTGCTGCACAATTTGGTAATTTTGATACAAAGACTCTGCACTTCCTGACTTTCAGCCACTAATTTCATCACCTTCTCATCATCCTTAGCTAGTACCTGGGCCAACCACCACACGCAAAGGGGTTCACAGCCCAAAAGGTCAAGGGTGCTAAGTCCTCCCTGGACACTGGCCACAGATGGAAGAGAAGGGAAGAAGGGACAGGAAGGAAGTTGCCTTCTGTGATCTCTGACCTTCCTCTGAGCTTACGTAGATACATGGGATGGAATATTTCTGGCCAATTTTGCTGTCTGTCTAACTCAGCCTCCTACGGCAGGGGGGGCTGGATCTCCCTGTAGTGTCTGAGCCGGCAGAGTAGAGGTGTGACCTTGGAGTCCCAGCAGTTACAAAAACATTCCAGCTGTTGTTGTCATTCCAAGCTGGAACACTTTGCTACTAGTTCAAAGAAAGCTTACTGAAGGAAAAAAGACAAACAGTAAAACCACAACAGAAAAACAAAGAGACTATCAGTAAGACACCTTTGCTGTGGAATAAATAGAGAGTTACAGAAGAAACTGATTCCATAGCAAATGATCAAGAACACCAGTACGAAATAACTGCAGTACAGTGCCTTTAGTGACATCTTCCAAATGCATGGGAGGATCCAAAGATGTGCATGAACTCACAGTAGTAAAAAACGTCAAAGTAGCTGAGCAGTCAGATCTGGTCAGGCAGATGCAGTTTGTGCTCCATGCCATGTTTCACCAGCTGGGCACCACTGTGTTATGGAGCAGAAATTGAAGGAACCAGCTGTGCATAGAAGGGAAAAACATTTTAAGTTATGAGCATTTATGCCTTTTTCCCTTCTCCTGCGGTATTTGGTCACAACCGACAGAGTGGTAAGTTATGAAACCCTTATAAAACAAGTAGCAATTGGAAGTTGAGTGAAACAGAAATAAACAGGCAGTGATTTTTTTGCCTTCTGGTTTTCTGGATTTATTTTTGAAAGTAGAGACACCAATGTTGAAATTACAGAGATTAGCTTTCATTATGCTAAGAAATTTCTCCTGTGAGGACTATGTTTATTATCCTGTATAGTGAAACCTGATTTTGACAGTTCCATCTGTGACACCCCAGCATGCAAATGCTAGGCTCTGACTCATGCCACGGAAAACAGGCCTACATTTGCAGAGCAACTTTCCACTTTGTCTTATGTACTCAAGTTTATTGATTTATTTATTTATTCACTCATTTATTTATTTATTAAGGGAGCTTCTATCTACCATTGTTCAGCAAATAGGATCTCGTCAAGTGCAGCATCTTCATCTTGATAGAATTGATTCAGGAGCTGAATTATATACCAAGCAAGTAATTGGAATGACCTAGTAGAGAATGTGCCTGAATTTATAAATGGGATCTGAACTCAAATAACATACAAGTAGGTAATAAACCAATCTCCAGATTTCCTGGTAAAGTCTCGTTATTAACATCCAACACCTCCTTGATTAGGTTGCTCTCCTGTTTTAAAATCGAGTTTATTACTTTTCTTTTTAAGTAATGAATTATTCTATTTGGCTCAATCAGGGATTTGTAACTGAAAGATTTTGGGAGCTGTTCGAGAGAGACTGGGATTGGTTTAATGATCTTTTACTTTTGTATGTTGTAGCTCAGCATCATGACAACGGAAAATGATTATTTTTAAATTATTTTTTTTTTAAGGTTAGCTTTCCAGGTTTCTCTTACCAGACTATCTTTATATAGCATATTTTTTCTTGAAATTCTCCATGGGAATGATGTATTCTTGGCTTTTCACAATACATGTTGAGTATTATCAGTTTGAAAATTTTCGTAACGTATGTTATCAACACTGTTTTCAAAGTTCAAAAGTTCTCCTTCATGATTTATTTATTCCTATAATACAATAGGCTAGATTTGACAATACCGTTTCAGAAATATAGAAAGTGGTTGAAGGATGGATGAGAGCTTAAGGGCCAGGAAATGACCAAACCTCAATATACTGCTTCTGTTTGCCACTCTGCTTTAGTTCTTTTAGGGAGTGCTTTGGCTGCAAAACAGACATAGATGCATATCTTCAATGTATGCAAAATGAATTACTAGATGATTAGGCAATCTATCATGTGCTTACGTGTGGACAGCTGTAGAAGCCACAAATTGTCAAGATATGTTTGGGGGTTTGGCTTTTGTTTTTGTTTTTTTTTGTTGGTTTTTTTTTGTTGTTTTTGTTTTTGGTTTTGTTTTTTTTACCCCCTTGATTATTTGGGTTTTTTATGTTGATGAGGTGTGGGAATAATGAACCAAAGCCCTGAGGGTTAGAGAGAGATGCTTGCACTTGGTTGGCTTGCATGATTTGCTCGCCTTCTTAGGTTTGAATGGGTTACTTGAGCTGTAGTCAGTAAAAAAATGTCCTCATCTTTAAGTAGCAGAATCATCTGGCCATGTCACCCCAATCTGTTCTATGCCAGCCATGGTTATGAGTGATAATTGCTTTTTTCTAATCTCCGTCTGTTTAAAATTATGTGGAGTAAATTTTGTGTGTCAGGAGGTGTTCTGACAGACACGGACCTCTAGAGCTCTGGAGTCTGAAACTACAAATAGTGGCCAAAAATATTTCTTAAAAAATGTATGATCTAGGCAGTCCCAAGGTTAGTTCTGAGTTTTATTAATATTTCAATTAAAAAACATATCTGGATTAAGGTGAGATATCTGGCTCACCTTCTGTTTTTTCCCAAAGAGTTGCCCCATTTTTACTCTCAAAAGTGAAAACAGTGTCTTTCAGTGCTTCAGATGGCAAAAACATTTTGAAGAATAAGCCGCTCACACTAATACACAGAAGCCTTTGAACGCTGTAGGACTATATAGAACCTGTCAAATCCCTTAAATCAGTGATTCTTACCACCATCACTCCTGCTGAGAGGCACCTGCAGTCAATTAATTTGGTTAAAGAAGAAGGAATATATACTGTGTCTGGCCTCACAGAACAGATTAAGGGGATAATGGTAGTTTACTTGGCTCTTTTTCTTTGTGGCTGAAAAAAGTGAAGTGTTTTCTCACGTGTGACTAAGAACTGTCAAACTATGACAAGCGTTTTATTTATTTGGTCTTGTAGGTTTCTACCTATTAAGTTTAAAGTTCCTTGGGGAGTCGTTGTAGAAAGCAGTGAAGAAGAAGGCTCTGAGATAACAGTTTGCAGCCCTGTTTTGATTTTCCTGAGAGAACGCATGCAGTTCAAGACAGATGGCAGTTCTTGACATTATGATGAATAAAACTGACATTGAGAAGTTTTTTGGTGGTGTGTGTGTGGTCTTTTGTAGTTAGTGATGTGCAGTACATTAAGCTTGTTGCCGTTGTAAAGCTGGATCTCTCTCTGGCTGCCTTATAAACTTATGGAAATCTGAGGCTGTGTTCACTTTTTTTTTTTTTTCCCCCTACTAATTTCTGAATCTTTCTAACTGAATAAATTTGTCTTTTCTTTGTTGTTAAGGTATTTGATTTTTTACAGTTTTTTTCTTTTTTTCCATCCAGAATTCAGTTCCTCTGGCAGTTGAGCAAATAATGTAGAAAGAGCCATTTAAAAATAATACTCCTACTTGTAGTATAAATAATATTTGTGTAAAAATTCTAGTTGGTAAATATTAAAAAAATATATTTATTAATATTATCATATTAAAAAAGATGAACATCACACTGATATTACAGTTTAGCTTTTTTCTCATTAATGCTGTGAATGTGCCTGGGATGATCAGAATTGTCTTCACACTCTGTAGAGTTGCTAACTTCAAACAGAAACCTATTTCTTTTTCTATCTTATGTTGTCCAGATGTTGCAATATTGTGTTTTCTGAGATTAAAATACACCAGTCCAAGTAGGGTGAAAAAAAAATCCTGAATAAGGACTGTAAATTTTAAGATGCATACAGGTTTTACTTTTGTCAAACTTAAAAAAAAAAATTCTTGTGTAATGTTTGCTTGATAAATCAAAACTTCACTGTTCCTAATGTGTAAGTTTTTTGAGATTATAAAAGCATCTATTTTTACTTTTTATGAACTTATTGCTACTTGTGTTCATTTTATAACCTTAATCACAAAATATAGTCAAATCTTGCTCTCTATTTTGAGTAAAAAAATAATGCACTTTAGCTCAACCCACATTAGCATAAATTTAAGATAAAAGATAGTCATATGTCAGTTATCCCTGAGTTGAACATACAAACCTTGGAAATTTATAGCTGAAGTGGTTAAAATCATGTGAGAAATAGACTGAAGAAAATCTTAGTGTAGACATAAATCATTAGGATATACAAACCCCACTAATTTTTTGTCCTTTTTACATAGCTTTTGATTAAGATTTTTTCTGGAGTTCAGGGACTTCTTTGAAATTTAAACATAAGTCTGGATCCCAGGATTAACATAACTTGACTATGGGAAAATTACTCTTTTAATTATGTTCCTCATATGTTATCAGCTTTAATTCTATGCAAGTACAATACTTTTGTGGAAAATTGTATTTCCTACAAAATAGTGGAGTTCATAAATAAATGCTAATCCTAAATTAAATCCCAAGAAGATGTTAACCTGAGTTATTTCTAATGAAATAACATTCTTAAATCTTTCTCAAAAGCAAACAAACAACCTTTTTATTACAAGATTAAATATATCTTCCAAAGCCCTTTTTGTTTTCCTGGTGCTGTTGTTTGTTTGAAGTGCATCAGCTGTAGAACTGTAATTACAAATTCTGAACAACAGCATTCATGGTAACATGCAGCCCAAAGCCTAAAGTGGCAAAGTGGAGAAGCAAACTGTTGATAAGAACTCTTGTTGTATGTCTCCAGTCTCTGCCATATTACTGAATTACCACAACAAACAAACTTGCTGGCGCAAATTATGAGTACAAGAAAGCTTGTGAGGGGCTGTCTTCTTCCAGTTTCATATTAATATCATTGCTGAGCCTGTTTATAGTATGATAATAAAATGAGCAATAAATTGTTAACAGCTTAGCTTAATTATAGTCTAAAGTCTGTAAGTCAATTAAACCTGAACATAAGATTTCCAATAACAATTAAATCCATGGTTGTTAGTAATATCACTAGAGGGAAAGATGAAATGCTGAGAAAGGGCCTTTTTCCTAAAATTAGTCATAAGATACAGTTGGTAGCTCATTCCGATCCTGAAAATGAAAGGTGAGTAATTTGGGGAAACAGTCTAAGAAAAAGGTCAAATCATTGCTTTGAGTAGAGAATCATACCAAATGATTAAGTCACACCAAATGTCATAGGTGCTAACTAGTTTAATTGTCTCTTTTGTTTGGGTATATGCACATATACTGAGTACTAATGGATTAGGAAAACCATAAAAAAAATGATACTAAAATTGAAAAGAGAAGCATCTCAGAAATTATAAAAATCAGAAAATTATAGAAGTTGTCTGTTTGGTCTTATTTACATGTATCAATGTATGTAAATGCAACTTCCTGATTTTTATGGGTGTATATTCATCATTCCAGGATCATTTATTCTCCAGCATGTCTTGACCTCAGTCAGTGCCGTTCACAATGTGTATCTGATCTTCCTCATTAGTTCTTTCCATAGCTCGAACCCCAGTCTCTCAGCTGGGATCCCTGTCCCCTGTTTTTTCACCTCTGATATGCAATGTTTCTTTACAGCTGATGAAGGCAGCTCTCTGCTTCTTGATATATAGAGGGAGACACTGGAAATACCTTACAGATTTTGTTCCTGTGTTCCTCTTAGGTCTCACCTGACATGGTCTTGAGCAGTATGGAAGTGGAAATCCATACAAAACCTTTGACAGCTACCCCAGTTCGGCAGGATTCTAATGATTGTATGCAAGATTGTTTTGTGATTGTTTTTTTTTCTCCCAGTAACTTGGCTAAAGCAACTAGATGGAGCTTATGACTCTTTCTGCAGTCATCTAGAAAACATTCTGAAGAGGTAAAATGTGGTTAAGAGAGATTCAATTAAATCTGATCAAACACTCTGAGTCAGATGAATATGAAAAATAAGCTTTGCAGCTCTGCATGAAAGCACACAGTTTGTCAGCCTTAAATGGACAATTCCTTGCTTTCGGTCAGTTTGTTAAGACAAACTCTTTTATTCTGATCTAGTTTGGGCTGAAGCTTTCCTCACAAGTGCATACACAGATCACTTAATATAGGCATTTGAAACACAGAAAAGTCCAGCCTAAATGACTTTAAAGTCCATGGATAAGATGAGGAAAAAAAAATAAAAAATAGATCTTTCCCTGGGAAATTTGGACAACCTTGTTGATAAACACTGTCACAAGTTCTGTCCTTAAGAATAAAGACAGATGTCTCTCCTTTTCCAAATACTAAGATTGCTTTCTTATGCTAATGTCATTATCTGAAATGAAATACGTTACACAGGAAAAACAAAGAATGTCTATGAAATCAAAACCTCAATGTTATACAACAATGTACTTTAAATTATCTCTTTTATCTAAATCTGTAGAAATAAGATATGGAGCTTATCAAATAACTCATTCCTTTGGAGCTATTGGATGTATGCAATGCTTTCATTATTTCAAAAGGAAAGGTTTGCACTAGGCTCAAAATTCAACCTTCTTTGTTAAAAACTTTTGAAGTTAACTTAATAGAAGTAGAAAGAAATGCAGAATAGGGGCTGGGAACACACACACAAGACTTTTTTTTTTTTTTAATAAATGGCATTGGTAAGCTTTCTGATCTTGGATACCTTTTAGTTAGCCTGAGTTTGTATGCAAATTTTAAGAGCATTTAGAGATGGCAGCCAGCTGGCTGATGTGTAAATTCCACTCTTAGCCAGAAAAAAATGGAAATGCCCCAAGAATTAGGTCCTCTGCCTACTGATTGTGTTTTAAGGGATCACGAATGTCAGCTGGCAGCAAGGGCTGTTGAGGAGTACCAGTGGTAAAGGCTATAGCAAAATGCACCCTACTCACATACAAAAATTTCAGCACTACTTAGCTTGCTGGTTCTGGTTTCTCTCTGCAGCTGAAATTATCTCCTGTAACATCTTCATGAAGCATTCCACCCCTCAACAAACATGCTCATAGAGAGTATTCTGTTGCTCACTGAACTTGCAACATAAATTAATTTAAGACAAGGATATAAATGTTTAACTCCTACCTGAAACCTTATGTGTTGTTTCTAGCACTGGAGAGCTGTGTTTTATATCAGATCAAAACAGATGCGAGTCCCTTGCTTATGTTCAAGCTTTTGGTTGTGCACCTTGAAGAACTGGTGCTTCTATTGCTGCAGATTGGGTAATCATTTTCATTAAAGAAATCTTCCAGTCTGTTTTATATGTGGTCCAATAGTTCTTTTTTTTTCATGAATATGAACTCTTTCTGGCACACTGAAGCCTACTGAAAATATTGTCGTTTTAGAGGTAAATTCATCACTCTCTTAAAAGTAACTCTGGGTGGTCTGTATGTTGTTGATTGAAGCCCACGAACCTCAAGAGTCTTTCTGTGATCCTCAGATCTTGTTAAAACCAGTTTTGAGTAGTACCTCTTCTGAATTGGGTAGGCCATGTTGGTTTTGTTTCCTCTCCTATCCTCCCCTTCGAAGCCACAACTACAGAACAGTCTTATCATATGCAAAATAAGTACATGATCTTAAATGAGGACTTTTTAAAAAAACATGTGGTGCAGATAACTAGTAAAGAGTTGTGAATTGATGCCATGTTCTTTGTAGCAATCTTTCCTAAGTGCACCATTAATACACCATAGATAAAGTGTTTCAGACTGCTGGCTATATTTTTTAATCTCATTCTTTATTTTAGGAGATTTCAGTGTGACTCTAGCAACTGTTACGAATTTGTGTTGCATGTACCAACAAGGTAATCTGAGTACTTTCATGTGATAGCAGTGGCATCTTCTGTAAGGGAGTTCTCATTTGGCCTGAAAGATAAATTTCTACAAACAAGTAACTAGATTTGTTGGTAAATTGCTACTATATGTATATAACTTGTTCTCTACCTTGCTTTGCTTGTAGACTTGTAATTCCATTCTGATTATAGAGGCATAGTTAAGCTAATGTGGCATTGGAAGGACAGAGGATGAAATGGAAGAACACAGAATATCTGGGCAGTGAAAGTAGAAAGGGATGGGATTAGGCCCTGCTTTTCAGAAGGAGAGGTGAACAGGATCATGCACATGAAATCATAATATTGAGGATAAGAAGTGGTGACACTGCACATGTGGGACAAGAGCACAGCTATGCACTGACACAGAGATGCCTAGATGAACTCTACAGCAGCAACTTCTGCCTTCAGAAACTTGGCTTCTGTTCTTGTGGGTTGTTTAAATTTTTTTAATTGTTTTGATTTTTTCTGACATACTTTGTCACAATTAATTTCATTTGAGATAGTTTCCTTGTTTAAAAAAAAAAACCAAAAAAACAAACTTAAAGTTTGCAAAATAAAACAGTGGCATTCAGATTTCCTGCTAAGATTTTTTCCATGAAATGAAGTGTAGAGAAACTTATAATAAATTGTTCATTATGCTTTGTAAAACTATAGAGGAACTGTAGCTGTAGAGACAGCAATTTTATTTGTACAAAAAGAGCAAAAATGTGAGAAGAAAGTACATTTTATCTTCAGCCTAATTACCAAGATAGAATAATACATTCTTGATTGAATGCATACTGAGTTAAGTCTTTGGTGTAGAAAACTACCTTTGTTTTTTCATATTTGTGCAGCTGTGAATCTATTCAGTTTATTTTTCCATCTTTCTATAAGTAGAATAGAGTTCATGTGCATCCACCAAATTTGCTTTTTGAAACCAGAAAGCCTTACTTGTCCCTTGAGCAACTATTTTCTAATTTTTTTGGTACGATATTTTACAGAGCTTTTTTCCAGGGTGAAGGACACCCCCAAAGACTGTGTGTGGGTGTGCACATGGGTGCATTGTTATTTAGTGTGTAGGAGGGAAGAGAATTTGAATTTGGCCTAATATTTTGGGCCACTAAACCTGTCTTCTCTGAAAGACATTATGACCTAGGATAGCTAAGTACACTCCAGTGTGTACATTATTTGTCTGTTTCCTTCCTTTTGTAGTCAGGAAGGGTACTCAGCAAGCTGGAGATACTGGAGGGAAGAGAAATTAATTTTCCTTTAGACCTATGAAGAAACAGGTAGGAATGGCTCTGACATTTTTCTGTGGCTTTATGTAGGACTGAGTCAAAGATTTGTTTAAGCTGTTTTGAGTTCACAAGAAACCACAAAACCCCAAACCCTGTGAAAACCAAACAGCCTTAGCCATGCAGCCATTTAGTGGGAGTTGTATAGATAAATTCTCTAATTAGCTTTCAAAGCCTTAAGCAGATGGTTTTGTCTTTGAGTCTCTCTAGCTCAGTAGCAAAGATTCTTGTTTCAACAACATTAAGTATCCTGCTCAGTGTTGTTGTTGGAAATGGAATTTTTCCCTCCATTATAAAACTTTTCCTAGAGCTTAGCTTTCCTAGTGCTGTATGGTGTTTGCTTTTCCCCTCATAATTTTCTTCTGCAGTTAAAAAATGGTACTTTCTTTGCCCTGTGCTCAGTCCAGTCCCTTCTTTCCAGTATTTACAATCCTGGATGATCTTATTTCCCTCTTTTTGCTGCACTCCTGGATCTTTAGAGGAGGATGAAGTGCTTCTATTATGGTTATACCTCAAAGTATTAAAATAATGATTCAGAAACTAGATAGCTAAGCTACTTTCAGTAACTGCAACATAAAAATCTTTACTGTAACATTAGAAGTATCCAAATTAAAGAGTGAAGCAACTATGTCTTAAAATCAAAGACATTGACTTAATGAAGTACCAGGCTTACCAGGCTTGCAAAATCATATAATTTTGCTAGATAAAGTAACCAGCAAGTCTTCACCATCTATATGTTGTAATTTGTTAGACATTTCTGTGGACCTTTTAAACCACTGATCTAACAGGAAACACTCTACAGTCTTACGATTTTGTTTTGAATACAAATGTCTGTAAAATATCCTGGAATAATAGAAAAGGGAGGAGAAAAATGCAAGAGGCAAATGAAAGTCAAGTTTATTTAATAAATAATATTTTCTAAAGCTAAACACATTTTATCAAAAGCCTGACTGTTGCTTATATTTTAATGATAGAGAGCTGCTTTTGCCATGGAGTATCAACCATTAGGCACTTCGTCATTCTAATTCAGAATCCCTTTCAGTATTGTCAGAAAGTCTCTTTGCTGCCTTTGGATAAATCAGTAATTCTATTTCACTGTCATAAACATAAAATAAAAATAGTATTATGATTTTTAGAAAGGTATATACTTTGAAATACTCTTGATAGCTTTAATCCTATTCTGTTTGACAAAAGTCTCCAAAGTGATTTAGGGGACAACTAGATTTACAGTACTTTAAATAGAGTATATCTACTCAGAATGGATGTGGAAACACTGAGCCAAATAAACCACTGTAAAAGGTAGTAATTTAATTCTACAGACTTGTATAAATTTGTCTACTAACAAAACATATGTATACAATTAGCAGATAATTCCCTCATCTCCTCCAAGCTCACTATGTAATTGCAAGGTAAAGATAGACAAGAGGTGTAATGTAATGAGCTGAGTAGCAGCTCTGAGACAGTTTCATGTTGATGGGACTGTAGAGGGCACAGG
Organism: Chaetura pelagica; assembly: GCF_000747805.2. Lineage (NCBI taxonomy): Eukaryota > Metazoa > Chordata > Aves > Apodiformes > Apodidae > Chaetura > Chaetura pelagica. The sequence goes on along the minus strand of NW_009954194.1, from coordinate 2,882,824 downwards.
AACAAACGAGAAGCTATCAAATGTCTTCTAAGTAGAGAATTGCTTCAATGAGAAATGGGAACATACCCAGTACTGTTGGTGGCAAACTCTTCAAATCTGCAAAATGACCAATTTAGTAAAGAAGAGGTAGGATAGAGCAGTGAAAAGAACCCAGTTCTAAGAAAGCTTGTACCTTAACAATCTTCATGCCAGCAAAATTTGCAGGGTAATCTTCATTTCTCTGTTCAATTTTGCTATGGGATTATATCTGTATTTTGCCTTCTAGTGCCTGCTACATGAAAATATTTTTTTCATTATTGGTGAGTCCAATGCAAAGGTTTTGCCCCATTAATCCAAACCCATGGCTGTATTCTTTCTTCCTCCCCCCCCCCCACCTTACTACTTCCTGTTAAATTGTGTTGAATTCTAGCAAGCGTAACTTTAATTACTCCATAGAAAACTGAACCTGAAACGGTGACAAGACATAGGCAATGGACAGCTGACAGTATTTTTTGTTTTATTAAAAGGGAGAAATTATGTACATTGATAGTAGATAAGCTCTTGCTGCAATGGCTATTTTACTACTGACCCATTTGAGCACTTCAGCCAGTTAATTGGCCTTTATAGCTAAATTAGTAAGCATGAATGTTATAAATCTGAGAGGCCCTTTCCAGCAAAGTGAAGACTATCATCAGTTCTTGCTCTCCTCAGAAAGACTAAAAGTTAGGAGAATATCACTTCATCATTGAAAACATGCATCATGCTGTCGCATAAGAAAAGTTGTCCATGGATTTCTCCAGAACTGAATCAGTTTAATTCGTGAGCAAAGGAGTTCATAAATTATCTGAGACAGTCTCACTGACTGCCAAAATGCAAAATTATTATTAAAAAAACAGGACCATGTATCAGACAATACCTCATGCATTCAGCATAGCAGACGAACAACACTGAACTTGAGCTGCATAAGAGGGGAAAAACTAATCAGGAGTCCTTACTTCAAGAAACTGGGCATACTGATTTTTAAGTTACATGCAACTATAGGGAGTTCCTTCAAATACAAAGCAAAATATACGGCTCATGTTGCTTCTGCTGAAAAAGGTCTTATAAATGTGAATAATCTGTAATCATTAAAAAAAAATTGTTAGTGTACTTGTGGAAAGTACAACCTCTCATTATTAATTAGTAGATCCTGAAATCACACTGTTATAAAATTGAACCAATTAGTTGGGAGTCTCTACTCCAAAAACTTGCTCTCTAAATTCTTAGAAAGCCAATGAATTGGGTGATATCACAAACTCAGTTAAAACATCTGCAAATGAATAATGACTTTGTAATCTTGATGATGTTCTTTAGCACAGTGGTTTGGGCAATGCCACTACATCCATGCAGGCATTACTGAAGGCAGACAGTATTTCCAAACAGATAAGGCACTGAGCAGGTATAGCCAGAGTATAATCCAGGCTCATCACTAACATTGAGTAATTCTGTTCAGCTGTGAATGCCGTTCTTGTAAGCCACTGCCTAGGGTTCAGCTGAATGTGATCCAGGCCTAGTTTGGTGTGTGACAGCTCTGTGGCTAAGGCTCAGTTTTACTGAGAAAATTATTATTAAGTAAGGAAGTACGTGAGCTAAAGATACATAAGATGAGAGAAATAAAAACATAATCAGAAGTGCAGTAGCTGAGACAGTAGTAGTCAGCAGCTCAAGGATATAAGAGAAAAAATACTGCTATGAATATGTATAAAACAAAAAAGACAAAGCAGAGCATTAGAAGACAGCAACTCAGCAACATCAGGGGTCAGTTACAAGAAGGAACAGACCCATTTCTTAATCCACTTTCCTGACAATTGCCTGGCTGGGAGAGGCTCATCAGCTGTATGGGTTCCTACTGAGGCCGGTAAGCATATTAATCCTTACGCTGCTTTTAGTCCTTGCTATCTACTATGTTAACCAATAAATGATACCTGAGTAATCTTAAATTGTGTACATCATGTGTGCAAGGTAAAAGATGCCCAAATGAAAGTGACTTGATGCAGCACAGCTATGCACGCTCCCACCCTTATTTCCTCAATGATGCCACTCAGTGGTCCAGTGATATCACCAATCCAAATAAGAAAGGCATCCTGCTCTCAGCTGGGGCTCTGCTTCCCTGTGGTTCAAATAAGAAATTGGACCAAAAATGTTAATGTTATTGATCATTCAGGTATTTGACAGACAAACAGAAAAATGACTTCTTCTCCTAAATAGACTAATGCCTTCCTTGAGGATGACAGAGGAAGTGGTCAGAGATCAACAACGAGAATCACTGTATAAGATGAATGTTTTAAAAAGGAGCCTGGAAAAGGAATTAGAGACTGTTTTACAACTAACAGGCACGTTGCACAGACACATGTATTTAGTATGTATTTAATATATTTGATAGCACATGTGGTTTTTTGTTGTATTGTAGGGTATATAGTGCAAAAACATGCTCTAGTTAACCATTTTATGATGTTGAACAACATAAAGCACTGTCTGCGTTGAGAAAATAAGGACTTGTGAGTCAGACAACTTTGTGTATAATAAATGCGGCACATTAAATCTGGCAACAGCAGATCACAAGAAGAAGATTTCTCACAGAGATGCAGAAAGACGCTCCGTGTGAGTTTTTGCTGATCTTCTTGGTGATGAAAAGAAATCTCTCAGCTCTATTTTGACCCTGAATATTCTCATTTCCATAACAAAATATTTGCAATTACTTTATATATTTTTTTTATCCTGTGATATTAAGATTACTTATCCAAAATGAGTGCCTGCCAGGCTGATATCACACTCAAAAGATCATGGTTTTCCATGTAATTCATCATTTTTCATCTTTTATTCTGCTTTCAGTAAAAATATTGATTTTTCATGTATGCTAATATATTCTAGGTGTTTACGGAGAATATAACTACTGACATGTTATCCTTCCTTTTCTATCTCTAGAGTGCTTTCAGAGGTCTATAACACACTTTAACACATCCAATTTAATTAGTGCAATTTTTACCACTTTAACATAGAATTTCATAGTGAAACAGAAGGGGTTCGAAAGTTCATGAGAATTTGCTTCTGAAAATGAAATTTTGACTTACAAAAGTGTATCATAGAGCCTGATTAATGCAAGGGTTTGAGTCTGAGGTACACAAACTCCAAAAAATATATGTCACCATAAGGATATGTTACCAGCTCAGGTTGTGAAATTGTGCAGCCTCTTGTATTCCAGGAAAAAGAATTAAAAAAATATTTTTCTATATCATTAGGAAGAGGAAACCTAATTGAAGAAGGAATAAATGAGTTCTAATGGTAATCCTACATCATCAGGGTAAATCAGATTTACTAATGTCAGCTAGTCAGATCTTGGTCCCAGTAGATATAATGAAGATCCAGAGTAATTTATTTGATCTTAAAATGATTAGTATTCTTTATCTCCCTTAATTAATCTGAAATTTCTCAGAATTTTCTTAGGAAACTATTTCAGGGGACTATATGCAAAGTATAACCTGGATAGTAATCCTAGTTTTGTACTCTTTTCCATGACATTTGCTTTTTTTGCCATTGTTTGAGATGAGATAAATTCATCAATGCTTTCATTTAAATGTCTATCCATTTATTTTTATGCAATGCAGAACAAAATTCCATGATAACTTAAAACTATGAACATTTTACAAAAAATGTAGTACAGGTACCAGTTTCCTTTTTGGCACCAGTTACCATATATATGAAAGGACCTGGCTGATTCTAATGTCATGACATCAATTAATAATTGGCATTTGGAAACTGCCAATAAAATACAAAACAAAACAAAACAGGTTTATGTGTTAAACTGATACAAAAATTGAGGGAAAAGCATAAAGGGCACTTTATTTTAATGCCAAAGTTTTGTTCTGAATACTATTGCTCTTCTAGCAAGGTTGTTCCTAAGAAACATGCTAAGATTAATGGCCAGAATAGAGGAAAGTGATTGCATGACACTTGTATTACCTACCCAGTTACCTACTCGTACTTAGGTCTATGTTTAGCAGAAAGGAGCATTTAAGATATGAAGGTAGCAGAATTATAATGTGGGCTTGGTTACTACACAGGAAAATGAGTGAAGAGACCTTGGATAAATGGAGGAGTGTATGGATATTTTGCCTGGAAGAGTTTTTGCAGATAGATGCTATATGTAGCCCAATGCATTTGTTTTTTTCTCCAGTAAAATATTCATATGGGACTAAACTCTGCCTCAACAGGGTATGAATTAGCATGAGACAAAAGGCTGAGCTCTCTCTGAGGAAGAGAGAAATTACCTTGCATTAGCTGTTCAATTTAATAGATGTTTTTCAGTTGGAACTCCTGTAATAAAACTAGAAAACTATGTGAACTACTATTTGGTGGATTCCTAAACAACTATGATGACAAGTAATTAGTCAGGAAGTTTGTGTTGGGAAGCTAATTATTGTATGCCAAAAATGTATAATAGTTTTTATTTGTAAACTTGTGTTTCTTCAAATAGGCTACTATGGAACATAATAGAGGCAATGAAAAGCAGCATTCCATTGACTTTTTTTCAGAATATTTTGGTATACCTGACTCCAACTGTCAGCTTGTCTGCTGCTAAAATTATATTATATGTTGTTCATCTGCACAATCTTATGTGTTCATAAGAGTTTTATGAGAATTTTAAAGAAAACTCTTATTTGAATATGCAGGTTACAATAACAGATGAAATTATCCATACTGATACTCAAGAACTTACTCTTGTTTCTGATAAGAAATTCTGCACATATTAACAATTCAATTTATAAGGTCTGAATGATATAAATTACCCAATACCTAAAAACTACTCTGAGTTTATCAAGAGCTAGAAAACTACACAGGAAGCTTTTTTTTTTTTTTTTTCCCCAGAAATTATCTATAGATCAAGAGTTATTTGTTGATGGTATTCATAAGCAACAGTCATTGTGCACCAAATTGGCAAAATTTAAGTGGCTAAAAAAATGCACAAAAGTGTGGTCTTAGTTTTACACAAAAGACTGCACAGTACATTCAGTTTTACCAAACTAAATTCCTAGGTGCCTTCACTACTTCCTTGCAAGCAAAGAACTGTTATCCTTACAGCAGAGATTTGTGCTTGTTACTTGGCAGTCTTCTACACCTGTCTGAAATTTATAGTTCAGCCATCCCTGAGCCTATATTACTTGAAAAGCTAAAATTGATGGCTGTGCTTGGAATACACATAATAGAGAGAACACAGCATCTGTTAAAACATTCCTGTTGAGGTTGGTGCTTCCAAGCCTTGATAGAATAAAACCAAGAACCTTCAATTGGATTTACCCACTCCCTTGAGGTAGTTATACCCTTCTGTTCTGCAAGGCTGCTCTTCAACCAGCCCTTAGGCAAGGACCAACCCTACTTTGGTTTTGCTATTTTGTTGTTACATGACAAGAGGTTTAACATTCATAGTCCCTGTTTGTAAGACTATTCCTAGTTAACCCACACTGTTATACAGGCAGCAAAAGTAAGGCTGGAAATACAAGTCTGACTACTCCATTGTTATAGTCTTAATCAGTAGAACTTCATGTCATCTTCATTGACGTTCTGTTTTTAGGCCCATTTGAAACAGAGGAGTAAATAAGCTGCTTGGCAAAGCATATATTTAAATATAAGGTCTCCAATATTTTATTTCTACCCAGCCACCTGAGACTGGGTATACCTATAGCTATAGTTCCTATACTTAAAATTCTTCTTGCTGTTTTGAAGCAAGGAATGATTTTGTTTTATAAGACTTCCTAATCTCTTTGTCTAAAAGCACGTACTGAATTCTGTGAACTCTGGAGAAAAGGAAGAGGCTTTGAAAAAAATACCTGTTATGGAGCCATCTCCATTGGAGGCAGCTTTTTTTAGGAATAACCATACAATATGAAGCTGCGGATTTAGTCTTGAAGCTGGTTAAATAAACATGCACAGATGTGCTGCTTAGTAGAAGGAAGCTGAATGATAAATACCTCACTCAGTCTGAAAGAAGAAAAGAATAAAAAAGGATTCATGATTTAAAAAAAGACAGAACAACAAAAAAAGTGTGAGAGAAGCAAAGACACAATTGTGTTTAAAGCTGAGACCCCACTGTTATATTTAATTAAAACATAATTTGTTCAATTTGCTTTGATTAATGATTTTCATAATTATTTTAGACTCACTCACAACAGCTGTAAATGCTTTTTTCTTCATAAGAATGTGCATTCTGCACCTGTTTAAGATTAAACTTCATTAGCTTTCTAGTAAACTGTGTTAACCTTATCAATAATTTAAAATATATATCCATGTTAATAATTATAGTATCAAATATGATTATATCTTTACATTGAAGCATTAACAGGATCAAAGATATATAGGATTTTGTAAGAGGCTTTAGGACTCTTCAAGGCTTGGTTTCATGGCACTGGGAAGCTCCATTTTTAATTCTACAGAGGGCTAAGGCCAGGTATCTTAATAATGTATCTTTATTTCCATAAATATTTTGGCTAGTAAGTACAATTTAAACAGCAAATTTTATGGAGTCACTCATTTCCTTGACAAGTTTAATCATTAGTGCAGTACAGTAAGTAAATTCTTATACTGTGCTTAACTGTTATTCTCCTATACTATCCTTATGAAATGGGTATTTAGTTCTTACATTATAACAAATTTTGTTGTGCTGTGCCCTCTGATTTGAATGCTTTTTTAAAGCCTATAATGGAAAAAGTTCTGAAGAGAAGAGTTGCTCTTATGTGATGCATTTACCTCTTCGTTCTTTTATGTCACTACATAACTTTAACTGGATGTACATCTACTTTCATCTCTTGTCTTTTTTTTTCATATGTGAATGATAACATTACAGGAGGATGAGTAAAACAATCCCATTTTCCTTGTAAGGATTTTAGCTTATTGAACCCATGTATTACCCTACTACATCAGGGCATCTCATGTCTTTCAAAAGCCAGGGTTTTATCTCTCAGCTCCACTTGTCTTCAGTCAAAGCCTGAGGCTACAATTTGAACTCTGGCCTTCACACTGCCAAGAACTCCAAGTCAACCAACTGGGTGAAAACATTACCTGCAAACATGTGTTTCCCTGAAGGTAGAAATAACCCACTGAGGCTAAGAAAAGGCATAATGCCAATGTCTGGTGAGGTGATTTGTACTGACACATGCTTGACTATGCAACACTTGTTACTGTATATACACCAGTGTGGCATTTACTTGGCTTTCACTTTGATGAATCATACCTCTAGAGAATACTTCGGTAAATTAGTGAAGCTGGCATAAGATAAAAGAATAATCTTCCTCTTCATAATAAAAGAAGACGTAACTTGTAGCAAACATTTTAGGAAGTCACTACAGAATCTCTGAAGGAGCAGTAGAAATTGTGCATCACAGCAAAGTGGTATTTTGCACATGGCCTGATTTAATTGCATGTTGGAATGTCATCCTCCACATGGATAATGATCTGGAAATACTTAAAACTGGCAACTAACCCAGACTTTACATTAGTGTAACTGCATTGACCTAAATAGTCCTGATTTTCAGCTTATGAAGACCAAATTCTGAGTTAATCAATGGTAAAAGAAATACCAAAATGACAAGTGCTCTGATTTGGGGTACCAGCACTGATTTGGTAATGAAAGGAACAAAATGATATTGTACCTCACCTTCCTCACCAGTATTTCCTGAACACTTAACCTATGGAAAAGACATCATAAATTTGCACACTTAGACTTTTGGTTTTGTATCACAGGAGTTTCCCAGTGAGCAGTATTTAGGCAGAAGTTCATGGTTTGAAAACTCAGATATATTCACTGGTAACTGACTCATTAAAATGATATTTAATTGATTGCCTAGAGCAAAAGTGAGGGCAATTATAGTTAACTTCTTTTAGACTGTCTTGAGATCAGCAGTCTTGAAAACGCTATATAAAAGTGAGTGGTAAAAAAAAGAGCAAATTTTGTTATTATGGAATTTTTTGAAGAAGACATAAGTAAATTAAATATTTGGAGTAAGAATGTGTTCACAGTACATTAATGACAGCTTTATCTTACCACTCAGAGTCCAATTCCAGACGAGTGTCAGTACGAGAGGAGTAGATTATTCAATGTAGTAGAGGTCAAAATCCCAGCAGACTGCATCTATGCAAGGATGACATAAGATGACATGTGACAGAAGAGCTTACTAATATACACACAAGATTAAATACTTTGGAAAGAACCTTCTATTAGTATTATGTTGTCTCCTGCTATCACAGAAAACATTTTTTTTCCCCTATAATTTCTGACCTATAGTTTAACTCATTCTAATTTATCTGAGTTCCCTGAGTTCTTGTATGGAGAAAGGAATTATGAAGAAAGATATTACTCAGTATTTTCTGAACATAGCAGACTTGATCCAACATGATGATGGTTTGCACAAGGAAAGGAAGTGGTTTTTGGCAGGAGAAACAGATGTATGTGACAAATTTTTTTACACAAGATTTTTTTGTGAAGTGCTAAAACCAAGTGAGTTTTGATATTTCTCAGGGAGAAAAGGTTAAAGCTGCTATTAAGAAAGGGTGAGTTGACAGTGATCATTCAGAGTTCATAATGTGTTTTTCCTTCACTTTGTAAAAAATGCCTTTGAGGGATGAAGAAGCTGATGAATTCAGTGTAAATCTGTGAATGAAGGTGATGTGAATGGCAACAGCAAAGTGTGAATTGGAGAACACCTGGAACTGATCTTTGTAAATTGTGATGGGAAATAATGTTCATTCTAACACAAAATCTAGTTTGAAATATAGACTGAAAAACTTGTCTGTTGCGGGTTTTTGTGACTCCAAATACTGAAGACAAAACCAAAGAAAGAAAATACTTTTAATTAAGTTTCTATTGAAGTTTGAAAGGCTCTGCCATCATTATGTTGCGAACAGAATTAGAAGTGAAGCTTAGATATTTTAAGCAATTTGTGTTTTCACTATTACTTTCTCCCTTTCATAAATTAGATCTTAACTCTGGAAAAATTTGTATATAGTTTTATTCACTGAAGTCAACAAAACTGATAAATGTAAAACTAAATGATTGTGTCTTTGCAAAAATTGGCACATTACTCTGTAGATAAATTCTCATTTGGTGGGATTTGCTGCAGTGTTCTGTTCAGGTTTATCATTGTTTGTGAGATTTTCCAATTTAAAAAAACTATTTCTGTTGAGCTACTGTGTTCCTGTTTGAAAGCTGCTAAGCTGCTTTTTTTGTAACATTAAAAATCAAACTCCTAGAGGAAAAATAAAATGGTTTTGATAAGTATTTACAATTTTCTTGAAGGGCAATAATGTCCTTCCAGTAGTTCAGGGAGATATGTAGCTTAGACACATCATTTGAAGTATTTGCTTGCTTTATGAACAATCTAAACAATCTGTTAGACTAGGAAGGCAGTTGGCTGCCTCCAGATCTACAAACAGTACTGATGTTTATGTCAAACATTTTCCAACAGCAATTGCACTGTTGAAAAGGTTTTTCTCAGACAACTTTTTTTCAAGTGTTTTGTATTTCTAAACAGTTGGAAAAAAATCTGGTCTTTTTCTGTTTGGTTTGGCTTGGGTTTTTTTTTTTGTTTTGTTTTGTTGTTTTGTTTGTTTGTTTAATTCCATTTATACTCAAAAGAAAGTGGGAAAATACTTTTGCTTCCTTCAGTAACGTGTTAAAATCTAACTAAAAATATATTTTACTAAATATAGGCAGACAACACAGTATGTTTCAAGGTAAAAGTAAAACGGAAAGATCTGAGCATTCTAAACTTTTTTTGAAATAAGACTTACAGACTATCTCAAGATGTACAGTAGTTCAATATTTAAAATAAATGTGCATATAAAAAAAATTATTTTATTTTTTTTTAAATAAACAAAGCTGATAAAATAACATGTACATTTAGACAGACATATAACAGAGTATGGTTTGGGCCCTGAAATTCAGTGGTACGATTCCCTTTTGTGAAGCCAAAAATGGTAATTTTCATCTGTAGAATATAAAAAACATTTAAAAGACAAGGAAGTAATCAGCTGAATGTCAGTGCTATGCAGCTTCTCCTGTATCTCTTTCTGAAAAACAAATGTGAGATGTTATTTCAGTTTAATTGATAAATAAGAATTCCCTGCTTTTTGCTGTCTTGTATCTGCTTTAAGACAAAAAAAGTAAGCAACATTTACCAAAGGCAATATTATTGTATGTATATTTGATTGATTAAAATAAGCAAACAGAAAAACCTCTCAGTTGATTTGCATAATACTATTTATAAATAGAGCTGTGAATAATTTGCATGTAAGATTTTACTCTTACTTTTTAGACTTCTTTAGAATTTGAAAAAAGGAATCTCAGTGTAGTGCAGTGTTTGTCCTATAACAACAAAAAGTAACTGATGGGCTCTGAGGTTGCTGCCAGCCTGTTGCTCCTTATTGTTGCTTCTGTCAGCACTAGGACAGTCCAGCTTTGGGACTGTAAGGTTTCTTTAAATAACTTTATTTTTAGTATGTAGGAGAAGTTTCTATCTTTTAGCTTTTCATTTGTCACATTTAACTGTATTTCTTATCTGTGTCTGTGACAATGGCAGTATTTCTGCCCATATCTGTCTTTTTTTTGGCCAAAATTAAGATGTCTGGAGTTAGACAGAAAAGTAGTAACTCTTGAGGGACTAAGACATAGAGCAGCAGGGAACCTGAGTATTTGTGAAACTGGAATCAGAGCCTTATCATTTCTATGTGAAACTAAGTGTAAGGAAAACTATGGCAGTGAAATACTTTGCTAAATGGCTTAGAAAGACAGAAGTTGTGAGAGACTTATGCTTTTACTTAATGTCATGGTCCAGCTGATGAGAATTTCATACTTGAACTCAGTTTTGTGGTTAGATGACTTACATTGAGATCCATTTATATTCTGTTGCATTTGTTTTTTATTTGTTCCCTATTAGGATGCAAGTAAAGAGATCCTCTTACCTGTTGTTATATGCAGCACGGGATATATGTAAAAAATCTGAAGAGGTCTTAAGGGAGTAAGGGTTTTCTGATATCCCAGTATATTTGGAATGATGAAGAGGAGAAAAAGAAAACTATTATATATAATGAAAAGAGATTTTAGGGAAGTTCTGGAGAGGTGGCTTTATTCCATAAACATGTTTAAGTATTGCTAGCCTCTGAACTTCTCCAATAGCAATATTAATGGAGTGCTTTGCAGTTCACCACCAAAGTTGCATATATTTACTCTTGTATAATTCATAGAAAAGACCTTATGTTCCTTCTTGCAGGAAAATAAACCTGAACTCTGACACTCTCATGTATCTCCCTCTGGTATATTCACATCTGGAGCAGCTTTGCAATTAGATTGACATCTTGCATAACCATACAAGTTTTGATTCCATCATAATCTCAAATTAATTAAGGGACTTATAATTGTCTTGATCCTTAAAATTGACTTTGTCGTAATTGTCAGGCTGGAATTTCAAAGTCAGGCTGTATGGTTCTTGGTAAGACTTGAACTGCTACCTATGAAGTAATTTTATGATGTGCTGGTTCTCCCCATCTTGGTTAAAGTGGAACTTGTTTTAGAACTTTGTTTTAAGGACACTTGCTTTCTTAAAATTATGAGATCACTTTCTTTCCCCAGTCTTTATCATTTTACTTCTCATGTAATGCATGAAAGCTTGAAGTTCAGTCTCACTTTCTTAGTATGTTGTAATTTTTGCATGTACATTTCTAAGTTAATTTTATATTCTGCCTAAGTCATAATACATTGATCAGAGCATCCAATAAAAGGGCAGGTGCTGAATTTGATAAGTAAAGATTTGGAAAAGGTTGTAATGGCTGAAAATATGCTCCAAATTTAGGCATAGTCGTGTGAAAGAAAATAGGATCGTGTGATGGGAGCTGCAGAACTAAGGAAAAAGTGGCACATGATGTTCACAGACCAGGGGATGTGTGCAGGGGAACATGAATGAATGAAGACACTATGTAGGCAAATTACGTTTCTGTCTTGATTTGCAGTGTTAAAAATATGTCTTTTAAAAGAGAAGATCTCAAGAGCCATTATTTCTTCTTGGTCTAGAAATCATACAAATCCATATCAATGCATTCATCTTTTAGATTCACATTAAATATCTGTGACCTTTTCATTTTTTCTTTCTCTCTGCCCTGTACCATTCAATGTAATAACTCTCACAGGCATATTAACTTCACTGCTGTGCATGTTCCCCTCACTAGACAAAAGCCTCTCTGCAGAAAAGCAGAAGATTGAATGGTAAGTACTTTTTTGAAGTGAATTAGCCTGTGTTCAACAGGTACCTTTACTGCTGAAACTTGAATAGCAGCAGGTGAATTGTTGAGGAGATTGGTGGGCCCTGTGGGTTAAATACAGCTATCAGCAAATGGAAGTTTTATCAAGGAGCACTGTGAGCTGGGTGTCTTCTCTCTGAGCCTGAACCTGAAAGGTCAGAGAGAAGTTCTACAGGACTCAGGTATTGCACTCCAGGAGACTGGTTAATAGTATCAAATTACGAGGGAAAGAGATGTGATGCAGACACAGCTGGTACTTCAGAGCTTTGATTGGGAAGGCACTTCAACCTGCTAAGCACCTTGATAAAAATGGTTTCAGTGTAATGAAAGGGGACATGCAATGCCAACCACCATTAAAATAACTGAGAAGAACTCCTGAAAATTATCTTTAATTATTTTTGTTCTGTCCATGGCTAATACCAACCACAACTTTATTGTATAAATGTCATAGACAAGGAGGAACATTTTCTATTTGCCTGCAATATTTGTGAGCAAGTAGCAAACAGAGGAGGGAAGATAGTGTGCATGCATGCTTACTGAGTCTGTCACATTCTGCATCTTCCAGACAGTTGTTCTAAGTCCTAAGTCAAATCAAGATAATATCTGTGGATCTACACAAATCATTTAAATTGTTCCCTTGTCTGCACATGTCTTTTACATAAAAAAAAAACAAACAACCCAAAATGAAAAAATCAAAACCATGTTATGGGATGTTGGCTTTGTTCTAGTAAAACGCAAGTTATTTTTTTACTATAGCAACTATTGGGTCTTTTGTGGTTTGGTATTTTGTTTACTTGTTTGTTTGTTGTAACTTCTGAAAGACTATAATGAATAACTTGCACAATGTGTTCCACTCAGCCTGCTGCCCTTCTGAAATGAAACAGCTTTTGAGGACAGGAGCCACTGTGCAGCATGAACTTTTGAACATGGATTGACCTATTTTCTTCCTTCTGAGCTCTCTGGTACTTCCTCTTTACTGGCTAGAGCCGTAAAAAAGAGGCTTAGGGAAGAACGTATGAGGAAGCATTTCCTGAAGGCAAGTAGCCACCTCGTCATTTTATTGATTGCTTTTCCTGTTCAGGCACAGGGTGAACACCTTCCCCTACTGAAGCCTTGTTTTTAAACCAAGAATCCCCTTTCAATTTTCTGCCATTTAACTTAAACAGACATTATATTAAAGGAATGAAGATGCAAATGAAATATGTTAGCTTCCTTATATGTCAACATTTGGCAGTGGCAGGGACAATAAAATTTACCTTCTGAGCTATGTGATTTCTGGACTGTTGTTTGGATAAGGCAGTGGGGAAAGGGAAATAAAACTAGTATGTCAGAAATTAAATTGTGGATGTGAAAGGAGAGGTTCATAAGAACAGTGACCAAGACAAGGTAAAAACTCAAAAACATACAAATAAATTAATATGTTTATGAGACTGAAAGGATGAAGCACACATAATAAAATATGACTTGTGGATATGAATACACACACATTCCTGCAGAGGAATAAGTGAGTGTTTAGATAAAAAAAAATTAGGTCAAGGAAATGTTCTGGATCTGATTATCACAGCCAGTCTGTGTCTTTGCACTGCTCTGCTGATGGAATCTCACACTCATTCAGCTTTCTTTCACAGCTGGATTGCATGAGTTCTGCAGCACAAAGGAGTCAGGATCTGTGTAGCCCTGGTTCCTTAGCCTTGGAGGTCTAAAAATAAATGTTGTCAACAGGAAAGAAGTGTTGTGAGATTATTTCAGAGGCTGAGTAAGTCACAGTTTCAATTTTTTAATTCAACCCAAAACAGTTTAATTGGTCTAAATATTAGCTTATATTTGCAGAAATATTTAAAAAAAAAAAAAAGGAAAAGGAAAAGGGAAACACTACGGAACAATTGTTTAATAAGCAATAGAAATGTAGGAAACCTTTGTTGACCTTCTGCTGCTATAATTTTATGCCTCAGCAGGACACAGAAATAAAAATTAACAGTTATGCTCTGCAAATACACACAAAACCAGAACACTTCATATACAAAGCAAAAATATTTTTCTGTAATTACCTTTTAGTTTACCATTATTGCATTTTGTAGTGGAAGTAAAAAACCCAAACAACTCACCCACAGAGTCACACTCCAGAATACTTCATTAATCAACACAGATACTATATTTTTACACTAAATAAATAAATGCAAGTCTTTTCAACTGTTATTTTGAAATTTCATGCACCTGGCAGGTATCTATGGTCACATCACTGTAAGATGTAAAGTATTTTAAAGCATTTATCATAGTTCAGAAAGACACACGTGTATGCTTCTCCAAAGTCTCTGGGTATCTTCAGGAGTAAGCACAGATTGCCATACTCTTTCAGATATACACAGAAATACAGTATTGTATTGAGTGCAGGTGGCAAAGTTTTGTTAGTGGGAGGGCTGCAGGGGTGGTCTGTGTGGGAAGAGGTCAGGGACTGCCTCAGACACAGCTGAGTCCATGAGTGAAGTTTGTGGTGTCCCTGGGAAAACGTTTAAGAAAAGGCAGAAAAGAGAGGGGGAGGGAACAAAAGGAGTGAGAAACAGCAGAGGGAACACCAAGGTCAGAGAAGGAAAACTGGATCAAGCTCCTCAAGGCACAAGAATGGTCCATTCCAACATGCTTGGAGTCATGCAAAAGTGGTGGAATGCAAGCATGGATGAATAGGAGCAATAGAACATGAGGAAATGGCCTCAGGTTGTGCTATGGGAGGTTTAAATTGGATATTAGGAAAAAAATGTATACTGGAAGAGTAGTCAGGCACTGGAAGAGGCTGCTTAAGGAAGTGGTCAAGTCACCATCCCTGGAGGTATTTAAAAAGAGTGGATATGGTTCTTAAGGATGTGGTTTAGTTGTGGACTTGGACTTGGACTTGATGATCTTAAAGGTCTTTTCCAACCAAGACAGTTCTATGATTCTAATAAGGTACTTCTCACTGAGCTCTTTCCTGGTGAGGTCTGCTTACAGCTTCCTGTGCTGGAAGACTGAACAAGTGAAGTACTAGCCAGTTGAATAAAATCAAGTTGTGGGTATGTAAACAAATGTATGGGAGGCTTAAATGCTGTCTTATTTTCCTTTAATGAGTAGTAATGGAGAAGGTGGAGTCACTCTTCTGAGAAGTGTACAATGAGAGTGCAAGGTGCAACAGACAAGTTTCACAAAAGAAATTCCATTAGAATCTAAGGGAAAAACTCTTCACAGTGAGAGTGATGAAAGAGCAGACCATTTTGCACAGAGAGTCTGTGGAACCTCTGTCCTTGGAGATATCTGAATCTTGACTGGATTTGACTCTGAACAACCTGATCAAACTTCAAAGCCAGTCCTGCTTTGAGCAGGGTGTTGGATGAGATAACCTCCAGAGGTCCCTTCCAATCTAAATTATTCAGTGATACTATGACGTCTGTCAGATGCTCTGGCTCTAGGTGATCACTGAACAGCAGCTTGCTTTCATGTAACCAATTCACAGGAGTGTAGGCAGGAATAGGCAAGCTTTTACACCCTGAGAGGCAGGTGCTGCCTAGTTCCCTATGAGCAATACTTGTCAGAGATGGCAGAATGGCCAGGAAGAAAGGTATGTCTTTCTGAACAAAGAGAAACTTGTCTGAGGTAGAGGAACCAGAAAGATACTTTTTCCTTTCATTTGTGACTAAGGGAATTAACTTAGGAGTATTGGTTATCAATATTTTTGTGAGTAATTAGCTCACTAACAGTTCTTTCATTACAGTTACTGTACTGTGTAAAAAAAGTAGAGTAATATGCAATATGAAAGCAAACATTTCTGCATCCATTTTCTAATATAAAATAATTTTTAATGACACAGTTACTTCCTTTATTGTATTAAATGCTTAAAGCATAAATATAACACATCTAGGAAAATTATGTTATCTAAGTCCTATGGCATAATTTTAAAGTATATTCTAGCCCAGACACTGTATTGAGAACACTGTCAATATAATATTTCAGAGGAAAACCACTATATACTCCTTAAGTAGAGCTCTGTGTAAGTTTCACTCAATAAGAATTGTTAAGGTTTTTTGAGTTCAAGAATAGTTCCTTTATATTATTTTAATACCATTTTAATGAATTAATACTAAAAGCACACCACACTGGGAAACGTTCTTAGTTCCCCTGAAAATAGAAGAAGTCACTTCTAAAAAGATGAATATTGTTATTCTTCTCTAAGTTAAAAACCGAGCACTCATTTTCTGATTTAATTCCTTTTCCATAGAGTGATGAGATCCCAAGGTCACAGAATTAAAGAGCACATGTCTAGAATGGATAGTGTGAATAGTTCTACACTGACTCCTTCAATGCATGCCCACAGTCACAAATGTTGACTTACCCTTTTATTTTTTATCACCTGCTCCCAAACACTAATAGCTAAAAAAACCCCTGGAAATTTAATTGCTAAAAGATTCTGAAACTGCAGATTGTAGAGTAAAGCAGTAGAACAGCTGGAAATACAAGTGTGGGGTGTGAAAATGTGGTCTTAAAGAGCTGACACTGCTGAGCTAGTTCTATATGTAGGCTTTTATGCTCCATTGAAATAATGGAAGGAACACAAGGTGAAAAATCCACAGTGTTTGATCAGGACTTACTGCTGTGTCATTTGTAGCTGGCTGGGGTCCATAAGCATCATTTCAGTAGGGGATTTTCCACAAGACCTGAAGGATGCTACATCGGATTCTCCAAGGGAGAGGTTTACAGGTGCAATGGAGTGTGTAGGAGGCAGCATAAAATGGTCTGGAAGACAAGTTTGGAGATGAGTAAGAGCTGTGAATGGCATGGAGGGAAGTAAGGTCAGGTTCATGGTAGAACAGTGGTTGAAGGTGGGTTTATGGCCTCAAAGTGGAGAGGGAACCAGTGAGAGAACCTTCAGGAGGGGTTGAGAGAAAGCCAGGATGATCTGTGGATGCACTCTCCCTGTAAGTGTTCAAGTCCAGGTTGGTGGGGATTTGAGAAGCCCAGTTTAGTGGAAGGTGCCCCTACCCATAGCGGGGGTGTTGGATCTGTGTGATCTTTAAAGGTCCTTTCCAACTAAAACCATTCTGTGATTCTGTGAAACTACTTTTGAACTGATATTCAGCAGTCACAGAGAAGTATAACCAGTAAGGGGCCAGTGGAAACCATATGGCCCAATCACTTCTCAGAGTGGGCCCAGCTTGGCACATAGGCTTGCAGTGTGTACTGTAAATTCAGTGAGATGTTGGGAGGCACATTTGGATGAATAACCATGTGTGAAATAGCACTGTATCAAAACACAGCACACTAAATATATCTTCAGAATTAAGCATGTATGTTTGACTAATCTAAACAACAGTGTGTGTACCTCTTGCTGATTTTTCATTAAGTGATCCCATTTCAATAAAGTATACAAAAGAAATGTAAAAGAAATTTGCTATAGAGGAATTCACTGTTTCACTTAACAGCCACTTTGTGCACCTGTTATGAAAAATAAAGGAGCAAAAGACTATTATGCAAAAAGAATCACGTGGTTCTGAAGTAACTTTGCTGAACCTAGTAAGCAGTGTTAGTCTCTTACCACTTCTTAGAAAACTGGGTCAGAAAGTAATTCTGTGGAGAAATCTCTCCAAAGCCATCTCTCCAATCCTGCATATGTGAAGTTAATGAATTGTGTGCTAACTTCAGCTGACCAAAAGAATAATTGGAAGAGAAGAAAGGTAAACTAAAAGGAAAGAGTAGGATGTAAATATTTATTCTCTAGGATAACAATGATTCAAACACTGTATCATTCAAAAATAGAGAAAGATAATACAATCCTCTCCACAGGGTTAACTATGTATATAGGTCTGAATTTAAATATGTGTAGCATTTTCTGCAAGACCATTGGATTTTTCAGCTGTCATAGCAATCTATTTTTCTCCTCTACAAACAAAACTCAAAACATAGTTTTTGGTTCTCAAATAATTGGACTTGTGCTAAAATAAAATTGCTGCTTCTTACATAGTGACTATTCTCTGAAATGTGTTCCCTGTAGCTTTGTGCACTTTTTATTCTCTCAGGTGCTTCAAGCTTCTTCCATCTCTCAATATAGAAAACATAAAGCATTTTGCAAAAAGTGCATTGAAGAACCCAAACATAACAGTTTGGCATATGCTGCTTTTACCATATGACTATCATTTTTACATCAATATGTAGTGTGAAAGTGACTGGAAACTGAAGGGAAAAAAACAAAATCGAGTTTCTTAATTTTTCACTTGTAAAAGGTCCACTTCAGGTTCTGTTGAAATCAAAGGATTTCTGGACAGCCATTGACGTGAAGCAGAAATGGACTGAGATTTTTCAGTAGGATTCTGTAAGGTTTTGTTGCAAGGCAGAGCTCTCCCACAATTAAGGTCCAGGCCTGAAACTTAGAATAGGACAGAAGAGCGTGTGAGAGGAGTAGAGGGTTGTTCTCAGTTCTGCCACAGTTTGCTGTCTGGCCCCAGGCAAACCACCTAGTTTCACTGTCTCACTGAATATATTTAAAAGTTGGAATAGTTTCTATGTTGTTTATATGTGCAGTAACTATTCCATCAGGTACCAAACTTGACCTTTTTTGTGCTTTGCTTCTGTGTTAACTATAATCACTGTTACGTCACCAGCTCTCTTGGACCGCAAAGATATCCTAAAATAGGGCTCCTTGAAGGCTTCTGCTTCCTGTAGCTTGTCAGAGATAGTCCTTTCCATTGAGCCATCTCCTGTTGCTCCCTAGAACTTGTCTTTACTCTGGTCCTCAGCCTGGAAACTTAAATCAAGAAAGATACTAAGAAGATGAGCATTAACAAATACATCAAATGGCTTGGCTTTTCTTGTATTTTCTATCCCCTCTTTAGACTTGTGCTCTAGGATATAAATTGTTGGAATTTGTCTTTTTTTATCACCTACCAGGACATCACTTATAGGCAGATTTTTAGTAGTTTATAAATCATTTTGTGATGCTCAAGGCATTCTGCATTTCTGAAGTTGCTATTATCCAATCAAATCAGGAGAGTGTGTACAAATACATGCACTCAGGCTGCTTGTTCATCTTTAAGAGGTATAGTCACTGAAACCAAGATACATTAGACGTGTCTTTGTATTACTTTTATTGTATTAAGAGAAGAAGACACAACAAGGAGCATAGGCCTGTGGCTAAGTGGGTCTGGTGAAGCTCAGTCTGGAGAGGCTGATTTCTTCTTCTCAGCATTTTGTACACCTAAACATGGGGAAACCACAACTTGCTAAATTGCTTAGGGGCAAGGGTCTGTAATTTTCCCTGGCAAAACTTTATTGCCTTTCACTGTATGTAATAAATCATATTACTCTATGTGAGCTTTTCAAAGCAACTTTTTGAAATTCAAATTTGCCGTCAGTTTCCATGGAAAATGATAGAAGTAGTTATTAGTCTCAGTAAGCATCTGTTAATGCTGCCACACACAACTATAAAATACACATTAACAACTTCTACTTTTTTTTCTAGCATTTCTAACTTCTGAAACATCTGCTTGAGCTATTTTTCCCTTCCATCTCAACTGATCTGTTGAAGTAGAGAAAAGTGAGCAAGCAGCTTGAGACTTCAGTTTGAAATATATTAAATAGGAAAAGCTCAAAGGGGAAACATCTGCTGAAATGAAAATGTCTGTGCAGGTTTGGAAGGCAGGATTGAAAGGCTGAGGGATAGGAGAAAGAAGCTTTAAAATAGTATTTAAAATAGGTTGTTCAAGTTCAGAACCTGAATCAGACGGTTACGTTTACACAAAGTTATTTAGGTTCCTTTTCCTGTACTTGAATTACTTCTGACTTGAAAGCAAACATCATCTAAATTGAATAGTATCCGTTTGGCTTTGGAGCTATGATTCATTTATTGCTGTGGCACGTGAGGGAGAAACCATGAGATAATCTGGCCCAAGAAATCAAGCTGCTTGCTGCTCTAATAAAATCTGTTACACTTCAGAGCATCTGTACGTCAACCAGTCCCGTAGCGTCTTGACGAGTCACTCGCCTCAATCTAAAAAGGGGCTGTGCAAAAGATGGGCAGGCTCATCTGAGTGAATTCCCACAGTGTGTCCACAATAGCAAATGTTCACTGAACATATACAGAGGAAAAAACAGCAGTGTTTATTCAGTTCTTGACATGTGAAACAAGAGGTTATTCTTCTGCATTTAGTGCATGATTACAAGATTATGGATCCTTGTAGTATGGAGGGTCTGGCAGAAAGTCTGTAATAGATTCCCAGGCAAAATGGTTTTATTTTTATGGAAAAATATTTTTTTTTAAAATTTGAAAATCCCAACCATAAAGCTCTTGAGACTGGTCCTAGCCAGATGTTTTAGTTTCAGAGGCCTGATATGTGAAAGACAGGGCTTTTTTTGTTATTGCCAGTAAGGTGACAGCACGGTGACAGTATTCCTGGTCAGAGGACAGAAAGAATCATACAATCTGCTAAGAAACAACATGACAAGGGAAAATTGTGCCTGGAGAGCTAATTCCACTCTCCAGTCACAGAAGGAAACTAGGAGTATTTACATCCAGATGAATGCATGGATGGTATCATAAATAAGAAAACAAACTAGACTGAATGTATTTGAGACAATGCAATAATCTACTGCATGTCTTAGTCAAGGATTCAGACAAGTATCTTTCAGCCTGAGGTCCCTGAGCAGAGTAAAAGACACCCACCTTTACCAAAAATAGTGTTGGAAAATATTTGGGGTCATCTGTAATATCCTAGATTTGCTTTAACTTGCTTTCCCCACCTTTTCTTTGAAAGACTGAGAACTCCAGTGACTCTTTCTGGCTCATTTAGACATAAGAGCAGCCAGTCAGGGGAAGAAGAAATCACAACTGACACAGGTAACTTTGGATTCCCTAGGCAGCAGTGCTTGTAGTCTGTGGGCTGTGAGGACCTTGCTAGGTATTATCAGAAGCCATTAGATTAGATGAGATTGGCAAGAGGAGAACATATGTTGCCCACCTGTATTTCTTTTGAAGTGCTATCTGTGGAGGACTGAAGATGATTTATTTTTGGAAATTCATGAACTTTGCAAAAAAATTAAGAAAACTGAAAGTCTATTTATAAAAAAGCAAAATAAATATGCAGACTACCATGATGTCCTGGTTTGAGCCAGGATAAAGCCAATTTTTCTTTTTACTGATTTTTTTTTTCCTTCAGTAAGCTCTCTTGTAACTAGCAACAGTGTGTTCTGCTAGGCTGATAAGACAGTGGAATGTTTTTCTAACTACTGAGGCTTCAAGGCCGCACCTGCACTCTGCCGGCTCAGACACTATGGGGAGATCTGTGACCCCCCTGTAGGAGGCTCAGTTAGACGGACAGCAAAATTGGCCAAAGATATTCCATTCCATATATCTACGTAAGCTCAGAGGAAGGTCAGAGATCACAGAAGACAACTTCCTTCCTGTTTCTTCTCCCCTTCTCTTCCGTCCATGGCCGGCGTCCAGGGAGGACTCTGTTCATCCATCACCGTCGACCCTTAGGCTCGAGATCTCCTGACCCCCATAACTCTCTGCTCTTCTCCAGCAGCAGCTCCGGGATTCCTTGGGACTCTTCCCAGTTCAGGGAAGTGCTGTGGGAGTTGCTGGGGTGGGGGGAGGCAAGAGGCTTTTGCCCATACCTGAATATATCTGTATATAATTGTATATATCTTCTTGTATGAGTCATTAGTGTTTTAATTAAAGCTGTGTAGTTTAGTTTTCAATCCAGCCAAGTCTCTCTCTTTTTCTCTCTCTCCTTCCCTACCTGGGTGGGAGGGGGAGGGGATCGAGAGCATTGTTGTCGGACCTGAGTCAAACTGTGACACATGACATAATACACACATTCAGGAAAAAAATTATGATAGATTTACTGAGCACCTGAGAATAGAATGACTTACAGAGTTCAAAAGAAGTGGACAGTTTTAGTGATTTACAATATTTCCAGTACTAGCAGCCAGCTGGTGTTTGTCTCCTGCAGCATAATTACCCAGACATGGGTAGGGACTGTACAGACAAGGGATGCAGAATACATGTGAGGAGCTGCGGATTGTGGGCACACTATCAGAGAATTTTTGGAAGCAGAGCAAGAAACTCAGGGACTTGCTGGGACAGGGAGAAGGAGGAGTAGGAAAGTGCAGAGAAAGCCTTGCTTGGGCACATTGCAGGAGACCCTGCAGGAAGAAGCTGAATGCACAGTTGGACTGGTGGACCTCTACTCACAGTCTTCCCAGTTTTCACTGTCTCATCTCATTGTCCCACAGTTTCAGGCATCCCACAGTCCCGAGTGTCAGGAGCTTTCAGGCTAAGGGGGAATGGAGGAAGTGACAAGGTCATGAAATGCACCCTAGAGAGAAACTAGGGAATCAATATGGAGAACTACAGGTGAACACTGCAGTAGTTTATAGATTCATTGAAGAGATGTGAGAAGTTTAACTACAGCCAAGGGAAGGTACTTGTTCCACCTCCCCAGGACCAACCTCGCAAGACAAACCACCTTGGAAACTCACTTCTTTATCAGTAGTTACTCTTATGTTCGGCAATGGCAGGCGGGTTGGACTAGATGATCTTTCGAGGTCTCTTCCAACCCCTAGGATTCTGTGATTCTGTGAGTAGGTCTGTTACAAGCATTCATGTGCCTTTGTAGCATGAGGAGAGGTGATATCATCGCTCTGCCCTTTATTACATCAGTTTCCTTCCTGCTTTAAGCTTTCTCCAAGGGTACAGTGCAGGCAGTTCCAGGGACTTGTTGTGATGGAAACCTTATTCCTGTGAATTGCCTTATGAGATAAGTGGTGAACCTAGCTAGAATTGTGTTCAGTGCTATGGCAAGCACTTTGCTTGAAGACACTGGAAATGGTCTCTTTGTTGTGATCAATTCAGTAGTGACTAAATCAGAACATTTATATTAAAGGAACAGAACCCACAAATCCCTTAGGAACTGCCTTCTGCTACCAATGTTGAAATGAATAAAAAAATGAATAGGACAGCTAGGTAGGAGGCCTAGTTTTCTTCTAAATTGCTCACTGGAAAATGGGCCAACCTCTTTGTATGACCTTTTTCACGTGCCCTTCTTTTTAGAGGTATTAATTAATTAATTAATTAAGCATTGTTATTTCAGTACGTACCATTTACCACCTTAAAATAACCAGTCTTCCTTCCTTGGTGTATGTTATACCTTCTCTGTTGCTGAAGGATGTGCTAATTTTGAGAAGAGCTTGTTGGTTTGATGATTTAAATTCAGTAATATTTTCATTGCCTGTACAAGTGTTTAGACTTTTTAGCACTCATTTCAGTTAGATAATGCTACAGTGCCAGCAGCCATCTGCTTAATTTTAGAAAATGTTTGGATTAAAATTTAAGCCAAGCTTTTTAAGCACTTCACAAAAAATATGGTTACCACTAGACTCCTAGACTGCAGAAGCAGGCTTCATTTATCCCATTTTCCTAAACATATTATATGTGAATAATATTTATATAGAAATCAAAACAGAGAGCTACATAAAGCTGGGATATCTATAGAAAATATTCTGCTAAATTATTAGCCATAGAAATAACCATGTTAAACTGGTTTCCAAAACTATTTCTCTGGGTTAGTACAAGTAGTTTGATTTTGATTTTGATTTTAATAATAGTTGGTGTCACTGTTGAGGGAAATAGTGACACAATTGGTCTACTTGGGAGTTCCTATTTGGTCTCACCTTTTGAGCCCTTGTAAGGCTCAAGGGATTTGTTAGAGAAAAAGATTTAGATTCTCCTCCTTTGCTTCTAGTTGAGATAATTTTGAACTTGATTTAGGCATGAAATAAATACTAATCAGTCTTTTTAAATTGGAGAGAAACTCCCAGAAGTACAGTATACATGAAAACTCTCCTAAAAAAGCTACATGATATAGGGAAGTTTTATTTATTTTTCTTCAAATGTGAAGATGTACAGAAGATTTTACCTGAAATATGGAGAATGGATAAACCTTGGAAAAGTGTTTTTTGATCTAATCTTGAGTTGTTCATAGTGTGAGATGTGTATCTGTTTTTTGTGGCTGTAGGATGATTGTCCTAACATTTCCCTACCCCTTCACAGGGGTTTTTCTTGTCAAGGTAATGGAAGGTTTTTTCTCTGCTCTCCCATGAGAGAAGTTTAGTCATATGGACTAGAGAGGGGAAAGCAATAAGAGACAAAGCAGAATATTCCCCAGAATATTTTATTACAACATATGGATAACTTCACTCTTT
>NW_009954194.1:2830907-2858266 GCF_000747805.2 Chaetura pelagica | reverse complement strand
CTCTTTCCTTCAGATAAACAGGATTGCTTATTTATCTAAGATCAAAGGTGATTATATTAATTATAGTATCAGAAAATCCTGTGTCTGTCTTTTGTTCATTGTAACCAGTAACTGTTTAATACAAAATCCACGTAGGAACAACAGCTGCATAGAGAGAGGGAACATGGGTCTGTGTTTCACAGCTTGCTGCCCTATCCTGCTCTGCTCACCACCCACGTGTCCTTTGGTAAATGTTGGTGCCACTTCAGCAGAAATGAATAGTTGCTCTGCTCAGATAGACCTATTTACTTGTTGATTAGATCAGCCTCAGGGGGTGGAAAAATACAATTTTAAATATCTGAAGCTGAAAAGAAAGGTGAAACTCTGGCTTTTCATGTCCTAGATAAGACCTGTCTGCCACGACACTTAGCTGGGCAGCACTACAACTGTTGCCAGCCAGGATCCAAAAGTGAGCCTGTCTCATGTCTCTGAAATAGCAGCATTAAGTGGGAAAATGGAGGGGAGAGTTTTAGTCTATGAATCAGGCTGTGATCAGAGGGGTCTTGGAATCTGTGCTCTCAGGATGGATGATTTTGATTATCCTGTCCAAGAACCCTTATTGGCTAATAGCAGTTCTGCCTTTACTCTGTGTGCTAGCTATTTTGGATCTCATTCTGAGATGCCCAAGTCCATGTCATGGGAAGCTCTATTCCTTTTTCAAGAATGTAACTTTGCTGCTGCACTGGTTTTAAATGCATAAATCCTTTATTATGTGCAGTCCTAGCTACCTGATACTACAGAAAGGAGTGCTGAGACAAAGAGAACAGGAAATATATATTATGAAATTTTCTAATGTGACAGAAAGATTCTTGAATTACAATTCAAATTATATTTCATCTAATTGACATCCAGAAAACAGAAGTACTAATAATGTAAGTGTCAAATTAGTGATGGAAATAGCTATGCAATGAAATTCTGTAAGTGGTATATAAGTGAAGGTGACATGCTAATGAATAATGTGGGAAGGAGAGACTGACAAAGTGTTAATTGATATGTCAAATCAGTGATGTCAGTCAGTTGCATGGAGGAAGAGGAGTCAGTGTAAATTACATAGTGACCATCAAACATTCCAGAAGCAATTTCTTATTCCTCAAAGAGGCTGACAGATAAGATGTAAGAAAAAATACAGAAAAAAACAACAACAACAACAACAAAAAAGAAGTAAATAACAGAATCATAGAATGGTTTGGATTGGAAGATCATCTAGTTCCAATCTCCCTGCACTGGCAGGGAATCTTCCACTAGACCTGGTTGCTCAAAGTCCTGTCAAACCTGTCCTTGAACTCTTCTAGAAATGGGGCATCCATAACTTCCCTGTGTCCACCATACAACATACCAAATCTGATTTATGTCTTGCTCTGGACAGCCAGTAATGGTTCACTCAATGATGCCTCTTGATACCTGTTATATGAAAAAAAAAGGCAACTATGTACCACAAGGATCCTCAATTAAATCTGTGTAGTTTTCAAAGCTTCTCTTTAGCGAAAACCAGTAAAAACTACAATGTCTGATCCACATCTGCTGACATTGGATGGCTAGTGAGTAGCTGAAGTGAGATAAAAAATGTGTGTGTGTGAATCTGAGTTCAGCAGAAGCTGGGAATTCGCGGTTCTCTGTAAAAAAACAAAAACAAAAACCAAAACAACCAAAAAACCCCAAACACACAAAAAAGGCCCCAAAACCCAAGAGGTTTTAAAATAGTAGCAGCACTTTGTGCTCTCTTGTAAACTGTATTACAAACAAATAGATTGTAGTTTCCTAGGCTGAGTTGTTGTTGAACTTGTATTTAAAGAGTTTTTTGCCTTTATTGACAGAAGTCTGAAAAAACCACAACCATTACCTTGGGACTGAGCGGTCAGATCAGGGCCATGAAATTGCAGTGGGTCATTCTAGCCAGTGAGAGAGAAAAGAATCCTGTGCTATGGCTTTGGTCATACAGTCTACTCTAGAAGCAAAATGAAATGTTAAATACCTTTTTTAAAAAATAAAATCTATTTTGCATCATAGCTACCTGAGAAGTATTAATATTCTTCCTAAACTTGAAGCAATTCTATTTCACTGGCTTGAAGACAAGTCCACAAATTCTCATTTTTGGATAAGTTATATATTTCTTTGTCCACTAGAGGGTACCCAAAATATTTTCAATCTTGCGGTAGGAAGAATCAGAACCTAAGAAAATAATTAAAATTAGGTCAAAATGTTACCATATTTTAAAAAAATACCATTGTCTGTATTTTATATAATACTTTGCGAAAATGAAACTAAATTTAATCTTCTGGGACAAGTAACTTCCTCCAGGTACACAAATTCCTAGATAAAGTTTTCATGATGGACTATCTTTCGACTCCTTTTAATGTTATCAGGAGAGAGAGGCCATTTGGACTGAAATAACTCTTCTGGTTTAGAGCTGAATGTAAGATCCAGTTTTGGAGTTAATCTCCAAAATCTTATGGTGTAAGATTTAATTCAATTTAAATATCCTGTGTCTGAGTTTGCAGAGATTTGTGTTTCGCTGTCTAATTTGTGATGACTCCTAAGAGGAAAAAAACAATAAGTCTTAGAGTGTTACCAAATAAATGTTTAGGATTTTTTATTAGTTCTATATGTAACAGTTTAGTTGCTGCAGAGTTCTGTTTTAAAGTGTTTGCCTTTGTTTTTAAAAGAGGGAATTGAAAAAGCTCTTTTCCACAAACACAAAGCATTTAATAGACCTTTTCTCAATCCAGGATGTTTTTCAGCCGGTGCTGTTTTTCAGTGCTGCTGAAACAAAATCTGTCCTTACTGTGAGGCTTAAAAGTGGACAAGTTACAAAACAGAAATACTTTAGAAATTGATTGGTCTTGCTAGTTTGAAGCATTTTGTGTGAAAATAAGATTAAACAAATTAAAGCTGGAACTGAAGTGCAACTCCTTTAACATTTATTTAGCTACTACTACAGTTAATCAAGGAAAGGTGGGAATTTATCAATGCTTGAAATGTTTGCCAAGGTGGGGCTTAAAGAGGTGTGTTTTCTTGTTCAACCGGAAGGTAGCCAGTGTGATGCATAAATTAGTGAAGAGGAGTGGAATTCTTCAGTATGTTTTCATGGAGTGTATAATCAGAGTGGTCCCTTCTGGCTGTAGTATACTCTATATGTGACACATGATAATGAGTAAATGTTTGGCATTGACCTGGAGAAACTAGCTGATGAGATTCCAGATGATATATCACACACGTATTCTGGACAGACTCTTCTGTTTGTAACAAAAAAACAAACAAACAAACAAAAAAACCCCTCCAAAAAACAACAAACAAAACAAACCTAAACAAGCTTATTTGGAAATAGTTAATTTTTCTGTCTTACATGCAGAAATCTTCAGATGACTCTCCTGCAAACCTTTGCTCATAGTGTTTACAATAATAAACCAATTTTAGACACTAACTTCAGAGTTGAGTATATTAAAAGGGGTTGTATTGGATAACCTCCAGGAACTGGCCCTCTTGATTATGCCAGTTCTCCAGAACAGATGTACTTGTAAAAATAGGCCTTGTAAAATTCTTTTCATTTTTATTTGTCTCTGAGTTTTACTGCCCTTAACAGTATCACAGAAAACCTAGTTCTTTGAAACAGAAGCAATAATTAATCTATATCAGGTTTTATTTTGCTTCTGCCTTCATTAGCTAAGGTTGCTGCATACTGCTTAAAAGACACTGAGATAAAAATAAAGGAATTAAAAATATCTCAACAGTTAAACTTCACATGAAACTCCTTCAAAAACAAGCTCCCAGTAAGCTGCATATTTAGCTCATAAAAGACTGGCACAAAATTCCTGTTGAGTTTAAGATGTTCAATTGTTCAAAGTACTTTCTTGCCAAATAAGTTAATGAAGGAGTCACTACTACTTTTGGAATTCACTACTACCAAGAGAACAGCAGGTGTACATGGATATATCTCTGTCCCTTTTAGTCTCATTGTGTACTGAATCATGTACATGCACAGAAGCAGAATGTACTCTGTTCGGCAAAAAGAAAATTACTTGCTTTCTTTGTTCCTAGTGAATACTATTATAAACCCTCATTGCTAAATAACTTGTCTGAATTGACCTTCAGTAATTCAGTATACCTTAATGCAACACATTAGCTCACTGATTCAGATTATCATCCAAAACACACACATTAGAAAATAAGCTTGATATTTGCATTATCATATAATAGCAGTTGGTCTTACAATTTTTTAATGTATCATTTGCATCAATGAACAGAGCCTCCTATTTGTTACAGGATAATCAGTGACAAAAGATCTAATCCATGATGACGAGAAGGCAACAAGTAGGTTGTGTTACGCTTCTGTGAGAGTTGCAGTAAGCTTTTCTAGTTTTGTAGAATAGAGGAAAGCCCTAGAATTCTCCTGAAATTCCCTACCTCCTTGAAAAACATTGCTGAGCTTTATGAGTGTTATCCTATGGTCTCTATTCAGGTCTTATATTCAGGAAATCAAAGACTGAGTGAAACCCCAGATCATCTGTTCCCACCCTCTTGCTGTCACCCCCTTTATGCAGGACCACTTGTGAAACAATTTTAAAACAGGCTCAGTGTTGGCTTAATTATCATTTTCCTAAACCTATGTAGTTAAGGATATAAAATACTACTTTTGTTGCTTTTTAACCTTCTGTTAATTCTCTAAAATAAGAGAGATGTTTCTAAAATGCATAAAAATGAGCATAACTATCAGATACTCCTGCAGTGAGAGACAGAATTGCACACAGATTTTTTGCACATAGTCTTTTTATGTCTGTTTCATGCTGACATGCCTATGCACCCATTTTGATGTTCTACTTTCTGAGCACAATGAAAACATCTGAGACGCAAATTATTCTCTGTAACTATTTTGCACTCTGTCCCTTCTGGCTACTTGTTTGTGTTGATGTTCAAAGAGGATCTCATTCTGCTTCAACCAAAAATGTTAAGAGCTTGGTCCTGAGTAACACGTCACTAGGATTTGAGAAATGTCATCTACTATCTATGTTAGTTGTATTTACTTGTATTTCCAAGATCTGTTAGTCATACTTTTGCAGAAAAATGTATTTCCACTATGGAAATGGGTGTGTATATACACAGGAATAGAAGTCAAAGAATTCCTCTTAGCTTGATTTCTAGTTTCTTTCCTCCTTTCTAAGAGGAAAATTACAGCTACTGAGTAACATTCTGTTCTCTTGTCTCAGCACTACTGATCTGATACTCACTTCCTGGAAGGAGCGAATCTGCTTTTAATCTAAGCACTCTTCCCTTTGATGGATATGCCTGGGATATCTGCTTTATGCTTTACCAAACTCCACCCAAACTTTCTTTCCTTTCAGGAAGGGTCCTGAAGGGTGTATCCTGTGAGTTTTCCTGATGCTTGGCAGGGAGACAAAATAATATTGTTTTTTACAAATCCATCTAATTTCACCTGCAGCATTTCTTTATTTTCACATTAACTGCTTCCTGTGTTAAGTACTATGGCAGTGGGGCAGGGTGTGTGTGTGGGGTGTGTGTTAATTTGCACAGAAATGTTTTTTAATAGGAAATTCACTTCCTGCAATTTAATACTTTAATGTACATGTACTAGAATGGCAAACGTTGTCCTGACTTAAACTCTGAATCACATGGTTGGGAATAAATCTTAATATGACTTTTTTGTTGTTGTTTTTTTTTGCTACCAAATTCTAGTTCTTTATATTCCATTGTGGTGGGATAACCTTGGCGGGCTGCCAGGTGCCCACCAAGCTGGTTGTTCATTCCCTCTTTTCAGTAGGATGGGTGGAAAATAAGTCCCCATACAGGACACAGTTCTTCAAGAACTGCTTCAGCATGGGTCCCTTCCATGGAGTACGGTCCTTCAGGAATGGATTTCTATGGCTTGAGCTCCTCATGGGCAAAAGGTCCTGCCATAAAACATGCTTCTGTGTGGACTTCTCTCCAGGGGCTGCAGCTCCCTTCAGGGCATCTCCACCTGCTGCAGAATGACATTCTCCGTTGGGCTGCAGTGTGGATATCTGCTCCACTGTGGTCCCCTGTGGGCTGCATGAGGGCAACCTGTGTCACCATGATCTTTGCCATGGCCTGCAGGGGTATCTCTGCATTGGAATTTTGGATCAAACTGGAACTGGATCTGTCCAACATGAGGGCAACGTTTGGTCTCTTCTCACAGAGGCCACCACTGCAGCACCCCACACTACCCACACCTTGCCAAGTAAACACAGTACCTTTTTTTACTAATTCATACCATATTCACATGAAAATATGTATATGCCCCTCACATAGATATGCAACTTCAAAATAATATATGCTACTATAATTCTCAAAAATATTTGATTTCTTCAGGCAGCTCATGACCCAAGGGGTGTTTCAAGATTTCTGGAACTTCATAATTACTGTCATTTGCAACATAAATAATCTGAATATCAGGTAATTTTGCTCTATTTTATTGTAATTATCTTTATTCATAATTCTTTTCTATCCTTTTCCATCTCATTCCAACTCATTTCATCCTATCTTGTCCCATCCTGTGCTTTCCCTGTTTTTTTTTGCTGCGCAGACTTAGTCTCAGCTCAGATACTTAAATTCTTCTTGAGCTTCTGCCTTTCACTCCTGAACTTTTTTTCTCTAAGTCTCACCCTATTTCCCACCTTTTATCTCCTTTGTTGTAACTCGGAGTTCCATCTGACTCTCTGGCATATTTTTATAAATCAATCAGTGCTTAACAAGTAGATATAAGATGACCAAATACACATGGTGTTTCCTGGACAGCAAACTTCTTATTTACTCAATTTTTGTTGTTGTTGTTGTTAATTGTAGGTTGTATATATTCCCTCTGGGTTTTTTTTGTTTGTTTGTTTATTTGTTTATTTGTTTTTTAATTTAAACTGCTAGAAAAAGTTTGATTATTGCTGTATGTGACACAGTTATGTCACAACTCTTACTATTTATGCAAAGTAAATTAATTTTATGATATAAAATAAGTGAGAGAAGTTCCAATTCAGTTGTGAGATTTTTCCTTGATGTTGGCTTATGCCAGTCTCTTCTATGTTTTCTTATATTTTTGTACTCTCTGTTGTTTTTATTCTTTACTATCTTATTTGTTAAGAATGTTTGAGCAAATTCAGTCATATGTGATCTTCTGGATCTGCTATCTCTGTTTTAACAGAACATCCTTCCAAATTAAAAATATCCTGACTGGAGTGTGGCCATTATCCATTAAATAAGTCTAAATGTTAACTGATCTCATGCACAAAGTATGTGCAAATAATACTTGCATAGCTTAATATATTGTTGTTTTAGACCTAGAGTTTCCTTTGATTTCATGGTGAGGAAAAATTAGTTTGTGTATCTTTCAGATGACAAAAAAATAGGGAATTATCCTCATCAGTGTTTTCATGGGATTTCTCTCGTATGCTGCACATTAATTCAGAGTGTACAGTGCCAGAACACAGAGATAATTCAGGAAATTAAACTTCTACAGGTGAAATTACTTTTCCTCATTTACATTGCATGCATATAAGAGCAGAAAACCAACTTCTTACCACTAATTGTTAAAAGAAGATAAGTGGTCTGAATGCAGAAACAACCATAACATTGAAATAATAGGTAAATGCTTTGGAAGGGTTAGTAGAAATAAGCATTATTTTAAAAAATACTGTGTGGGTCTAAAGACATGAATTTCACAAACAGTGCTAAGTGCTGTAAATGCATTAAAATATTCAAATGGAGACAGTGAGCTGTGAAAGAAAAGTTTTATCTGAAAAGAGTTAAAAAGAAGTGTATTCAATTTCTCTGGTATTTGTAATTCGTAAAAAAACATCATTAAAATATCTGTTACTTAAATCTGCACCAGCTTTAACTGAATACTGTTTTTAACCTTCCCCCTCTGCATTTTTCTAATAATTGATTTCCCTAGGTATTGATTTCTGTGTAGGAACTCAGTAATATATGATATTACTATAGATGACTACATTTTTAGAAATGTGTGGGTGTTTTATCATCCATAGATTGCAAAGCAAAATCTGTACATGCACAAGAGGGTTTTGGTCAAATGGGTTAGTACAGATGATCTCTCAGAAGTTTGAGTGCTTAATCCCTTACTAGAGGTCATATGAGGGCTGAGTCAGAAGCCTGAGCTCTTTAACAGTCTGTGGTGTGGCCCAAGATGCAGTAAGTCCTCTCCTAACTTCTTTTTCAGTGGTTGGGATAATGATTTTCCTGGTACCATGTTCATAGGTCTGCTCTATGGAGTTTAGTCAACTAGGATTCATGAAGAACAGAGTCATCTGTGTCAAGGCACAAGACCAAAGAGGTCAGTCCCTGAGGAAGGCAAAGTACAATAAGATAGTCCATAAAATGAGATGGAGAGGATACCTGACAGGTTCTGTGTGGTTTCTTACCTTCCCAGAGAGATATTACACATCTTTATCTGTGCTTTTCCAACCATCTCCATCTTTTACCTGTGCCTTAGCAGAGCCTTCATGAGAATCTGCCCTATGATCTTGTGGGCACAGAGGTGAAAATGACTGGCCTGTAGACTTAACAGCTTTGTTTTCCTGCTGGCTACATTTCCTTCCCTTCAGTTCTACTTGCCCACATCTTTTCCTTTTGAAACTATACTCTCTCTCATGAGCAGTTCTACTGTTAGTGAGGTAGCTGAAATTATGGTCTTAGATTTATTTGTCTGTCCCTTTTTTCATTTGCCCAACTGCAAAAAGTTAGTTTTTTTTTTTTTTTAATATGCCACCAAAACTATGATTGTGTTTCAGGAGGGGGGCAGAACCATCTGATGCAGCTGCTGCCTTCAAGTCTCTTCAGATTAAATCACATTAATTTACTGCAGGATCATTATAAAGACATTCATGGATGCTTGTATACTCAGAAATCACATTTACCAGCTAACTGAATGGATGAATGAAGAGGAAATTACAACTTTCTTCTCTGAAATCATAGGCCTCTTCCACTTGAACAACAAGAGAATTTTTGCTAGCTGAGTTCTAGTGGAAGGCACACATTGGAGGTCCACATCATTTCTATAATGACCTCAAACCATGTACAATACACAAATTTAAAATTTTATTAAAAAACCTAATTCTTGGAAGAGATCCCTATGGAGAATTACAAGCAGTGGCACATTATTAGAAAGAAGAGAGGTTACAGTGAACACCAGCAACGAACAACAGAGGTTGGAAAGAATTGATGGAAGATTAAAAGAGCCAAATTTATGCTAGTTCAGTAAAAAAGGATTGTGGGATTGCATGATTGTTCTCTATATTTATCTGAAGGGCTTCAGGAGTTAAAAAATATGTCTAGGTAGTACAGAGAGAGTACATCTAGGAGCAGTTAGATTAAAAAACCCCCCAAAATAACAAACACAACATCATCAAACTCATGACAATGTAGTTTAAATGCTGTGAATGCTTTTCTAGCAACAAAAGAATGATTACACAGTCTCAGGTGAGTTATATACTCTACAAAGAAAGTCAAGGGAGCATCCATTTTCTACCCATAACTATTTTATTCAGTAATTGTGGAGAAACATTGAAATATTTTCACAAGGGTTATGTAGGACTTTGAGAACAAAGCTGGATAAAGTACCAAAAATAGTACAAATAGATAATATGCTGTCAGTGTGCTAGGTTATATGATTTAATAAATCTTGTGCACTATTGATTTCCATTGGGCTATGATTTATTAGAGAATTTGAGTTGTTTTGTAGTTTTGAAATTTCCTATTACTTCAGTGGGAAGCCAGCTGAATCTTGCAATTAAGCATTTCACTGACTTTTTGTCTTAGTTTGTACTCCAATAACAAACTGATGATGAGAAAAGCATGAGGATGCTTGGATAAACTCTGTGAAATACAAAATACATATTTCATTTTGCTTTCCTTTCTGGTCAGTCAGAAGAACCTAAAGCAACTAGAAGTCCCATTGTTTCAGTGTGGTTACTCTCCAGGCCAGGAAGTGCTCAACTCTTGAAGAAACATTCTGCCAGACACGCTTGCAGTTGTCTGCAAGTCTCCTCAGGAACCAGCTACCTGGTAGAAATACATTAATTCATTGGTAAAATATTGTAAAGATATAAGATAGTTGCTACAGTATTTTTTAAAAAAGGACTGACATTATTTATACCTGAAAATATACAAAATTATGTGTGTTTAAGAGGTGTTACTGCCTAATGTCATAGAGTCATATAATTTTTTGTGTTGGGACATTTAAAGCTCATCTAGTCCAACTCCCCTCCAATAAACAACAACATCTTCAACTAGTTAGGTTCCTCAGAGACCCATCCAACCTAACCTTGAGTACTTCCAGGGCTGGGGCATCTACCATCTCATTGGGCAACCTGTGCCACTGTTTCACCAGCCTCCTTGTAAAAAAAATTCTTCCCTATGTTCAATCTAAATTTACCCTCATAAACAAACTCCCCATTCCTGAAAGGAAGAATAATAATTAAAGCTTAGAATACAACACTGCAGGCCAGTTGTGGAACAGCAAGGGATGTCTCTTAAGTTATACATAAACTCCACCAGATATAGGAAATTGAGTTTGTATGAATATTTTTAAGAAAGATGCTGAAGAAATATTTGTATGTATGAGTGGCTTTATTATAAATCCTGTAGGATTCTTGAGATTCATTAGCAGAGAGGATCTGTAGATCTTTTTAGAGACCATCTGTTTTAGTTCTGGGATCATCACCTTGTCAGGTTGTGAGGAGCACTGTGTTCAGTAGAAAATAATAAATATGGAATTAAAATTCATAGGATGTGTTTTTCTGATTAATAATGCAAACGTCATACTTCCCTCATTTTGAAATCTGTTTCAGGAAACAATTGAAGTCTTTCATTCCATTTTGAAGTTTTTTTTGTTTCTTTGAAGAATGCTGTCTTGAAACCAGGAATAGCTTTTCTGCAGATCTAAGCTCTGGATAATTTTTTTTTCTGCAAACTGGGGATTTGACCCCCCTCCCATTTGATTTATTATTTGTCTCTTTAGGAATCTGCCTTAAACACCTCACAAAACAATATTTACAGAACTGTCATCACTTTGTGTTTTACACAATGTAGGTTACGTGATATGTGTAAAATACATTGACATTATTTGGTTTCTTTCCTAACTGCAAAACATAAAAGACCTTCATATTACTGAAAAACATTACTGAATACATTATATTTTGTTGCTATTAATTTGTATTAAGGCAGAATAAACATAAAACTTTGAAACTTTCCAAGTCAAAATATGCTTTAAATGTAACAGTTCAGTATTTGAATCCTACGAAGAAATCCTGGAGGGGCAGCAGGGGGTCTCAGCTCATGGTTTGCATATGGGCACAATGCATTTCTCATTAATGTTAATTGGATTTATAAGCTTGCATCAAAGGAAGCATATAGGCTTAAAAGTAACATTCAGTCATACTCAAAACTCAGTCCTCCTTTGGCATTTTGTGCATTTTCTTAGACTTTTTCTCCAACTGTTTTGAACTAACCTGAGTTTACACTGGAGCATAATGATGCAAGATTTAATCACTTCATCAAGGTCAGCATAACTAGTCCACTTACATAGAGACACCTGTTCTTCCCTAACCATATTCTGCATGCTCTGCTATGATTCACCTGTAGGCTTTTTTTTCTGATTTACAGTAAGAAATCAAAAGATTTTGGTGCTTTTCCCCCAAAACCACCATCACTCTAGTTCAATCAGAAGTAAAGGAAAACAGGTAGCTTCCTCAGCATCTCTTAGACCCCCATCTTCACCCTTCTTTCAGTACTGGATATTGGGGAAAATATTTTGGTAATTAGTTCTTCTAATGCAATAACAGGTCTTCTAACCCATGTGTATTCAAACAAATGACGTAAAGCGGGAGTGCCTCTGATTGGGAGTATTGTCAAGGCTCCATTTTATCACCCAATCACAGTATCACCATGGTAGGAAAGGACCTCTGAGATCACCAAGTCCAACCATCAGCACAAAGAAAAACCCAAGCCCAAACCAACACAACCAACCACACATACTCCACTAAAAAACACCAACAAAAAACCCCACAACCTCAGCCACTAGATCATGCCCTGAAGTACCACATCTATACATTAATACCTCCAAGGATGGTGACTCAATCACCTCCCTGGGCAGGCTTTTCCAGTGCCTGACCACTCCTTCAGTAAAGAAATTCTTCTTCGTGTCCAATCTAAATGTCTCCTGCCACAACTTCAGGCCATTTCCTCTGATCGTGCTGTTATTTACTTGGAAGAAGAGGCAAACAACCACCTCCCTACAACCTCCTCCTAGGTAGTTGTAGAAGACAATGAGGTATCCCCTCAGTCTCCTCCAAACTAAACATCCCTTGCTCCCTGAGAGGCTCCTCATATGATTTGTTCTCTAGACCCTTCGCCATCTTGGTAGCTCTCCTCTGGAGAGCCTCGACCTGTCTATAGATAGAGCTTCACCTCTGTTTATAATTACATGAACATATTATGAATCTGCAGTAGCCAGTATCATATAAATAATTATGTTGATATTTATTTCTGCTACTTAGGCAAAGGGAAACCCATTGTCATTCTGATTCCAGGAGCAGAATGAAACAATGGCACTTGCTGGTGATCCCTTTAATTGACTATCAGCAGACATCTTCCCACAAGCACTCAGTTGTACCATGAGAGAGAGAATAAGAATTTTTCATTGGCAACTGCTGACCCACAGCTGCAGTTCTGGCTTTGCAGCATCAGACGATCCTGAAGGGAAGTCCATAGCCCTTAAGTGCCCTGACATCCAGCAAGTGTCTTTACAAGACAAAGACACATTTTGAAGTGGTTGTAAAATGGCACTTCTGTGGATGTAAATGATTTTCCTGTGTTGTGTAGGTAACACAATGT
Source organism: Chaetura pelagica (assembly GCF_000747805.2). Taxonomy (NCBI): domain Eukaryota; kingdom Metazoa; phylum Chordata; class Aves; order Apodiformes; family Apodidae; genus Chaetura; species Chaetura pelagica. The sequence goes on along the minus strand of NW_009954194.1, from coordinate 2,845,357 downwards.
CCACAACAGGTTAGGATTTAATGCAGAATGAGACAAAAATTCACAATAGAGCTACATGCACTGTCTATGGTCTTTGGATTGTAAATCAGTTTTAATTGTAAACCTCTTGTCACCTCCCGACAGCTTACTAAAACTTCCCTAGTTACAAATCCATTACATAGTATTGTTGAATTTCTATAAAATGGACCTGTGGTACACATTGAACTCTTCTTCTGCAGAGCTATTTACACCTTCATAAATCCAAAATCACTGGGCAGATTTTTCCTCTCAAATGGATCTGGCTGTTCAGATCCTCTTTGTGTGACCTTTTACCACTCTTGAAATCAGGAGAAACTTTCCTGCTCAGAGTGAGCGAATAGCATCCTCAGCAAGCAGTTACACCAATGGTGTCTCTGGGGGTTCTAAGGTTTTGTAAGTCTTTTAAGCAGTGTGACACTTTTCTGATTTATTTGTCTAAAATACAAACTGTTCTTTCAATGTATTTCTTAAAAATTTCTCTTGAACTACAGACATTTCTCCAAATATAGGAGGAGCGGGTATAGATAATGCATTGTGGGGTTGTTTGTAGAATGCAGCACAATTGTGTAAGTAGACATGCTCAAATGGTTGCTGCACCATATTGTACTCTGTTCCTATGTTTGTGATTAGCAAAAGGGTCAGACCTTTTTCTTTTCAGCTGTAGACCTGGTTTTGATTAATTTATGTTTTCAGCCTGTCTGGAGTGTAGTCAATCAAGGACTAAACACAAACCTACCAATTATTTGATTCAGCCCACATTATTTATGTACTGTAATCAAATTAATACATGTAATATTTCTTTCTGGCAGTCCTGCAAATTGCCAAGCACCATAGCTTCTCTTATTCTGATAACAATTGACCCTTGAATCTTTGATGGCTTTGGGTCTGAGCCTCCATTATAATTTGTGCTTAAAGGGCTCAGTTGTTAGGACCACAGATTAAATTCCCAGGTAGAGTTTGCACACTTTTCTTGGCAAACTTCTGTGTTACTGGAACTAATAATTCCCAGATCTTTCTATATTAAATGTTCAATTTCCAGGAGGTTTTCTATGGTATTTTACAATTATTTTCTGCATTGGCTAGACTTTAGTTTTTTCTTTGTTAATTTATCATCCTAGTCCCAAGATTTAGTTATTTTTTTAGTGCAAATAAAGAAGTTCCATGCTAACTGGCTGTCTGATCCAAAGATAAATCTTTTTACCTTTCTCTCCCATCCCTCTCTTTGAATTTTATGTAAGTTTGGATATTTTTTTTTCTCTTACAATTTAAAAGGAAACAAACTTTAGAAACTGTGCAAAATGGCTTTCACAGGTATGACTACAGGTGGGCATGAGACAGAATAGGGCCCTTTATGTAAAAGGCAAAGCACAATGTTAAAATGAAGATGGCACAGATGTGCACCTCAAGATCAAAAAGAAAAAAATATGATGGGAAGGGGAGAGTTGTTGGGTTTATGTCCATGAAAAATTCTTCCCAAGGTGCACTTGTGCATCTATTGTAGATTTGCCTATATTTATACCGACAGCTTTGGAGATATTTATGCAGGTGAGCATCTGTAGATAAAAGATCCTAGCAGGCAGCTGTGAGGTGAAACAAGGTGGTGAGATGCTCCCATCATAGTTACATACTTAACATAATAAGAAATAACATAGAAAATGAAGGGAGTTTTTCAGATATTAGGCAGCAGGCTATCAGGCTCTCCTCTCCCCCCACAGAATTTAGATAACGTTTAGTTCCAAAATATTCCAATTTTTGCAGTAATCTACAAAACAACTGCTGGCAAAATTGCATCCATATGTGTAGGAGATATCTATGGTAAAATGTTTGGGTTCTTTTTTTTTGTTGGTTTGGGTTGGTTTGATTGTTGTTGTTCTGGTTTATTTTTTCTTTTAATTTTTTTAAGCTTATTTTATTAGTGAGATGCAAAAAAAATCCAATTTATCAAATGTCATCCCAACATTAGAATGAGACACACATGATGATTTTATTTTTTAGCTAATGTAAGCTGAATAATAGCATATTCTCTTTATATGATCATCCAGCCTATCTTGTGTTGAGGGAGAGGGAATCTTTTAAACCACTGGGCAACAGAAATTCATTCAGCTTCTTTTCTGTTTTTTAAGGATGACAGAAACTTATATATAATTTCATCACATACTTCTGCAGGCAACAGCACCTTCACTGCTGAAAACTGACCTTCATTTGTCTCACAGAACTCCATCATAAATCCTTTTCACTGTTTGATATGGTTGGTTGAATTACAAATTACTGCCTGAGCTACACTCTGATTTCAGGCAACACTATGATCAGCCTTAGTGCCATCACTGGGTGCTTCTGCCTCACAGGTGGTTGTCAGAATTAATCCAGAATGATTAAATAGGTTGTTTAAAGTTTACAGTTCATTTTATGCACACTGACCTATCATATAATAATACAGTAATAAAATGTAGTGCAAGTTGAGCTTTAGACTTGTGTCTATATCACGATATTATTTGATATCAAATGTGAACACATCAGCACCCTAAGATTGTGTTCATTCTAGTTCAACAAAATGTCTCCATAAGTTGGAGCTTTGCTCTGGTTATTGCTGCACTTTCTGGAGCAAACATACCGGTAGGGCTGGGGGGAAAGGGGTTGATGGCATCACATCTCGAGCCTGTTGCTGATGTGATTAAGATGAGGTATGTTTGGCATGTTTTTGGCAGTGTAACTAAATCTATTCCCATTTTACATCAGAGCTAATCAGGACACAGTTGATTTGCACACTACTTCACTACTTCTAATATCCACTGCATGAAAAGTATGGTTGCAGAGTATTATAATTGCCATAATGGTTGCCATTAACTCTGTGAGATCTATCTTAGTCACTGTCTTGGGGCTCCAGAATTATCCTGTTGGTGAAAGAGAAAGGCAAGCCTTGCTGAGCTGACGTATGTTTAATTTTTCCTAACATGATAGCTACTTGCAAGTTGAAGGAATTACTTGCAGATTAAAAAGGGGAATATTTGTTCAACATGTCTAAGGATTTATTTTTTTTTTTCCCCCAATATTTTGACATCTGTTTTCTTGGAATTGGAGTGAACAAGTTTTGTCAAACTGACAGAGTCCCTGCCCTTTCAGTCTTTGGGCTAGAGAAATTAGACAAGCCTAAAGGAAACTCCAGGAACATAAACAAGCCAAATGGAAATTTGTGGAATGTCAAGCCCTGAAACTCCCTCCCATTTCATCACCAATCAGTGACATCTTTGAATTTAATTCCTTAATAATTACTGGCCATATTATATATGTCCAGATTTTGATGTAGCTGAATCACCCTCTTCCAGTCTGTCTGGTTTTCATCCATTTAGGTGGTTTCCTGGATCAGAGCTCTACTGATATATTAGTTCAGCTTGCCCATCATGTACACTTCAGATATACTCGTAGAAAAATTTCCTAGAATATGACCAATGATGACAAATTATCTTTGGATTTTTAAAATATTCATTTAAATTTTAAGAGCCTTTTAATACCCTGAGTAGAATTATGGTACAATTTCAAAAACAGTGTCATAGTTATTACCATCTATTAAATTTTGTAGATTTTTAGAATGATTTCTCAGCTTTCCTCAATTTTTCTCCATTTCGTATGGACCTGGTTTCAATAATGAGAGAAATCATTCCAGTAAAGAGAATAATTCAGCATGTGACTTTGAACATCTAAATTCTGCTCCCTGCATCACAATTTTCTTCAGTATGACTTAGGCAAGTCTATTTTTTTGAGTTCTTTCCCACTGAATAGCACACAGATATTGGAAAGGAATATTCTGAGAGTTTTTTGGTCTTTACCTTGTGATTATCTAATACATTTTATAGAGCCTGTATAAATCTTCAGTTAGAGTCTTTACAATCCTGTGATATGGTACACATAAGAGCTGAATGGAGATGTTTTAAAATTCTGAATCAGATTTTTCAGCTGTGTGTACCTTGCATTTCACTGAGTCTTTTTTCATAGGATTTAAAGACCATAATGGCTAGTGATACTAGCATAAAAATAAAGATTTCATGTGCTGACAGCCTAGCCCCATGTGATCCGATCCTTTCTTTTTACACTTGGCAGATTGCTGCCAGGAAATGCAGAAAGACTTTTTTTGTTGTTGTTGTTATTTGCCATTGTTTCTTTTCCCTGAAATTATTTATTGTAATAGCTAATGTATATAATTCTCACAGCCTTCTCACAAGAGATTTTATGACTTCTTAAGAACATAATTGAAAAATTACAATCTTGTTATTAAAATGCTTGGTGGGCATTTTTAAAGCTGGCCATTATACTTACAATGCAATTTGCATTAATCTTTTAGAAAAAAACAAACACAAAAAACAACAACAAACAAGCTTCAGACCTATGAACAAAAGTTTTCTTCTATTCAACACCTGTTCAGTAGTCAAAAAGACATTTTCCTAACTAGGAAAAATTTTAAATATATACGTTTTCCCCAATTCTATATTAAGTCAAACCCAAGAATGTCTGAGCTTCTTTACTGCATATATGTTACCCACATACTGTAACCTGTGGCTGGGGTGCAGGAACACAGAGGGAAGTTCTTTGTCTTCTGCAGTCAGAGCAAAGCCATTAAACATCAGCCTCTTTCTTTCTAGGTATGAGAACTGCTTTTCAGGATACTGATCTCATTTATTCTGATCTGAAATTCTTGTTAAACCCAAGGAAGTTTTCCAAAATGTTTACAAAATCCTACAAGACAACCTAAGAAGTCAATATTTTGCAGCATTTGGTTTCAGTCTTCTCTAGGGCTGAATATAAGTTATTTAAATATGTTTAGTGAAACTGAATGTCCAAAGCAACTGTTAGTTCCTAAAATGTTTTTATCTGTAAAAGGTAGAAATTGGAGGGGATATTTCTGAGGACTGTGCCCTGGCCTACTCTTTTAGGAGGGTGAAAGATATTTCCTTTGCAATGGATGCTCTAGTACTGTTTGACATGGGAGAGATTAATTGAAGAGATACCTTCACAATATTAAAATTACTTAGACTTAGAATAATCAAATAACTTGGGTTGGAAAAGGCCTTTAAGATCATCAAGCCCAAGTGTTAACCTAGCACTGCCAAGTCAACCACTGAACCATGTCCCTAAGCACCACATCTATGTGTCTTTTAAATGCCACCAGGTGATTCAACCACTTTCCTGGGCAGCGGGTTCCAATGCCTGACAACTCTTTCAGGTAAGAAATTTCTCATTTGGTTGTCCCCTGGCACAACTTGAGGTAATTTTATCTTGTTTGTTCGTTATGACAGCACAGTGTGAATGTGAAGCAGCTGTGAATTGCTGTTTAATACTATCACTCTAGGCAAAAAATATAACAGGAACTAGCTGGACTCAGAAAATTTCCAAGGCATTTTCTGTTTGTTTTTCTGAGTCATTAAAAATAATAGTAATAAAAACCCCTAAAACACTCACCTCTCTCCTTGCATCCTGGCATTGCATGACCTTTGTCACATGCAGTTTTCATTTTACAGAAATAATTCATCTTGCTCTTTTACATCTTGCTGACAGAAGGATGTATGTGTGCTACATTATTAAACCAGTTGTCTCATCTGACTGGAGTTCAAGACAGAATTTACTTGTAGCTATGTGAAAAATATTTCATCTCAAAGGGGATGACTTGTCCACTTGGCTGTGTGTAAAATATGTGCTGGAATACATGCTGCTTCCAAGACTGCCTAGCTGGCTTTTCTTTGTGCTGCTGTTATACTTGTACTATGTGCCAAAGAACTGGAAACCTCCTTAAGGAAAAACAAGTGTCATGGAATGCAGGAAAGAGTAAGCTTAGCTTTGACGGATGCTTCTTTCTGAACTGGCTCTCAAAGACATGATCTTGCCAAGTAAAAGTTGCCTTTTGTTGACTGCTTTAGGCCCCTTACACAGTGTTAATGATTGTGCTCCATGCAACATGGTAACAGGAAGAGGATGGAGCTCTCCAGGGAACCAAAGGAGGGCCAAAGGGTTTTCATAGAGTTGAAATTGTCCCTCAGACTGGAACTGTAGGAAGAGTGGGTGGCTGAGTGAGGGTGGTACCACATTGCTTAAGGCCTAAGTACTCAATTTCCAGAGTTATATATTGTGTTAAGTACCAGTGATAAAACACTAAAAATGTTTCAGATATAGGTGAATTAATGTTTTTGGAAACGCATAAATGATGAATAGAGGAACAGCATTATTTTCTTGACCACAAAATTTTACATCTACTTTTTTGGGAAGAGTCACCCTTTGCTCCTGCTCTGAGGTTTGCATCAGTCTTTACAAGCTGACTTCTGTGTCCTCTTCATTTCATGTAGCATATAAAAATGAAATTAAGGACAAAACCTTTTTTTCTTTCATTAAATGCATTGAATTTCATTAAATGTACTAAAAGGAAATGAGGAGACATAACGTGCATAGTCATTACTAAATGTTCCTCCAAGACATCTTATGGCAACATAACATGGAGTTTTAAATTAAGATCCAAGCATATATTTTCCTGTGTTTTAATAGTAAGCTGGAGATATATTAAACTATTAGCACTGACAGACAGTTGAGCATTTCCCCACATTTATAAACTTGGATGACAGCTTCTGGTTATAGCTGGCACTGAAAGAATTGCATGCATTTCTGTGATGTTTTGTGGTTATTGCCCCACTGCTCTGGGATATGGTGTTTAGGAGCTAGTATAGTCCTGCTGTGACCATAACTGCAGAGGAAAGAAAGCCTAAACCACAGCTGGTAGTTTACTTCTTGAATTTACTTTATTCTGCAGCTTGGCTTGGAGGATAGGTAAGACTCATCTCTCTCACTGTCATAGTGATAGGATAAGGTTACATACCTTCTAGTGTCAAATTTTCTGCAAAGGTTTGCATGTGTGTCAAGATATATCCTGTTCCTGGAACTTGGAATTCTTATTGGAAAGCATGCCTTTAAGGATACACAGAAATGGGGGAGCTCATCCCCATCCTGCTTGGAGTAAAGATACACTGAAGATCTGGCTGGTTCCAGAGAAGATTCATGTTTGGGTCTGTGTGAAACTCTGTAGATTTTGTTTGTGATGAAAAGTGTGCTAGTAAAAAACAAGGATTTCATGTCTCTCTGTAGCTTTCAGGGAAATGTATTTCAAGACAAGATTAGACAAGGCCCAGAGCCTGGTCTGAGTTTGATGTTCATCTTGCTTTGAACAGGACATCCACAAGGTCCTTTCCAGTCTGAATAGCTATAGAATTCCAGTGGCATTTCCCCCAAGAGGATGTTGGTTATGGTTCTGTAAAGGAAATAGTGTTGTGAGCTGTTTAGCTCACACAGTTCTTCACAGTTACTCTTCAGGATGATGCAGAATGAGACCTTCAGCCTCAGGAGCTGACACTTAACTGATTGTGATTTCCTAACAGATTTGCAAAGCAGAATTCTATGGTATTAGAAAGGACCTGTAGGGAGCTGAGATTGCAGTCAGCTGTGGTCCCACACTGAATTTTCAGCTTTGGTAAGTTCCTTTAATTGACTTTTTCTTTTTAAAAATTGTATTACAGTTGGGATTGATTATGATGAATAGGGAGTTTTTGTGCAATAACTTTAAAATGCTGGCAACTATATGTTTTTAAATAACTGTTTTTGTTAAGAAGTGTGAGCAGGTGTTTTGGTCTGTAACAAAGACACATTGCCTCTCTGCCACCCTGCCAGTTGGTAGCTCTTTCTGGATATTTGCAGAATTAGCTTGATAACAGAACCCTAAGTAATTAATGTGCAAATTATGACACTTTGCTATCTGACCTGCTTAGGAGAGAATTTGACTGTGATGTGTATGTCTAGGGGGTGAACTTTCAATTGTTAGGCTACTTAACTAATGGAACAATTTAAAAGCAGTATGAAGCAGATTGTCTGTTATTTCAAGACCTTCAAAATAAGAAGATATTCTAAAATGTGTTCTGTGGCAGATCAGAGAAGAGAATGGCTGAGGTTCTGTGGGTTGTGTCATACTGTCTGACCAGATAGACAATATAGTGCCTTCTATCCTTTGTACCATGCATAAAACATACTTATGAAAAAATAAATGTACTACTGCAATGTTCAGTAGAAATGAATTGTACAATGAGGTATTTCCCATGGCCATCTCTAAAGAGAGAACAGGTGCACACGGAGTTGACATGTATAAGAAAACAATACCAGAGTGCCATAACCCCCTACAAGTTCTTTCCAGCTGGCAGGTGCTATTTCAGCCAGAGTAATACCACATGCTTCTCAAAAATGAAGCCAGTCTGAACCTCCACAAGATTTTTATAAACTTAAGCTAAAAATAATTTACCATGTGTTACTTGGTTGACTAATGTATTATAGATGAAACTATGGTGTGAGTCTAATTCTATGCTATCAGTACTCTGATTGCAAAAAAAAAATTGTTGTCTCGCATTTCATTGGTGTCACATTTAAATTTACATCAGAGGTCTTTAGCAGTAGGCCTGTGTTGTACAAGAGGTTGCTGAGAAGTGTTAGTTCGAATTAGGATGTTACTTATCACTCTAATACGGGTTTTCAATGTGACAGCTGATGGAAATGGTGTGCAGACGCTGATGTCAGAAAATAAAACTGCTATCAGTGACGTCTATGGCAAAATGTACCTACCATAGAGCTGTTTTGAGACATTACCTTCTTGTTTACAAGGTTATCCTCCAAGACTCTTTTTAAAAGTTGTGTGACAAAAACAAAAAACAAAAATAAATAAATAAAAGCTTATCTGTTCCCATATAGCTATAGGAAAAACATCTATAGGAAGTTAATAAATTGTGTATAGACATACATCAAGACACCATTTGACATTATGATAAGAGAACAAGTTTAGCCTGTAGCTGAATGCACATGCTTAAAATTGCTGAGACTATGAAAAAGCTAGTATGGGAAAAAACTTGAATAAATTAACTTTTTACAGTACATTCTTTATCTTCTTACTGAAGTGACCAAAAATTCAAAGCACAGTTAACAAAAAAAAAAAAAAAGATTGTCTCTGAAAGATGAGACAGTTAATGCTGGAGAGGGTACAAATCCCATCATCCATTTATGTGAATAATAAATAAAAGGTAATGGCCCATTACCACAAATACACTTTGAGAACAAAGAATGGTTTATTAGATTTACCTTGTTCTGTCATTATAGCTGTCTTTTGTGAAGACCATTCAAGCATGTAACCATTGGCAGCTTTATAAAAGATAATAAAGTTTATTAGTATAATAATAGGTGATGAATACTTTAGAAATAGCAAAGAGGCTGTAAAAAATGGGATAAGGTCAAAACTGTGTTATCAAAAGCTGTTGTGGCTACTTTAAAAGAAAAAGGGACTCAGACTTTTTGCCTAACACAGTGTTTACTAGATGAAAAAGTAAGAAACTAGATAAATTAAACCTAATAAAAAAAATAAAGAAAATGACATTTGGATCATTATCCTGTAGAGGTTTGCAGGTGTCTTTGTCTGTTTCTCTGTTTGATGACTTTTTCTCATATCTATGAAAGTAGTTTAGAACTACTGTGTTTTATGGGGGCCAGAGAAAGAACATTTTTAACACATTGAAAATGTGTGAGGAGCTTTATTATACTTGTATGCTTTCCTCTTGAACATTTTGTATTCTTTCACTTAATTCTTTGCTCATTATGAAGCAAGTCCACTGTAGTCAATGACTAACGTTCTGTAAGACTGGATGCATTCATGTACTTTTTTTCTGTAGTGAGGTGATTTCAAAGTTAGTGTTACCTCCATTCAGGGGAAGGACTGACAAACACTAGATTATTTCTCAATTATTATTATTTTTTTTCCTGCTGGCATATGGGAACACTGCCATAGAACACGAGAGAGATCTACACTGGTCAGAGTACACAAATGAGTATGACAGGTGCACATCAAGTTTATTCATCAATGGCAGCTTAGGCAGACTAATATATGCTTTATTTTTATAAGTTGTGAAAGAGTTTTATGTTTGGTTCAGGTAACACTTTGGGAAATATCTGTGAAATGTAGTGGGAAAGTCTTACACTCTTATGAAAGTAGTGTTGGCTACCACAGCAATATCCAAGCCAGGTGAGTTACCAAGTAGGGGCCTATGGCCAGAGACCAGAGTGGTAATGGAAAAGAAAAAGAATGCAAAGAAAGAAGTTTCTAATGTTAATAACAAGTTCAAATTCAATATTACACCAACCTCCAACTTTTAAAAGAAATTCTTTCATGGTTGAAGGAGAGGTATATAGGCAACTTAGGAAATCTCACAACTGGGGGTGGTGGGGCAAAGAATGAAAAATGTCTTCATGTCTCTGTAAGACTCACCTTGATGTATTTTTTCCAATAGCTTATCTTACCCTGTATTATGGTGTCAGACAGCTTGCCAGATTTCACAAACGGACTGACTATACTTAGTAAACTTCCCCTCCTCCCCATCATTTCTTCTGAGATGTCATATCTTGGGCACTGACTGTGAAAGGCTAGATAATGGATTTCTAGCACCAGTAGGTTTTGCTGTGGTAGTATGGGATGTCACTTTTCCTGTTGCATACATATAAAAATACTGTCCAGTACATAAATAGGAACAGTACTAATTGAAAGGGAAGCAACAGTTGAAGAGCAAAATCATGATATGGTTAAAATAATAAAACAGATACTACACACTTCAGAAAAAAGAGAGGAGAGCATGATAATGGCTCCCAACTTGTCTCAGAGCTCCATTGTATAGTAGCAGGGGTTCCTTGGCTAGTTGACAATAGCAAGCTCAGCAACCTTATTTGGCTTAGTTCTTCCTATAGTATTTAGGCATTTAACAGTTTTATACCAATTGTGTTTGTATTCTTAGAGTAGGATCCTCTTTCATCTTGTTACCATTGTTCTACAAAGTGTGTTGGCACTTCTTTGAGACCTCTTTTCTGGTTTTTATTACCTAAGGTAGCAGGAGAAAAGTGATAATTACGTGACATCTAGAATGTGTTGCATCCTTTGAGGATGAAGATACTCTGATGCTTTCCAGAACAATGCAGCTAGCATAATGGTATTGGGACCTCATGGTTCCTATTGCAGGACGACATCATCATTACTGATGTAGACAGTTTCAGGGCAACGATAGAAGAGCTCGGTAGCTGCTGAGCTGCTAAACTCCTCAACACTGAAAAATAAACCTGTACTTCAGTTTCCAGCTTGAATAACAGTATCACATCTGCCCCTCTTACTGGCATGTTGTATAAATACATTAGATATCATAAGGCACTCAAATATTTTTGTGTGATACACAGTTGTCTGTCTGAGGTGGTTTTTGTTTTTCTGGTTGAAAGTAGCTTGCTGAAGTACCATTCTGCAGTATTTTGAGATAGAATACCAAGTAGTAGAATAATCCAGCAAGGGAGTCAGATTGACATTTCTCTGTGAAGCACCTGAAAGTTGTGGTGGAATGAGGAGATGACCTCAATAAAGAAATAAATGTCTTAGAAATAACACAGTATGTTCTTGTGCTGCAAGCTTTATTCAGAAAGGGGAAAAAAAATCAACAAACCCTTTTATTTGATATATTAAAGCCAGACTAACCTAATCTGACATTTTAATCTCATTTTGATGATTACTTCTATTAAACAGACTGTGTTGGGTTTTCTACTGGTGATATACAAACTTGCATTAAAAATGTATGGAAATGTATAATGGAAACACAACTAGATTTCAACATGTTTCATTAACAGCCCAGCTCTTAGGAACATTAGACCTAGATCTGCCTACTAATAGACAAACATCGTAGTGATTCAAGACAAATTATTAAAATGGATGATGTTCACTTTTGCGCTGGGGCCTGAACACCACCTATATCATGGAATCATGAAATTGTCAGAGTTGGAAGGTACCTCTAGAGATCATCTGGTCCAACTCCTTCGCTAATGCAGGATCCCCTAGAGCACGTTACTCAGAACTGCATCCAGGTTGGTCTTGAATATCTCCAGAGGAGACTCCACAGGTTCCCTGGGCAGCCTGTTCCAGTGCCCTGTCACCTTCATAGTAACAATTTTTTTCCTTATATTTCATTGGAACTTCCTGTGTTCTTGTGCCCGTTGCCCCTCATCCTGTCATTGGGAACTACTGAAAAGAGTCTCACTCCATCCTTCTTGCACCCACCCTTTAGATACTTGCTCCCCTCAGCCTTCTCTTCTTAAGAAATAAATGTCTTAGAAATAACACAGTATGTTCTTGTGCTGCAAGCTTTATTCAGAAAGGGGAAAAAAAATCAACAAACCCTTTTATTTGATATATTAAAGCCAGACTAACCTAATCTGACATTTTAATCTCATTTTGATGATTACTTCTATTAAACAGACTGTGTTGGGTTTTCTACTGGTGATATACAAACTTGCATTAAAAATGTATGGAAATGTATAATGGAAACACAACTAGATTTCAACATGTTTCATTAACAGCCCAGCTCTTAGGAACATTAGACCTAGATCTGCCTACTAATAGACAAACATCGTAGTGATTCAAGACAAATTATTAAAATGGATGATGTTCACTTTTGCGCTGGGGCCTGAACACCACCTATATCATGGAATCATGAAATTGTCAGAGTTGGAAGGTACCTCTAGAGATCATCTGGTCCAACTCCTTCGCTAATGCAGGATCCCCTAGAGCACGTTACTCAGAACTGCATCCAGGTTGGTCTTGAATATCTCCAGAGGAGACTCCACAGGTTCCCTGGGCAGCCTGTTCCAGTGCCCTGTCACCTTCATAGTAACAATTTTTTTCCTTATATTTCATTGGAACTTCCTGTGTTCTTGTGCCCGTTGCCCCTCATCCTGTCATTGGGAACTACTGAAAAGAGTCTCACTCCATCCTTCTTGCACCCACCCTTTAGATACTTGCTCCCCTCAGCCTTCTCTTCTTCAGGCTAAAGAGTCCCAGCTCTCTCAGCCTTAAATTCTGCCTTTCAGACTTGAACAGTATTTGATTCAACTGCTGGCCTCAAGTTGATTCTTTTATATGGAACTGAATTTGCTTAATGTGAGGAAAATTGGTGGACTTTTTGTTTGTTTTGCTTTGTTGTGTTTTTTTGTTGTTGTTGTTATTGTTTTGTTTTGTTTTCTTTCTTTCCTATTTGATAAAGACACAATAAAACTTCCACACTGTGTACATAGAATTTATAGTAGATGGGGACTGGGAATGAGAACATCTTGAACACGTGTTTAGAGATTCATGTGAACAAAGCTTTTTTAGTAAAACTGTGTTCCAAACTGGAGACAAAAAAATCTGTTGTGTGGATCTGAATGAATAAGGAATGCATGGAAATGAAGGGCAAGGCTGTTTATTACCTCTGGACAGATGTTTGTCCTTGGTGGAAATTCACTTGTAGGTAGATGCACTCTAACTATTCACAGTGCCACTTTTGAAAGTAGGCTTAAATGAGAAGTACTTTTGAAACATCTCATTTAAAATCCTCCTGGCTCTGTTGTCTGTGGAAGCAACAGATCATCCAGACTGACTGACTGGCACTCAGGTCTAGGTTTGCTAGTAAAACAACTAATAGTAAAAAATGTACAGGTAAGTGTCAAAAATGTAGGCCTGGTGGAAGGCCTCTGCTGTGTGCACTGGCACCAGAGTGCTGCATAATTACAGCAGTATATGCAAGTGAGGAGTCATTTCAACACCAACGTCTTGAAAATGTTTTAAAAAAATGACCATGAAAAAAAGCCTCAGACCAAAGTTAGTGTTTATCTGTCTTTGTGGCTCAAAGACTACATTTTTATTTTATGCCAGTTTTATTGCAGTGGAACTAAAGAGATTCCTAAAAGGAGTGAGTTCCAAATCAAGAGTTTTTGTGGGATGGAGGAGATGGAGGAGGGCTGGGGCTTAGGTTAAGTACAATGATACAATGCAGTTAACTCTGTAGATTCTTGGGTTTGGGAATAGGGTCTACTGGGGCTATTACTGGGGCACTTCCATGAACTGTGCTTTATTTTAGAGGTTATCACAGGGAAAAACAAATAAACAAAACCTTGTATCTGAAGTATTTGTGGGTGCAGGCAGGGATGAAGATTTAAGAAAGGAAAGATGCCTGATTCCAAATGAGATTTGGAAATAGTTGGAGAGTTGGTGAGATGGAAAAATATGAAGACTAGGTTTGAAATGTGATGTATGTGGTAGAGCTCTACTCCCACGAGGGACCTCAGCAAGTTCTGACAGTCCAAACAGCAGAGAAGTCTAGGCTTGTGTACGCAGAAGTGCAATCTTACAAAAGAAGAGAATTAAAGAGGTAAAGGAATAAGCTAAAGAATCTGTTTTAGTGAAACATTATGGAACATTTTTTTTTAATGTGTAGGTTTCTTCACACCTAGAAAGTGTGTTTGCAGTTTAGTTGCTGTTGTCTTCTTTGTGTTTTCATGAAAAAAAAAAAAAAACAAAAAAAAAAAAAAAA
>NW_009954194.1:2810602-2830639 GCF_000747805.2 Chaetura pelagica | reverse complement strand
TTATTGTGGTTTTTCTTTTTTTTGTTTTCAAAAAAAAAAAAAAAAAAGAAAAAAAAAAAAAAAAAAGCAAAAGAACAGAAGTGGCCAAACAGCCAAGCCAGTTAAGGTATGGGACTGTGTTTTCTTGCTCAGGCATTCTCAAAATAGGATACTTGTTCTCATATGATAAACCCTCAAGCACATGCTAAGTGCTACTTTATTCAAAGCTTCAGGTCTTCCTTAAGAAAGGATCTCAGAAGATTTTATTTTTTTCACAGAATTGTAGAAGAATTTAGGATTAAAAGGATCCATGGCAGTCTTCTAGCTCTGTTTGAAGCAGATTCATCTAGGTGAGACTTCTCAAAGTTCATCCATGTTCTGAGTATCTCCATGGATGGAGATGATGCATTTTCTGTGGACAACCTGGTCCAGTATTTGATCACCCTTCTGCTGGAGAAGTTCTTCCTTACAAGTAAACAGAATTTCCTAATTTCCAACCTGTTTCCTTTGTCTCTTTTCTTATCACTGGATTCTGAGAGAATAATTTGGCTCTGTCCTTTCTGTATCCTCTTATTCAGTATTTATAGGCAATTAAAAGCTCCTTTTAGTTGTCTCAAGTCTGAACTAACTTACTTCTCTCAGCCTTTCCTCATACTTATTGTAGGCTTTAGTCCAGGTTTATGTGGTCTGGATAGATGAGGTGTGGCAAGGACTGAGTGTGCTACAGCCCAAGTTACCAGGTCTGACCTGAGTTCAACTTTTCCTAAGTGTAATGGAGGTAATTTTCAGCCAAAATTCAAAACCAGTAAACAGGAATATGAACAGAAGTATATTCTGCAGCGCTTTCCTCTGCTGCTATGACATATCCTTGGCACTATTTAATTTAATAATATAGACATGCCTGAAGTCTGTTAAGCACAACTTAAGTGTGTGTACTGTTACACTGCCAGAATATTCCCTAGCAAGATTTTGGCCCAGATCAAACTTTATGCTCTCAAATATTTCCCATGAACTAGCTGTTCAGAAGTTAGCCTAGGTTAGGGATCACTATCAATAGATAGTTAAAATATCATTATATAGTTTTCTAGAAAAGTGTTTAGTAACAGAAATCTGGGTGATTCCAGGCCCTGTGGCATGCAAATGGTCCCATATACAATGAAATTTTTGGCAGGGATATAACCTTAGACTTGACTCTGCTGCAGCAGCTCAAGGTAGCTTCAGCCCAGGATCAGAAATCTCTGCTGAAAGTGAATAGTCAACTGGAGCATGTGGGAGTTAAGAGTGAAATTGACTGAGTAAGACCAGAAAAGTATATTTCAAAGAGAAATATAAATGGGCCCCTCAGTTCAAGAAGGACAGGGAACTGCTCGAAAGAGTCCAGCGCAGAGCTACGAAGATGATTAAGGGAGTGGAACATCTCCCTTATGAGGAAAGGCTGAGGGAGCTGGGTCTCTTTAGCTTGGAGAAAAGGAGACTGAGGGGTGACCTCATCAATGTTTACAAATATGTAAGGGGTGAGTGTCAGGGGGACGGAGTTAGGCTTTTCTCAGTGATGACCAGTGATAGGACAAGGGGTAATGGATGTAAATTGGAGCATAGGAGGTTCAAGGTGAATATCCGAAAAAATTTTTTTACTGTGAGAGTGACAGAGCACTGGAACAGGCTGCCCAGGGAGGTTGTGGAGTCTCCTTCACTGGAGACATTCAAAACCCACCTGGATGCGTTCCTGTGTGATGTACTCTAGGTGACCCTGCTCTGGCAGGGGGTTTGGACTAGATGATCTTTCAAGGTCCCTTCCAGCCCCTAAGATTCTATGATTCTATGATTTCTTTAGGCTTCTTCTAATATCCTTTTTTTTCCAGCAGAAATTTATTTTTAAAGTGGGTAGGAGGCAAGCAAACAAGAGATGGAGACTTGAAAATGTAGAAGGTTTCATGTTCCAAGGGGTTTACAGCTTTCAGCTATTATTTCTTTCCTTCCTTTTGGCTTGTTAGCCATTATGTTACATTGGTTTTGTATTTCAACACAACTTCATGGAAAATCATGCAAATGTCAGGCAGAGTAATCTTGATTCTCAAAATGTTCAAGAGAAAAAAAAAAAGTATGCTTGATTTGCTTGATTTTCTCACTACATTCAGGTTATACTTAGATACTGAGATGCCATGTAATGGAGCATTCCACAATTCAGGCACTGGTTGTGGAACCACTTTATATTCCGTTGGTAAAGAATTCTGGAAAACACTATGAGAAACAAGAAAATATCAACCACGCATCAGATTTAATATGGTATTCAGTATTATGATCTGAATCTGATCAGACAGCTGACCCTGATTTACTTATGATAATTATTAATTGCATCAAAGCTCATCAGTTGTGTGACAAAGAGATACAGCATATCACTGAGGGGCTAACTTTATGATCTGTCTTCAAGTGCTAAGTGCTCCTAACTCCTGTTGATTCGGATGGGATTCTGACTCAGCACGTTATGGGATAAACATCAAAAAGTTCGATCCAGTAGATGTTTAAATCACAAAGTACACTTTCTCTAATTTCTGAGTGGGTATAAAATTGCATTAAGTGCAATGAAGAAGCATCATGCTCTCCAAGTAAGGATTTGCCTAAAAGCAGTTCCAGCTGTGGTAAATTGAGAATATTGCTCAGACTGATTGTGAAAAAGAAATTACTAATGGGGTGGGTACTTAATCTCCATGAATCACCAAGCCAGGGAGGCAGTGGGTTAGAAGAGATAATATAGCTATAAAAACTGTTCATGTCATGAGTAGGGCCCACCTCATTACCATACAGAAATCAAAGCTTTTCTGTACAAGCTAGATTTTGAGACAGAGATTGAGGTAACTGAGAACAAAATTACTTTCTTTACTACTTCCAGCCTTGTTGACAGAACAGATAAAATACCCTACCCAGAAGGAATTTACTTTCAAACACCCAATCACATTTTGACTCAGAACCATTTACAAGATGAGCCAC
Source organism: Chaetura pelagica (assembly GCF_000747805.2). Classification (NCBI taxonomy): domain Eukaryota; kingdom Metazoa; phylum Chordata; class Aves; order Apodiformes; family Apodidae; genus Chaetura; species Chaetura pelagica. The sequence continues at coordinate 2,827,672 of NW_009954194.1, read as the reverse complement.
AGAAAGCCTGTGCAAAATAGCCTGGTTATTATATGTGTCAGAAATTATGACTAATTAGTAATCTGTATTGATTGTAGAATAAACTAACATAGAGTTCAGTGGCTGGAGGAAAGTCATACCACGTCATTCTCACAGAGGCTGTAGGTTGACAATGCTTCATTCAGTGCTGTCATTGTGTCTTTCATCAGGTTGATTATTCTTGTCACTCTTCCTTTTCTTCCTAGTTCTGCTCCTACCACTATTGTGCAGCTTCAGAGTGAACTGGGTCAGAGAACTGATCAGATTAAACCCATTTTCTTTTTTGTTAAGTTATTTTTAACCTGGCCAGTTCTCTGATTCCTTGCTCAGCTGCACAAACAGATACTGGTACAACTGAGTGGGCAATGCTGAGGTAAGGTATGAGCAAGTTATCAGAGTGGGAAAATGGCGAAGCCATCAAAGCTGAAGCACAGTTGCAGAGAAAAGCTGGTTAGCAACAGCCTGAAAACATGGTTTAGGGCAGTTTAAACCAAACTAAAGCTGAGCTTGTATGGTCCTAGCTTTTCCTTGACAGCAAAAAAAGTGTGACCTGGCTTGAAGCATGAGCTTATTCTGGTGGTTCATGGTGTAGTCACACAAGGGAGGAGGAGGAATGCTCTAGATCAGATGTTATCAGGATAAATTCCTGGGGACCCACGCCTTTTGTCATCAAAGTGACTTTTACTTGTCATCAGGAAAAGGAGTTGTTGCCAGCTGGTGAAGTACTGGAGGTATCACCTTTCCTGTCCAGAGCTGACAGTCCTTATTTAATAGGGTGAAATTTAAAATCATCTCCTGTTTAAGTCTGAGGTAAAAGTGATAGATACAGATCAATAAGAGGTATTTTAACCTCTGATCAAACTGCTCATCTTCTCAGCACATTGGTCCAGTTTGTCCCTGAGGGAAATGGGAATGCACAGAAACTGTATATGCAGATTTAAAAGCTGGTATCACAGAAAAGAATGAAGTATCTTTCTGTAATCACCAATAACCAGTACAGCAGAGATGGCAAACCTGATTAGGTAGATCAATAAACCTTCTGGCACTTAACTAAGTGCATCTGGGAACCAGATAGTCTGGAAAACTTAAAAGCCTGATAGGAATAGGGAGGTGATCATGCCCCTGAACTCAGCACTGGTGAGGCCACACTTTGAGTGCTGTGTTCATTTCTGGGCCCCTCACAAGAAAGACAGTGGAGTGAGTCTAGAGAAGGGCATCAAAGCTGGTAAAGGGTCTGGAGAAGAAGCCTTATGAGGAGCATCTGAGGGAACTGGAGTTGTTTAGTCTGGAAAAAAGGAGGCTGAGAGGAGACCTTATTGCTCTGTAAAGCTACCTGAAAAAAGGCTGCAGCGAGGTGGGGGTTGGTCTCTTCTTCCCAGTAACAGATAACAGGATGAGGAAACGGTGTCAAGTTGTACCAGGGGAGGTTCAGATTAGATACTAGAAGAAACTTCTTCACTGGAAGGGTTATTAAACACTGCAACAATGTTGAATCACCATCCCTGGAGGTGTGTAAAAGAGGTGTAGATGTGGTGCTTAGGAACATTGTTTAACACTGGACTCGGTAGAGTTAGGTTAATGGTTGAACTCAATGATCTTAAAGTTCTTTTCCACTCAGAATGTTTTTGTGATTCTGTGATCACAACTGAACTTCTGACTGAATTTGAGGCTACAATTGATTTTGCCATTAAGAAATTGCAGAGGTTTGAGGTGGTGGTATCAGAACCCCATAGGTTCTAATTCTGCAGCAGCCAACAGAACAACCTCACTGAGGGAAAAGCAGACAGTTCCTGAAAGATTTGACACACCAGGTGCACTACTGCAGTTTGATTTCAGCAAATTAGCATTCTCCAAAGGAAAGCCATTTATTCGAAACATTGCCAGCTACCAGTGAGTAATGGGACACTAACTTCGAAGATAATATTTGCACCTTTAAAGGGAGGTCAACAAAACTGAAAGGGTTCAGTAAAAGCTATACAAATTAGTCAAGGTCTGAAATATTCTGTTTATCACATGAGATTAAAACTCACTCTATTTGACTTGGAAACAAGGAATTCCAGAGATGTCTTGCTTTAAAGTACCTACATAAGGAAGAAAAAGTTCGAGGGCAGAGACTTTTGTTAATTAGACAAAGCAAGTTGTTGGGCACTGAAGTGAGACAAAATACATCTACAAACACAAAATTACTTATTTATTTATTTTTTGGAGGGCTGGGGGGTGGTGAGTGATAATTCACCAGAGCACTTTATTTTGAGTTAGAGAAGTTTCTTGATTACTTGGGTTCTATAAAAACTGTCTCTTCTCCTGATAGATATTCCTGCATATCCACCGATGCATCAGAAATAACTCCAAGTGAAGGAGGAGCTCACCGTTCCCCCACTCTATGCCCCCAAATCCAGTACCTTTGCTAGAATGAGCTGTTTGCTATATCATTACTTTTTTTTCTGTTGTACCTGTCCATGTCACAGCTGATAGCTCAGGCTTGGGAACTGAACAGAACTGCTGCCACTTCACTGGCAGGGGAGGCTGAGCTCTGCAGTGCTGAGCTGGCTGTGGCAGACATGCTGGGTAGCATGTACTGGTCCAAACTTGAACTCTTTCCAAGTTCATTCATTCTCAAGATAAAAATCAAATGAAGAGTGTGTCTTTGTGCTACTTCTTATCCCAAAGTGTATCATTATATACTACAGCTGAGCTTTCAAAGTTGGTAAGAGGGCACAGTATGAAAACATGTGAGAAGCCGAGAATAAAGTAAGTCCTAACTTCTTGAATCACAAATGATGTTTTGGTGCACAGGAAACTACTATGGTGTTGGGAATGGCCTTATCTGTCAGCTCAGTAAGTTTTGCTGACTTGCTGTAGAAGAGGAACTGTTCCCTTTCTTTGTGTGTGTGTGTGTGTTTGTTTCTGTGGTGTGCAATATCACTAGAAAAAAAACACAACAAAAGAAAACACAAGAAAAGCAGCATTGATGAAAAGTACATCTACAACTGTGCATCAAGTTAGGTGAAAAGATTGAATGGCTGAGACATGAAAGATCAATGGAAGGAGACTAATCTTATTTAAACCCCTAGTAATGTTTTGGGAACTTGCACCCTCTTACTGAAACATCAAGGGAATAAATTTAAAATGACAGGAGAAAGAGCACAAAGAAGCAGTCCTCTTTCCAGAATAAGACCTACCCTGGACACTGCTAGCTGAAACTTCCAGGGACTTATGGGAATATATTTAGTCAGTGAAAGAAAAAAATAAGTAAATAAATTAAGAAACATTGATCCTCAACTAACTTGAAAAGGAAATGAGTTGCAAAATAAATCAAATTCTTCATCTAGATGAGGATGAAAAGCAAACAATTGAACTGCATTCATCCACTAGCTAGATATAAGTCTACCAACTGAAGAGTTGTGGGGTTTATTTTGCTTTCAGATTGTCAGCTTGAGTTATGTATAATTCTAATAATTCTATTATTTGCCTTTTTTTTTTTTTTTTTTTCCCTTTTTTTCCCCTTTCTACTCTTCATTCTCATTTCGACAAAAGCAGGACATTTCTTAGAGGCTTGAATTTCAGGCAGATATTTTGCTGGTCATTATTTCTTTAATTTTGTTCCTACTCTATTTTCAGGAAGGTATATCTAAATTTGTAATGTCTCATGTGATATCCTGTTTGCTGAAGGCAGTCATTCTTATGATGGATTTGTATATGTGGGACAAAAATATGCACATAAGCTTCATCAAGTATTCCATTAAAATTGGACGACAAAACTCAGTGACACATGGCAAGGTGCAGTCATGAATTTATGTCGAATTGCAAAAAACATTTGGATTTAGATGTGTTTTGGCATGCAATTAATTAATTTTATAAACTGAAAACCTCTCTGTACCAAAAGAACAGGAAAGGGTCTCTCCTCTCACCATACTGAGAGTAAAAATTATACAGTGAACATGCTAAAGCAGAAATTATTTTGTACCTAGCCTGAAAAACGTGAGAGGTGGCTAGGGGGAAACAGTACTGGTTTGTAGTAGCTCAGTAGATTAGAAAATTTGGGTTTATTCCACATTAGAATCAACTCAAAACCTTTTTTTTTCTTTTTTCTTTTTAGAAAGAAATAACATTTAATAACCTATTTCTTCCTTTTTTTTTTTTTTTTTTTTTTTTTTTTTTTTTTTTCGAGTGAGGCAGGTCAGTTTTACTCTTGTTCCCTCTTCATAAACCTTGGATCACAGAAACTTAGAGTTGACAACTTGGTGGAAACAGAATTTTCAGCTTTCTATTTCCTAAAGTGTTTTAGCAGCTCTACTATGTAGGTGGTTAGTTATTAAGTACCTTTCCTACAAGGATACACTGGGGAGACTTCAAGAATTTATTTGAAAGGAGAGGCCTCTCTTCTGCTGTGTCTTCTTGAGAGAGTCACCATGACAAAAAGCAGCTAATATATTTACAAAAAGAGATAGAAAGGAAACGAGATGACCCAAGATGTCACTTTGAAAATTTAGATTCTTCACTTAAAAAAAGAAATATCTCTTCTCTTCTGTGTTTACACGCTGGATGCTCAGCTATAGTTGATAGAAATGTAACCATATTGTCATATGCAGAACTGGCCTTATTTGCACTGGCTGAAGTTCACTGCACTCTTCCCCTTTCCTGTTTCCTGGCCATTTTTGCCTTGTCTCTCTCTTCTCTTTCTTTGGGCTCTGATTTTCTTCTTTCATCTTCCTGCTCCCTTTCTTCCTCCTCATAATCTAGCTTTTAAGTTTTTTTTGACCATCTGTATTTTCTTGCATTCCCAAATGTGGCCTTCTCCCTGGAAATCCTGTATGCTCTGCTTCGAGTGCTGGCAGCAGAGAAGAATTTACTCATATTCTGCTCACTGATGCACCAGCTCCACATGGCCATCAGGATTTGAGTAAATTTCACTTTGCTGCCAGCACTCAGAGTAAAAAGCTGCATCAAAAGAAAACAAAAACTGTAAGCTATAAAAGGATTTTCTGAACAAGAATTAGTTCATTTATGTGATGTACCTTACATAATATCAAAAGAAACAACATGCTTGCTGCGTTCTTAGGTTCATTATTCTTTTTATTCTTCACTAATATTGTAGAAGCTACTGCCTAACTCTACCTCATGCTATTTTATTGGTATGAAACAATTCCATTTTTAAGACTAGAGCATTAAAACCTTCTTCCACCATGGGCCTTCTGTGATACTAAATAAGTTAATTATCGGTGTTGCTTCATTTTTCCTCATTTGAATGAACATTCATAATTTTAATACATTTATAACATTTGGAATGTGTTTAAAGATTTTGCTGCACTGGTGAGGATGATTGCAACTGATATGGGTGTGTCTGAAGTGGCATAACCAGTTCTGGTTGCAAAAAAACTCTGTGGTGTCAGCATAGGTATTATGATCCTCTTTAGAGCTCTGGGAAATATTTGGAGGTGGAAATCTGCCTTACATAGCTATGGTGCTGTGAATACATACAGAATTTATGTGAAGCTGACCTACCTGAGCTACACACAAAAAGTGGGGTTTACACATCCCTTGGACTTGAAGCATAACCTCTAATTCTGCCTTATGTAAATAATCACTCTTTCTTGGGGTTATTCATGTCACTCAGTGAATATTTTTTTTTTTCTCTCCTGTAACTGAATAACTTCAGCTACTTCTGGCATGACTCTGGAACATTTTGGGCTAAATAGAAAATCTGATCTCAAACCCCTCAAACCCCAAGAGTCTTCTCCAACCCAGTATTCATACAGAATTTTCACAGACTGCAGCTGGGGAGCAAACTCATTTCTCAAACCAGATGAAAATCCACATAAATACTTTTGTGATGCTTGCTGGTCCTTACGTGAGTGACTCCCTGACAGATGATGCAGTCTGCAACAGGACACTCTGGGAATGTATGTCATATAAGCAGGAAAAAAAAAGTAATTGACAGAAAGATTCTCTGCAGACTTATGAACAGCTTTGGCAGCAGCTCCTTCAATTTTCAGCTCCCTTTTCCATTCATTGCTTCAAAGCAACAGGAGGAAATAGCCTTTTCTCTTGTGTACACTCAGTCATAGAATTCTGCAGCAATGATGGCAGAAGAGAAAAACCAAACTGGTCTAACCTAGGAAAGACAATTCCTGAATTGCTTAGTAACTGAATGTATGGGGTTTATAATGAATATGAATGTTTTTTTTTTTTTTAAATATGTGATACCCAAACCCAAATATCTAGAGTTTTGAAATTGAGCCTTTTTCTATTCAATTGCACAGAAATGAACTCCTGTGTGTGAATATGATGTAACTTAAGAACTAGTTGATGATATAAATTCTTGTTACTATTCCTAGTGCAATAGCATTTAGAAAACCCTCACTCGAGCCTCCAATGGGATACCATTCAATCACTGCAATGAAGGAAAAAAAAAATTCCTTCTAATTAAATCTAAAATGACAAAATAAATAAGATTTGGAATAAAAGAATAATGACTGTCCCCATGTACTGACAGGGATACACAAGTCCTGATGTACAGTTTGGACAGTTGAGAACATTGTCCAAAACCTCTTCCTCTATTCCCTGTTCCCTGTACCTAACTCACTGCAAGAATTTCAGCTTCTGATGATGTCCACAGATTCCCAGGCACTTGGCTGAGCTAAGAAAAGTGCTTATGCAACATCCAAACAGGTCTGGATCCATAAGGAGGTACTCCTAACCTGTGCTTGTCAGTTAATGAGAACATCATGAGTTCTAAGAGTACAAAGAGAATCTTGAATAATCAACTTGTGGACACGTGTTGTGGGCCTGCTTGAAACTCAACATGACTGAACTGACACTGCAAGCAGCTCTCCTCACAGCAAGCATCAGATGTTAGGGGAGAAGTTTAGGAGTAACCCTACTCTAATCTGTTGAGGAAGTTGGCAACACTAATGTACCATGTGATTGGCATCAAATTGTATCATACTGGACATACTGGGACTCATAAACAAGTGTGTGGCCCTGGCCAAGGAAGGAATCTGTTGCATGAAGATGTTGAGATAGATTCACTTGCAAAAAGATTTATTAGCAGGGTCCATGGCTGATGGCATACCTTGACTAAAATTATTATTGTAGCTTTAGGGAGAAAAAGAAAACAAAAACAAAAAAGCAAAAGAGCTTAAAGCTTTCCCTTTGGTCCTAGGCCATCTAGGACATGACAAAGAGGGGGAGGGAGCTGTTCCCACATATGGATCCTCTCCTGGATGTTCTTTACAATGCAGCGGGGTCCCCACATAATACTTTCACCATAGTAACTATGTAGTTGTCATCATAACACACTGACTCCCTTTTGGTAGTGCCTTCCTGTGATGTTGTGCTGCTTGTAGCTTGCTTTGCTAAGGGCAACTGCTGCATGCTGCTTCATAGTTAAGGGTTCTGAAGGCAAAGTAGTGGGTCCTCTAGTGTGAACCAGAAACTATAATTATAAGGTAGGAAAAGAGAGGGGAGAGGAGGGATGATTCTCAGCCAGTGGCAGTTAAACAAGTTCTCTTCCTGGCTGGGAAATCCAAACACTTGGCTGCAGAGTTAGACTCCCGCTTGCTGGCTGCATTGACACCAGACACCTACATAGGTCTGCAGTAGACATTTTGTCTCAAAGAGTCACTAGAACTTAGGCTAAACTGTCATTTAAGAGTCCTTAAAGGATTAAGTCTTTTGGCCTCATTACACACAGAATTAACACCATGCATGTCATACAAGGCCTCTTTTGAAGGCAAAGTACTGAATCTTTTCCAGATGAGCCCAGATAAACAGCAGGTGGACAAGGTACTAGCAACCATTGAACTATGTAAGGTTTTGGTATATAGAGTTAAATGATGCTGAATGATGACATTATAAACATCATCAAGATGTGAATGCAAAGAAAGACACTCATAATTATTGCCATAACTGTACCTGAAACACTAATAAATTAGGCAGGAATTATTTCTTTTGTTTTTATAAATCAGTTGTGAAAACAATACTTCCAATAGTCCTGATGGCATTAAATTCCTACTTAAATTTCCCTTGAGACTGATCTCTTCCTTCTCTTTTCAGAATCAAATTTGCTTAGAATTTTCAGTCTCTGACATTCTAAGCTTTTTGATCTTTAAATTCATTTAACCAGAGAGAAATGTCCTTCCTACCACAAAAACTCAAAAATTGTAGATAGGGAATCAGAGAAAAACAAAATAAATCACAGAATCACAAAATGTTAGGGGTTTGGAAGGGACCTCTAAAGATCATCTAGTTCAACCCCCCAAAAATAGTGAATTACTGAGCAGGGAAAGTAGTCTATGGCACCTATTAAAGACAGTGGAAAGCATACAGAGAAAAAATTTCATTCCCCAGATAATTTCTGTGCTTTTAGCCTAAATATCCAAAGATATTAGTTTCAAAATGTTAAATGGAGTGTGAAAACTTTACTTTTTCTTAAGGAGACATGACTGATGGGATGACTATCCCCTGTCAGATGCTTAAGATGCTGAATTTTTAATATCCCATCTTTTACTCAATATCATAAGGGGCACTTTCACCTATGTAGCTGATTAATGGATAATGAGAGGTTTTTTTGAGACTCAGTCTAAACTTTCTTTTTACTTTTTCTTCTCTCTCTTCATATCTCCCAAGCCCATCGCTGTCCATGTTTCCTGTGTTACTATGCTAAATAATTCCTGTTCACCCTCATTACACACTGTTCATGGTGAAATGCATTCCTACACTAGATTGGAAATGGTTATTGAGTTTATATGATTAAAAAATATAATAATGTTCTTCTGCTTTCCCCAAAGTCTACTCAATGCAACACCACGATGGATGAAAGGCACAGAACCACTGGGTACACCAGGAGAGCCTTTCCAAAACACCAGCCCAATGGCTGATGTGAACAAGTTGTCAGGAGAAAGCTCTTTTTGGAGCCTACCCCTTTCTCTCAGGGCCCTTTCCCAGCCTCATGCCAACTGCAGTTCTCTGCTTTGACTCTCTCCCAAATGCGATCCTAATCCTGGCCCTAGAGCTGCACTAAGCCTGAGACCAAGGGTCCCAGCCACACAAAGGAGGGAAGAGTCTTCTCAAGGAAGAGCTGCTTTTGCAGACCATTGTTTCCTCCACTCCTTCCCTGCTCCAACTCCAGTTTTACTCTTTTTCTCAGCCTTAGTGCTACAACTTAACAGTACACCAAGGACACTGCCTTGGCTTATTTTGAGCCCATGTGACCAATCCCTGTCACATTCCAGCTGCCACTCTATATCCTGTCTCTGTCACAACTCCCAAGCTGAAGTTTGGATAATTTTTATATTTATTGTTGGGAGAATGGAAAAGCCTAGAGCTGTAACTTGACTGGGGTTGGGAAGGGGCTACCAAAGTGAGTGCTGAGCTTCAGAGTTCTTTCCTGGTAAAGTTTTCATCTTGCGATGGATAAGGTCTTGGGCTAAGGCCAAGCTCCAGTCCCAGCTCTTGGTTTATGTTTAGGATTAATGCTAAGGTTAGGGTTGGCATTTTGGGAGAAGCAAAACCCAGGGCAGCATCCAAATTGACAGTATGAAGGAGCTTTCAGAGGATAGGCACATGGATGGATTCAGAAAATGTATGGAAAACATGGAGATGAAATTTTTACTGAAATGTTTATAATTATTTGTACCCCAGGCACTGGGGCTTGCACTTGGCTACAGCAAAAATATTTGTGCAGCTGAATCAGCGTACTATTTTGACTGGAGGATGTATCTTAAATGTAAGACACATCCTTGTTTATCTTGTATTTGCAAGATATTCCTGTCTCACTAGCAGTCCCTTACTAAAACTACTAGGGTGTATATCAATACATATGTTCCTGACAGAAAAATAATCAATGTAATGGAAGCAGTTTACATCCCAGAAGAGGTCTTTCTGTCTGAGAGATTCCAGACCATAGTAATGGACATTTATCATCTTTGCAGAAGCTTTGAAATATTTCTTTTTGCAGTCTTGCAGTCTTTTTTTTCCCTCTAGTCATTTTTCCAATCTTTCGAGGTTCCTTCCAACCCCTAGCATTCTGTGGTTCTGTGATTCTGTGGTTCTGTGATTCTGTGAATGTGCATCTAAGCAGGAAGACATTTTGCAATATACTGAGCTGTAGTGCCACCAATAATTAATGCCATTCAATCTTGCAGCCATGATTTTCTATTTCCTTTCATCTTTCGTAATTATTTAGCCCTGCACAAAGTGAGTATAACACTAACAGATCAGATTGCTGCTCAATTTACATATATACAGTGTCATTGCTTAGTAAAACAGTACTTATATGACTAAATGAACAGTTAAACATCTGACTTACCCTTTACATCTGCAATCATAATAATGGCTTGCATAAACTAACTGTATATGGGGTTTTTTTTTTGTGTATACGCCTGCCTTATGGTTCTTGTCACCTCTGTTACACATATATTTATGAAAATTTACATCTAATGTGCTTTGTTCCCCTTTTTGTTTTTTTTTCGTTTGTTTTGTGGGGTTTTTTTGTGTTTGTTTGTTTTGGTTTTGTGGTTGGGGCTTTTTAATTCACTTATTTGAAGGATGGCATCTCTATTGAGACCAAGGTCCCAATTACCCTGGGTCATTTATTCAATCAGAGTATAGTCTGAGGCAAAAATGCCATCTAAAAATTTGACACATCTTTTCTCACAAAAAGAAAAAAACATTTGTTTGAATTTCCAGTTACCAAAAAAGACCAATGTATGACCATACAGTGAAGCAGAACTAGCTGGCAAAATTGTGCAGAAACTGACAGTGAACTGAGTTACTGCAAATTAACTATGAGGACTGATTCTCACTTAGTTGTCAACTGTTCCAACAGCTGCCAATTACACAGTTAAACAGTAGAATTCCAGAGTCACTCTGTGAATTGTACGCATTAAAAGAAAAACTGCTCTTCAGGATGTTCTGATCAGACAACCATTGTGGAGCCCATGCTTCTGTGGGAATCTGTGGGCCTTCCATAAGGCTGATGAAATCAATGGAAAGACTCCCAGCAAGTTCAGTGTATTTAGGATTTGTTCCTAGTAGACATGACTAGCAGAGTACAGAAACAGACCTCTGATTGTGGAATGATAAAAACAATCTTATTCCAGTATAGCATTAAATCTTGTTGCTCATAAGCTTTTAGAAGGCAAATGTTTCAACAGAATAATTTAAGCATTTCTCAAATATATGCATTTTTTGCATAGTTCAGGCACAATGTACCCATAATTTTAAGTATACTTACAGTTACTTACCTATAAGGTTTTTTTTACATCTTGAAATCCACTGAAATGTGAAATTCAGGCAACAAGCACATGGCATCGGCAGAAATACACCTGCTGGTGGTTATCCCTTCGGATGAAACATTTTTTGCAATAAAGAAAGACCTTTTCCCCTTATTTCATTGACCAGTAAGAATAGGCATGTAATACCTCAGGTTTTGTCATGGAGATGAGGTTCATTGTTCCTGGAACAGCATATTATAACACCACCACCAACAAAAATTCCCATTTTTAATTTGTTTAATAAAACAAAAAAACCCAACACCACAAATATTATTAAGGGGAAAAATAAAAAAAAATAAAAAATAACCTGTTTCCTAAAGAAAGTTGACCTTCAGAGGCAACATAAGAAGGGGAGTGAATCTGAGATAAGAGAGAAGGAGAGGAAATGAATGTGAGCAGATGAGCAGACTACAGCTCTGCCTACGTCAGACATCCCTGGGCAGGACTGGGAATCAGGAAATCGTAGTGTCACTGTTACATCCAGGAAGTAATGTTTAAGAAGCTACAATTATAACACTGGTGGCTGAGAAGGACTGCAGTTGAGGTACAACATGTGATGAGACTCAATTTGAGCCTAGCAAGAAGACTTAAACTGGTAGTCATACAAAGCTTGTGAGATCTGATTCTAAATAATGGAGAAGGAACTACTTGTCTTCTAGTATGGACAGAACTGTCTTTCCCCAGTGGAACATAAGGAAAAGGTGAGCTTTGACCACTGTGTTTACTGTATCTCTCGTGCCTTTGAAGGCTTAGGAAGGAATTGGGGAGCTGTTTAGATAAACAGGGTGTGTTGGCATAAAGGGAGGAGAGCGATAAGACAGTAGGTACTTCCGTAATTGAACCACAATAATCTAGTCACAAATAATGTTTTGGAAAACTGCAGGAATGGCTACAAAATCTTCTGTGAGGTTACTCAGACTCTGGATAAGCTCTTTTGCTGGAAAAAAAGTATTAATGAACTTTGCTTAGTGGAGAGCAAGTGGTTCACTAATCTTCAATGTTGGACATAGTGATGTTCTGGATTCCTGGGGAAGAGTCTGTTCTTTCAGACACTGTAAGGAGACAGTGGGAAGCAACTGGAGTGAATAATCTTTAACCCCAGGTCTGCTATGTCCTCTCTGTAGCCAACTCACCATATTGCTTGTCTGACATGGATTGTAACTCACCCCACACTATATCTCCCCTTTAAGGAATCCTGTTCTCAGAATTAATAGAGTGTCTGTTATCCTGCCTGTTAACATGTTATCCTGCCATGCAACTGTAGGATGGCTTTTCCTAACACCCTTCCCTATATGCTGTACAAAACCAATGGGCTGTCTAGCTTGGGTTGTGGTTCAGCATACAGATCACAAAGTGGCACTAGTTGGATTTTCATAAGTTAGGATTTCAGGGTTAAACCTGACATTGATGAAAAAAGCTTACTCATGAGTGGTTTTAAGCAAACAGTCATGATCTTAAGTATGCACATTGCTAACTCTGCAAAGCACATACATAACTGAATAACGCTATTTATTTGGACCTGAAAAATAAAGTCAGTAGAAAAAAAATGACCTTTAAGGGGTCTTCTATGCCTCATCTGAGTCTGCTGTGCATTGCAAAACAATTGTCAGGGTGAATGCTGTGTGCTTTTCTTGAATCTAAGCATGCATACTAAATCAATTCAAAGATATAAATTATTTGTCCCCAAAGCAATATCCTTGCCTTTGCCTTCCTGGCTGAAAAGCAACTGAAACAACACAGCTTTTTGGACTTATGTGGGGATTACACGGTACATTTACTTTGTTCTTATCCTCTGCAGCAAGGTGAATTTAATCCTTTTAGGATGTATACAAGGGATGCTGCTTGCTCTCCTGTATGTTTCTTCTTCATTGTTGCTGATAATAATGCTATCTAGAGTAGATAGATGGTCAATTTAGATCTGCTGCATCTTGTTTGTCTCTGTGGAAAATAAATTTGAAGATTAAAATACCTCACATATTAAAATTCCCACAATAATTCATCAAACTTAGCATATTATAAAATTACTGTGATTCCAGCCATGCAAGGCACTTTATTAATTACGTTTACTTTTTTATACATCTGGACTTAAAGCACAATTCTTCAAACAGGAGTCAAAGGTAACACCTGAGAGTCTGGTTTGTTTTCCACATTACTGTTCTGATGGCTTCAATCATTGATGATGTCATTGGTTACAATGGCAAAATATAAAACACTCATTAACTTTATCACAACATTTTTATCACCAGATAGTGTCCTTTGAAGCCACATCTAATAGTTTTAAGTGCAGTAATAAGTTATTAATTTTTTCATAAAAAGATTTCACAACTGAATGCTGATAGAATAAATTTTCTTGCTGCAGATGATACTGAATGTGAATGCTACTCAAATTATATAACACACTCCATTAATTTACTAACCAGAGAAACTAATTCCATACCAAGTACACTTCCTGCAGATGCCTTCCCATTGACAAATGAGATATTCCACGTTTTATTGGTTTGCTGAATGTTAGAGTTTCCAATTAATTATCAAGGGGGACAAATAAGTCCACCTACAACAGAAACAAGCCATTGTTATGAAGATTTTCTCCAATGCAGTGGCAGCTCCATTTGAAAGAGTAATCACTGATTCCTCGGGGGATATAGTAACTCTTGCCAAGATATGTAGCTGGCCTCAAGGAAGCTGACAGGACAAACTGTGAAATGCAGTGATTGCTTACATATATTTAAAAAAGCCTTGTGATTCTTAAACATTATATAAATATTAGAATTAACAGAGAGATGATCAGCCAATTTGTGTGCACCTTAGAACACACACTGACCGTGCCTGTCGTGTTTTGTTTTTTTCCCAATTAAAACAAACAAACAAACAAAAAAACAAAAAACAGGGTTCCCCAACCCCCCCTGGGAAAAAAACCCCAACCAAACAAATAACCAACCAAACAAAAAAAGCCAAACAACACCAGAAAGCTTATTACTTTACATACAAAATACATGTAGTTATAGTAACTTGCTCAGAAAACAGTGCCAGGCAATGATTAGTGGCTTGGGCAATGGTCCTATTCAGAGACTCCAAGTCTAAGTCCCAGATAAGTTGGTCTATTATCAGGTCATTTAGCTCAGTTTCTTCTGTGCTAAAGAGGGAAATAATCCTGTTTATCTTGTCAAGTTCTTTGGATTCATGAGACATAGCAAGGTATCCATGAGCTTAATATTGTTACTGAGCTTTTGCATGCAGTTTCTAGGGTTTTCTTTGTATTATCTAGCACAGATTGACAAAATGCTCCCTTGGTAAGATGGTTTTTTAAAGCAAAAGAATTTCATTCTCCCTGAGTCCCCAAAATTGGTTATTAGTTCTTATTTTTTCCTATACTGTTCTTATTTGGCATCTGAATCTCCAGACTTCAATTTGTGCAGCTTTTAGCATGGAAATTCTTTCCTCCTAGGACAAGTTTATTGCTGCTAAGAGAGACTTTCGCAGCTTCGTCACTGTTAGTTGTTATGTCCTTGTTTGTCTTGTTGATACACATGAAAATTTGTTCTCTTCAACAGTCACTAAACCCTTGAAATTTCTCAAAATCCTTCATCTCTACATACACAGTTGTCTGGGACCACATAGAATCATGGAATCACAGAATCCTAGGGGTTGGAAGGGACCCCAAAAGATCATCTAGTCCAACCCCCCTGCCAGAGCAGGGTCACCCAGAGAACATCACACAGGAATGTCTCCAGCGAAGGAGACTCCACAACCTCTCTGGGAAGCCTGTCCCAGTGCTCTGTCACTTTCACAGGAAATAAGTTCTTCCTGATATTCACAAGAAACCTCCTATGCTCCAGTTTGCATCCACTACCCCTTGTCCTATCACTGGTCATCACTGAAAAAAGCCTGGCTCCATCGTCCTGACACTCGCCCTTAACATATTTGTAAACATGGATGAGGTCACCCCAATTCTGACCAAAACCTCCATGCAAATCATCAGCATAGGCAATTTCATGTCTCCTCTTCCACGTGGGTGTTAAATTTCTTGTTCTTTCATCATACTGTGTTGCAGATTCCTCTTCTTGTTCGGTGCTTCTGAGGTCATTCAGCTTGCCTCGTTGTTGGCAGATTTTGCTCAGTAGCTCTTGCTGTCATGTGGTTTATTAGCTAATTTCTCCTGAGTTTCTGGCTTCAAAAAGCCTGTGGGTTTCAGCAGACTCTTATCTTTTTCTTTTATTTATTTATTTATTTATTTGAGAAATTGAAATTGTAGGTAGAAGACAGGAAATGAGGTAAAATATATTTTAAAATGTCAGACATACATTCACCATGCACACTTTAGGAGCTGTAATTTCAGATTTGAGGGAATTTTCCTAATATTAAGCCCCCAGAGAAATCCTATGACAAAAGGAAGCTGTGTGAAATAAGCAACTTCTAAGTATGGGGGTTTTTGTTTATAATGGAAGTCAGCAGTGGATCTGGTTTTGGATCTACTTAGGTAATGGCAGAGCTGTAGTGTAAGTTTGTAAGGGAAGGATTTCAGGGCTGGAAATGAAGTTTAAAATAAATCAGTGCAGGAGATTATGTCTACCCTGAGGACCTTTCTCTTTTTTTAATGTTCTTCCCAACTTGAGCAGAAAATAAGAAATATGAGGTTTCTGTACAGTGGAAGTATTTTAAACATTCCCTTTTAAGAAACTCCAGCATGGAGCTCTTCAAATATTTCTGACCGCTCTCTGACAACCTTTTTATGGGTCTCTCTGTAAGGTGGCTGCCACGTGCAGACAGGTCCCACTTGAGACATGGGGAGTCTTGCAGGAGGCCCTGGCAGCCCAGGCAAATGTGCAAGTAAATCAAGTGTTAAGAGAGCTCTGTTTTTATTTTGGTGGGCTGCCAAAGGAATAGGGAAACGTCATCCTGGCAGCACAGGTCTCTGAGCTCTGTTAGCTGGACTGGTGTGAGATGAAGATCTTAGTGGTGGAGTACTTGAATATCTGCAACAAGCCCTTTATCTGGGAAAATGACAATTAATTGCAATGACAGTTCTTGAAGGAAGTGTACATTTTTGAGCAACTTCACTTTCACCCCCAACCCCTCAGAAATATTTTTATGCCCCAGGGTAAAATTTTGTGTTAACAAGTCAAACACTTGCCCTTCTTTATTCTCAAGTGTGTGACCAATTGGCCTATTTAATATGATGTACTCCAACTATTTAATTATTTATATAAAATAGAAGATCTTCATGTGGGTGTGGTAAGAGAGAACCACTCGTGAAATTCCACTTTCCAGGGAATCAGGAGACAATTATCCCATGCATGAAAGGAAGAATAGCAGATCAAGTATTTGGAATTAAGTATTTTCTATCCTGGGTATGAACAGTTCTAAAAAACTCTTGTTCAATTTAATGATATTATTTTATTCAGAGGTTTGGGGTTTTTCTTGTTTTTTGTTTTTGTTTTTACCCCAGGAATTTTTTTCAACAGCTTGCTCTTCCTAACCATCCATGGACTGATGGAGACATAGATGTTAATGGGAGAGGCTGATGCACCATGTGCAGTTCCAACATCTTGATCCAGTCCTAAGAGCTCATCTTCATTGTACAGAAGTTCCCATTTAAACAGCAAAGTTGAATATATGTATTAACTTCTGCAGGTTAATAATTTGTCTGCTTGTCCTTTCTGTGTTTTCTATAGACTTTTCTCCACTAAAAGATTAATTTTTGAAGGTATTTTAGGGTCCAGACCAGCAAAGGCATTGAAGCCTCACAGGTTCTCAGGATGCCTAATGACATGGT
>NW_009954194.1:2807916-2810559 GCF_000747805.2 Chaetura pelagica | reverse complement strand
TTTAAAAATGTTTGTGCATTTGAAAAAAATAATTACAATTCTTCTAGAAAAGCAGATTGAACTTTTATCTGTATGAAGAAATGAAAACACAAAGAATGATGTATGTAATTTTCTCAAAAGCGAAATGTTGATGAACTTCCTTAAGCTCCCTGGACACCACAATGGTGGTGATTTACATATCCCTGGCCACATCCAGGCAGCTTTGCTTTGCTCCAGTTCCTTGACAAAAGGTTCCCACCTCTGTGATAAGGAGCCCTAAAGCCCTATTTCTTGTGGCTTTAGCTGTTATTCTGTAGTTGGCAGAAACATGGCTATGTTTAGATTGTCTGACACTCTGCTTGGAAGCCAGGTGACCTGCCAGTAAAGTGTGCTCTCCTCTGTGGGAAACCTACCTACTTCTGTCAAAAGGCTGATCACATGCTGTTCTTGGAGAGCACTTCTATACTGGCATAGGAGTTCAATTGACAAATTTATAGCTAGCTCTACCAGGACTGGAAGGATCGCTAAAATCTGTGTTTTGTCAGTGGGATGAGCAGAGCTTCAACTCAGCTCACTCTGCCAGTAATTTGCAGGGATAGACACTAAGTCAGGCTTTCTCCTTTGTCCAAATCAAAAGGAAAGAAGCAAAACTTCTGGACAGAACCTCTTGTGTTGTGCCACTTTCAGGCTTAAACAGAGCTCAAATCTCTCATATCTGGAGTTTCAAGGTACTGGGCCCACTGCATCAGTCACCATAAGTGTTCAGCTAGTGGGAGTTAGCTGGAACTTGAGAAATATGTTTAAGTGTGTTAACATCTTAAAGAAAATTTTGTTCTCCCTGACTATGTTTGTTTCTCAAATATCCATACTGCACTGGTCCTTCCTCAATGTGTGTACCAATTGTATGCATATAATAGATTAGTGACATTATTAGCAGTGGTATTGCTTTTGCAAGGAGAATGAGAGCTGTTTCTCATGAAATGGACTTCTTCCAACTGCTCTGCAGTGCTGTTTCATCTCCCACTTTCTGAGCTGCAGCAGTCAGAGTTATTTTAACTTTGTCACAAATTAACAAGGAATTGTGCTCCCTCTTGTTAGTAAGGAAACTAATGGATCAGGCCAGGTTCTGTGCTGGTTTTAATTGCTCCATCTCTATTTGATGTCAATGGCACTAAATTGTTTCCTGCTAACAGAGGACTCAACCTTTGATTTTTCTTTTGACACACAGGCATTGGTTATGCTGAACTGGAAATCTCATTTGTGAAGTTTTATAGACTTGGGCTGAGATGCTTTGTATGCTAGAACTAGAGCTCTTATCTTGTATCTTTTACTGTGGCTTTCACTGCAAAGTATAACCTCACATTTATATTCCAGCCTGATACAGTTTTTGAAAAAAAATCAGCAAGTCTTTCCCTCATGTATTTTTTTTCCAGCTTTCACATGTAGTTTCCCCATCT
The DNA here is from genome assembly GCF_000747805.2 of Chaetura pelagica. Classification (NCBI taxonomy): domain Eukaryota; kingdom Metazoa; phylum Chordata; class Aves; order Apodiformes; family Apodidae; genus Chaetura; species Chaetura pelagica. The sequence goes on along the minus strand of NW_009954194.1, from coordinate 2,809,123 downwards.
CACCTCTATTTCTAGTGTGCAATCTTTTGTACTCCTATTCATTTTTTCCATGTTCTTTATTTTCCTCTTACTCTGATTCTGTTTCAGGAATCTTACCAGCAACTACATTCTCTACTGTGCTGCTGTATTATTAGAGTTTTATTTCTAGTTATTATCACGCTGTGTGGATCTTTCTCAGAATATCTTATTATCTAGAACTGCATCTAGTAATTGAAGATATTTTCATTTCTGTCCCCTCCCTTCTACCTTATTTCCACCTGTCTTTGCCATAAAGATTAAGAATAGCTTATTGTTAAGAACTAAATCTTTGTTCTACTTGTGCATACCCAGTTAGAAACATTTGTTTTAAATAGAAAAGTCATTTCACTGATAACTGACTAGCAAAGGTATATTTTTATTTATTATATGGCTACACATCAATTAAGGATGTATTATTCTGTTTGCTATCTACATGTGGACCCTTTCTGCCTTTAAATCTGAGGTTTAGTTATGAAATTCTATTTTATCTGTCAAATTTTTGTAGTTCTTTGAGATGTCTTTAAAGATTAATAGTTGGCTAATTATAATAATGGTATGAATACCTGCAGCTTTCTAAAGGTAGTGAAGAGCAGGATATCTGGAAGGTTTTGGCTAGAACAGTCTTATCTAGGGCACTGAACTGTCACATGCTTCATAAAAATGTGCTGGGATTAAAAACATGATAAAAAAAAAATCTTTCCAGGGGAAGATAAAGATTTCAGATAATTTTAGAGATCTAATTCACAGAAAAGGTCTGGAACCAATTTTATTGACACATACTACAAGAGGATACATCAGGAGGTCCGCGAAGGGAGAATAAACTGCAGTGCAGGAGGGTAAGGACAAGATGTTCAAGCAGCAGGGGGGCAAAGGCATGGAAGTTTTTAAAATTTGAATTATTGCATTATTGTAAACACAGTATGAAAATATGCTTGTAGCATGGCTGAACCCTCTACAACATGTGGTGATGGGCAAGCTCAAGCATCCTGGGTACCTTAGGTCACTGTCATGCATATCTAGACTGCATGGCAACAATAAGGTCCAAGAGGTGGATAGTTCCAAGTTCATGACTTTTCTTTGAATGCTGTGCTCAGGAGAAGGCAAGGATCAATACTCCTCCAGAGGAAGTGAGAGGCAGGGAGGAGGTTGCATAGTAAAGGTCCTGGGTAGTTACATGCTGCAGCAGGAA
>NW_009954194.1:2775733-2807809 GCF_000747805.2 Chaetura pelagica | reverse complement strand
TGGGTAGTTACATGCTGCAGCATGAATCCTGTCTTGTCATGGGAAAAAAAAATAAAATGGTAGAACTTCCTACCTACACAAACAGAAAAATTATTTTAGTACACATGACAGAACTTACTAAAAAGGATGATATCTGGGTTTGTAATCTTGTTTTATGATTCAAGTGCTTGATTTCCAGAATGAAACTATCTAATTCCATCATTTGTATCAGAAAGTAAGGAGCTGGACTTTTCTAGAGTATCCTTTTGTGTCAGAACAATCACAATTTTTATCATTCCAGAGTCTTCCAACATGGAGCTCTTGGACCAAGTCCAAAGGAGAGCCACAAAGATGACCATAGGGCTGTAGCATCTCTTCTATGAAGACAGGCTGAGAGAGATGGGGCTGTTCAGCCTGGAGAAGAGAAGGTTCCAGGAAGATCTAATAGCAGCCTTACAGAACCTGAAGGGGCTACAGGAAAGCTGGGGAGGGGCTTTTTACAAGGGCATGTAGTGATAGGACAAGAAGGTAGATTTCCGATGGATATTAGGAAGATATTTTTTCCTGTAAGGGTGGTGAAACACTGGAACAGGTTGCCCAACCTGTTGTATATGCAACATCCCTGGAAGTGTTCAAGGCCAGGTTGCATGGAGCTCTGAGCAACCTGGTCTAGTGGAAGATGTCCCTGCCCACTCAGGGGGGTTGGAACTAGGTGATCTTTAATGTTCCTTCTAAACCAAACCTTTCTGTGATTCTATGGTTGACACATAAATCCTTTCAACTGTGTTTGCTGATTAAGCCTGAGCTGTTTTGTAAATTTTACTTTGATGATATGTTCACTACTAAATGAGGATGAAGACAAAGAAAATCAGTGGTCTTCCAATGCTACCACATAGCAGACAGGGAGAGAGTTATAGAGCAGCACAGACTATTTAACTGAAAAATCCCCTGGAATGATGGTCTCTAGTACACATTTATGACCACATAAACATGAGCATCTTCAGTGAAATAAATTTTATTTACTCTGGCTTCTTTCATTTTAACAGTGTTTAAATAATAGGCAAACCAGATGTTCTAAGCACTAAAAATTACTTCTGCCTTAAAATCAACCTATAAAAATTATCTCTTCACTAATAACTAGGACTTCTTCAAAGAAAATGCTAGGCCAGACAATATTTCTATTCTCATATCTCTTCTTAAGGTGTACAAATAATTTGAAAAGGGTGTAAGTTAATGGGATTTGAAGGGGCATGTGAGGGTATAGTCTTTGTTACTCAACAGCCATAGTTACATGAAGAGGTTAAAATATGACACATAGTGAAGAAGTAGCACCACACATAAAAGAGAGGTAGCTCATGTCTTCCTGAAGGAAAGAATCTTCTCACAGGTCTCTTCTCACAGGTAATTAGCGACAAAACAAGAGGGAATGGCTTTAAGCTGCAACAGGGTAGGTTTAGACTGGACATTAGGAGAAAAAAAAATAATCACAGAAAAAGTGGTTAGACACTGGAATAGGCTGCCCAGGGAGGTGGTTGAGTCGCCATCCCTGGATGTGTTTAAGGGTCATTTGGATGTGATGTTGGTGGATATGGTTTAGGGGTGAACTTTGTAGAGTAGGGATGATGGTTGGACTCGGTGATCCCAAAGGTCTTTTCCAACCTGAATAGTTCTATGGTTCTATGAAACTTAACTTTTGTTTTCCACCTCTCCAAAATTCAATAAATTTAGAACAGTAGGGAGGGGAAAATGACCTAGGGAAATGAATTTGATCAATGACTGTGACATATCATCCATTGTTTAGTCAACCTTAATACAAAAGTAATAAAAGGTGGATAAAGTGATATCAGAGTTTCAGAAGAAACAGGTATGACCCTAAGAAACAAAAGGTCAGTGAATCTGGCTCTTAGACAAATATGTAGATATATACACTGGTTTAGGCCACTTAGCTGACTAGTCGTCTGAAGTCCAATATCTTTTTGTATATTAAGGATTCTCTGAGAAACAATGTACAAATATTAAGTGTATAACTTAATCAGCTAAATAAACTTTATATTGACTGATGAGTGTCCTGTGTAATAGAGAAATGGTTACATAATACCTGAAGGAAGTAATTCTGTAGGGGGAATTATTTCACAAATTTACTAGGGGTTTTCTAAAGTCAACAGTGTTATCAGTAGGGATCATAAAGCTAATATTGTTGAAGAACTGAAGCTCTCACAGGAAAAAAGTCCCCTCATAGGTCAGTGACTGTTTAAAAGATAGAGACCCAAGTCCTGTGTAGCATATTAAAATATCTGCAAAAGGGATGAACAGGGAAATAACAAAGTTTGTATATGATGTAAAATTATTTTAAGCAGACAAATCTAAAGCCAACTGTCAAGATTTGCAGAAAATCCTCACGGTAATTAGCTGATAGAATGACAACAATTAAATTCACTTTCATAAATTTGAAGCAATATATAAGGATAAAAATAATCCATGATAGTAACCAGGTAATTGGGGCTAAAGCCATTATGAGCACCCAAGAAAGAGAAAAGTTCTTAATTGTTTTATAAAAAGTCTGGAAGAGGAAAGACATGAAGCACAAAGAGATTCTCATTACATCTTTCAGTGTTTAAGAGAACCTGAAGTGAAACCCAAGTTTCCAGTGCATTTCTTTTACTAATCCTACAGAGGACTATGCAGCATCTTCCAGAGATGTTGTCAGTTACTCTTCAGTGTACAGCCATGAAGCTGGAGAGGAATTTTGCCTCTAATAATAGTTCATCTCCAAGGATGGGGGAGAAGCTTTGCAAAGCTGCATAAGTGGCAGCTGGTCTCCAAACCTCACTGACTTCCAGTAGAGATGAAGTGCCATATAAGCATATGTGTCTTTATTTACCTCCTCCCCCCCACAAACTAGCCTAGCTTCTTATCCACACTGTGTGGGCAGAGAATGGGAAAATAGCTTCTGGAAGTTGTTTCTGCTCTCTCCTTGCAAAAAAAGGGGAAACCTGGATTGATACCTGGTATTTGGACTGCAACTGCTGAATAGCAAAACAAGACTCTGCCCTGGCAAGAGACTCACACATCCTGCTTCTATCACAAGTGAAAACCTGGGTCAAATGCCTAGGTGCTAGCACATCCACAAATATCATCCTCTTCTGACATCACTGGTTATCTTCACTGAACTAATGAGGTTTAACATTTTCTCTCTTCCCACCTTATCCCCACCCTCAGGCTGTCAGACTTCAAATGGGTGAATTAACTTCCCCTAGGTACACAACTTCAAATTTCAAGTTAAGCCTTATCAAAACCTTCTTCAAAATTATTCATTAGCTTTCTGTAATATAAAAACATGGTTTTACCTATCAAAAGATATTTTTACATATCTAAACCTGATTGAATAATAGCTTGGGTTTTTTTTAGTAATCTGTAGTTTCTGGAAATCTAACATTTCATTTGATCTGAAACAATTTTATTCAACAACAAATACTTTATCATGGAATCATATAATGTGTGGGGTTGGAAAGGATCTTTAGAGGTCATCTAGCCCAGTCCCCCTGCAGTGCAGAGGACCTTTTTAACTAGATCACATTGCTCAGGGCCTCCTGGAGCCTGACCTTGAACATTTCCAGCAATGGATCCTCCACTATCTCTCTGGGTACCTGTTTCAGTGCTTCACCACCCTCATTGTAAAGAACTTCTTCCTAATATCCAATCTAAACCTACCCTGCTCCTATTTAAGGCCCTTACCCTTTGTCCTATCACTATACGCCCTTGTAAACAGTCCCCCTCCTGCTTTCCTGTAGGCTCCTTTAGGCACTGGAAGGTCTCTCTAAGGTCTACCTGGAGCCTTCTCTTCTCCAGGCTGAACAGCCCCAACTGTCTCAGCCTGTCTTCGTAGGAGAGGTGCTCCAGCCCTCACATCAACTTTGTGGCCCTTCACTGGACTCATTCCAACAGGTCCATGTCCCTCTTGTGTTCAGGACTCCAGAACTGGATACAGCACTCCAGGTGGGGTCTTATGAGAGCAGAGTAGAGGGGTAGAATCATCTCCCTCACCCTGCCATCCATGCTTCTTTTGATGCAGCCCAGGATGCGATTGGCCGTTCCGGCTGTGAGTGCACATTGCTCATATCCAGCTTTTCATCCACTCGTACCTCCAAGTCTCTTCCCCCAGAGCTGCTCACTATCACATCTTCCCCCAGCCTGTGTTGATAACGAGGATTGCCTCTGGTATTTATTTACATTATGAAAAGTTTTCAGTGGCACCAAGGAACACTTCAAAACAAAAACTTTTTCGTGGAAATAAGTGTTTTCATTTTGAAAATATTTTGCAATTTTTTTTCCAGATATTTTTAGAGTGTAAAAATTGAATTACTACCCAATGTTATTAAATATTTTGCCTAGGAAAAGAAAGCAGTGGTTGTAAAACCTCACTATATTTCAAACAGTCTCTCTCATCCTCAGAATCTACCATTAAAAATAATTTTTAGAAGCTGAGACTTTATTCCAAGTTTCCACCTTGGGGGAATTTTCTTTTTATCTTGGCATTGCAAACCTTTGAAAAGAAGCATTTAGAATGGAAGGCATGACAGATCTTTTAAATAGAATATGCAGCTACTGAGCTCCACACTATAATTACTGTCATACTGAAGAAGGTTAAATATTTATGAAGAATATGCTTTTTATCATTCAGTCTAATTTTTAAACCTGAATTCTGTAATTGCATTGAAATGCCAATAATCAAGGGGGGTTTCTTTCTTGGCAGACGTAAGATTTTTGCTGGTCTCATTTATTTGAGAAGTGCAGCCAATGGAGGCATATAAACAAAATCTGTAGAGCTTTTTCATATTCACCAAAAATAAATTGAAAATAGTTCTGCCAAATAACTTCTTAAGCAACTCCTAACTGCCTTTTCCCTAGAGATTAGAAACTGGGCTTCCCTCCGTTATGTATATTGAGTTTTATGTTTCGTCAATTTTTGAAATTCCCCCTTCCATCCCCAAATTTGGTTAGGCTAAATATCAAAGTGAATATTAATCTTACATTCTTGCTAGTGTAGATTGCCATATTGAAACCATTGAGTAAAATTCTGAAGATTTTCAAGCCAAAATTTATTGCACAACCCAAATTTGCCTGATGCTTGCTCTTTAAAAAGTTTGTTGAAAACCCAATCCAAATTCTGGTTTTAACAATGTAATCACAAACATTTTTCACCTCCTTTTACAGTTGAATAACCAAAATACTAGAAAAAACAAATAGGGTGTAATGTTTCTGTTTAATTATTTGATTGATGCACTCTAAGCAGGAATCTGACACTTAAATCTGAATAGCAATACAAATTATGCTTGCACAATAACTGCTTAAGCCAAGAGGCATTTAGATGTTTTCTCATCACTTGTTGATTATTCAGGTGTGCTTCATTAAGCCCTGTCATTTGTGCAGGCACAGAATGGATAAAGTCATTCCCACCTACCCTGGAAGTTAGAAGTGAAGCAGAGCAATGCCCAAGTCCTCAGCTTGGCAGAGGAGGGGGATGTTCTTGCTGAATGTCATTCCAGCACAGAGCTACTGACCTGGGTCCCTCTCAGCTCTGCTTTCTAGCTGTTTTCCTTAAATAACTAGCTGCTAGAGAAGAAGAAATGGCAGTTTAGCCATCTTTTATTTTACAGACTTTTGGCTGAAACATTACATAGAAGGGGAAAAGAAGCATTTGACAACATTTCAAGAAACATTTGGATGACGCCCTCAGGGACATGGTGTGAGCTTTGGGGTTGTCCTGTTCTGGGGCAGAAGCTGGACTTGTTGATCCCGGCTGTCCAAGGAGGTGGTGGAGCCACCATCCCTGGAGACATCTAAAAAGACAGATGTGGTGCCAGGGAACAGGGTTTAGGGGTGGGCATGGCAGAGTTAGGGTAGTCGTTGGACTCTTGGGTATTTTCCAACCAGAATGATACTGTGATACTGGGAAGGGGATGCTTACTTAAGAAAAAAAAAAAAAAGAAGTCCTGGGTTCTGAGTTTGAGCCTAGGGCTGTTTATGTGTTTGCACTTTGTAGGCTTTGTAAAAAAAAATATATTAAAAAAAAGCAAGGGAAATGCTTAGATCAGAGTGTAGTACAAACCTTCTTTCCCTGGAGTCCTTCAGATGACTGGTCTGTGCAGTGTGTGCTTTTCTACAAAACAGCACAGCTTCTGTCAGAGGCACAGGGGCCACACAGCCTGCTGATAAGGGCTCTCCATCTGAAGAAGTAATGCATTCCTTTGAACCCACTCAGGCTAGAGAGGGTCCTCTACTTCTTCACACAATATTCTAGTCACTGGGAGGGGGTGGAGGGTTATTTTACTTGAACTCTAGGAGCCTTCTTTTCAGTTGGAAACTACCTCAACTACCTTAGCAGTGGATGGATAGCACATTTAGTATGTGTTTAATCTTATCGAAGAATAAATGCTTAAAGAATGTCAGGTCAGCCAACCCCTCCAAACGTTTCCTTCTTTCCATCACCTGGAAGGGGATTCTGACCTAATGAGTTTAGCTACAACCATTTAAAGCTGTACGAAAAAAATCCCTACTCACTGGTTTTCCTAGGACCACCACCACAATACAGCTTTGTTCTAAAGTCCTCCTCAGTTGTGTGAAAGATGTGCCCTTGTGCTCAGGAGGAGATCCTGCACCTTTTTTCCAGGAGAGGTGGAAGGACCATCCTCAGAGACACAAAAGTGACATAGTGCAGTGTTTTCTGGTGGTTACTCTAAGAAACTTTCTCTTAACAGTGCAAGGTAGCACTTCTTAGAGGTCTCAGTCTTCTCGTGCATTAGACAGGGAATGTAGGGGCCCAAATTCTGGTGTGAGTTCTATTCAGGGCAGCAAGGTAAGCATTTACATCCTAAGGAGGCCTGGCTTTTCACAGCTTCTAGAAAAATATTTGAATTGTTGTAAGCATCTTATTGGTGTCAATACATTTGAGTCATGGAATACCTTGTATTTAAAATTAATGTTGCTCTGCTTCACTTGATTACAATTTAAGTAACTACTTAGGACTGAAAAAAATAATAATTTCTTGGCATTTACAGGATGCATTTTCTTCTGTTGAAGCCATAAAGCTGGGAATATATACTTTGAGAATTTGTTATGAATCTAGTATTGGCTAGCTATGACTCTTGTTTCAGTTTTGTTCTGTTACCAACCTGAATGTATAGGGTTAAATCAGGAGAAATGGCAATAAGGTCTTTAAAGAAGTGAGTGAGAAGGTAGAACAATAACTCAGATAAAGGAGCCTAAGGTCTGTAACTTCAAAGAATTTTAGGTATGAGTGGCTGCTGGGATATTGGGAGACAAACTCACTGCATGTAGGCTAGAATGGGGTACTCTTCCTAGGGCTATGCCTAGGGTCAGCAGAGATCTGAAACTTCAAAGACTTTGTGAAAGGGGAGGAGGAATGATTAGATTAGGAAAAGCAACGAGGGATAAATCAATGCACAGCCGACAGTCAGACTGCAGGAGACATGGGGGGAAAATGTATGGTGAGCTGGTGGGATGCTGGGGATTATTTTTGGTTGTTTTGTTTTGCTTTAGCTCCAGGTAAATGAGGTTAGTTCAGCTCAGGGGAATATAGGAAGAATAGGAACTTTGATACAGTTCTGTAGATGTTCCTGCCATTCAGGAATTTATTATTTGCTTCTTGTTTAGCAGGTCTTGTCACCGTGTCATCATGGAGCTCTAACTCTGTATCTATGTATGAGAAAATAGTCATGACCAATGTCATGTTGTGGATCAAATCAAGCCTGGGAGAAGGTAAACTGTGGAATGAGAGATGGAATTAAGATCTAGAATCTTTGTTGAATATTCAGGAAGATCCAAAACAGAGAGTTTTGGTTATCTATTAGCTGTGACACTGACATTCATAATTGCTTTTCTAGCAGTATATTAAAAGGAAAATAATATAAATCTGAATTCTTGTAGGGTTGAGACTCAAAAAAGGCAGACTGAGGACTGGTAAGATCATAGAATCAGAGCATCATAGAATCAGAATTGTTTGGGTTGCAAGGGACCTAAAGGGACCACCACCCCTGCATGGGTAGGGACACCTTCCACCAGACCAAGCTGCTTCAAGAGCCATCCAGCCTGGCCTTAAATGCTTCCAGGGATGGGTCATCCATAACTTCCCTGGGCAGCCTGTGATAGACACTTTGAATGCGTCTCTTTTGTCCAGAGTGACTTTGTACAGAACTTATCCATGTTAGGTAACAGAAAACAAAACCATTACATCTTGTTTAGTCTTTGTAACCTGTTGTCTACTAATTTTATTTTGTATCTATTGTTTATCTAATAAAAGAGGGCTTCTTGCAAAGCTATTCTTCTGATTGATTTGCTGCTTTGTATTCATAAGTGCATAAGGGGTTAACTTTGAACTCTGTTTACAGTGTGTTGGTAATATTGTGTTACATTTATTGCTGATCAACTTCTGGGAAGCACAAATGCCTTTCAATGAGCACTTGTGGCAATTATTGGCTCCCGTAATTTTGAGTAGAACAGGAGTTGAAGAGGCAATAAATGTTGAACCAGGTTGCTACATTCTGAAAAGTATAGCCAGAATAAAATAGCTTATATTAACTCTACTAAGCCAATAATAGTTTTGCTTCAAATGTGCTACCCTAGTCTCCTTGTTCTTCAAAGCAACTTAAGTGTCCTTGAAACTGTAAGCTTTATTGGCAAACTGTAGAATATTCCAGGAATTCAGTATCGATCATTATTAAATATGAGTTGTAGCATTTGAGTGGATTCCCTTTTAAATCTCTACCAAGCAGCTTATACAGCCTTTTAAACTCCAGTAACACTGCTTCAAAAATCACTGATTTCAAAGGCATTTGGAGCGGGGGCAAATTGGGGTAGCAATAAATGTTAGAGTGATACAATTTAAGAGGTGTGATTTATAAGATCTAGAGAAAAGCTGTTTGCTTCCCAAAACATCTTCATAAGGATCCTTTCTTGTTCTATTTTGGAATTTTTCCTGACAACATTAATGTAAGCATGTTTTAAATTACAGTTAGCAGAAAGTATAGCACAAAAAAACTTTCAGCATTGTGTCACTCTTTTTGCAACTAAAGCTTTAAAGATTTTTGTTATACATCATCTGGACATCTGAAATAATGTTGTCAAGGTCTTTCAGATGTTGTTTAAATCCTGCACATGGTTTTTACAGCCAACCAGGGACAACATAATGGAATGTAATTTTTGCAAACAGTACTCTAAATGGTATGGCATGTTGCACTTGTTACTTTTTGTAAGAAAACATAAGGTACATCTTGATAGCAAGTGTATAAGCTCTTAAATGATTTGATGCCAGTTTATTTAGTTGAAAAATTAATTTTCATTCTGTTACTTACCCACAAAAGTCAAGCAAAATAATACTTTGTTTATTTTATGGTACCATTAACTGTAAAATGGTGACTTACGTTTCCTACATTTAATCCTCAGCACAGCAACCAAACTACAACCAGATCTATTCAATTATTCTCAATGATTTAAAGGAGTTACCTCCTGCAAATGTAATATCAATATAAGCACTTCAAAAATATTGAAAAGCTTGATCCTTTCCACAGTTTATCATTTTATTTGCAAACATTTTATATCACTATATTTTATGTAACTGTTTACTTTCTCTGTTGGCTTTATTACAAAAGAACATACTGCTATCTTTAGCTTTACTTAGATAAATCTATAAATTTAATATAAATAATCATCGACCTCACTGCTGCAGCACCTTTTTATTCCTGCCTGCTATTTTATTCTCTTCTTCATTATTTCTCTAAAAACAAGCAGAGGCAGGGCTGTATAACTCCTTTTGTCCTTACATCAAGGTTCATTTAAAGCTACATTTTGCTTTCCTGAATCTTTATTTTTCTCAGTTGACAATCAAGACAAGTGGCCTTAGCACATACTCAGTAACAGCAACACCACCACCAAGACTCAGTGAGACCATATTCCCACAATTTGGACAGAAAAACTATTGAGGTATGCAGTAAATAAAGCCATCTCATTAAAGGAATGAATTTAAATGTCAGTTTGTTGTGAGATAGCTGTTAGTGACCAGTTCTGAAGTTTGTGTTAACTTTCACCTTTGCTCCTTGAGCCAAGCCTACCTTTGATGGTAATGTTATGTGTCAGGAAAAAGCCCTTCTGAGGACACCTCTTGATCTAGATCAAATTGAGGGAAAGTAGTTAGAGATCCTACAGTATCCCTCTAGGCATGTGTCACAACCTGGGTAGGACAAACCAGGGAGATTCAGACTGGAGCCCCTTGCTTTCTAAACTCCTTCAGTGAGGAGCCCAAGTGTGACTGGATCCAACCTTAGTCTCAGACGTGGCCCTTCCAGGGAGAGTGATTAAAATGTCACAGTCTGAGGAAATGCTCAAGTGTCCAATGCCCCTTGATTGGATTAAGGTGAAATGACACCCATGGCCTGTATTTGAATATTAGGTTTAATTTAAACTATAAAAGGAATATAGATACCTGAATTATTATCTCAGGCTGCATGATCATCAAGGCTGACATTTAGATCACGTCATAATACATATATGTTCAAGCAGCACAACCTGAGAAAAAAAATTCTGGTAAGACCTTGAGTTACTAAAAGATTTTAGGACAGAAGAGAGGGAGAGAAAGAGAGAGAATAGGCGAAGAAAAGTTAGATAATAGAAAATCACCAGTCCTGGATCCAGCATTTGGCCAGACAACGGGAGGAAAGTTGGTGTCAGTGAGGCTCCCCAAGCCCACCATTGCAGCCCTCTGTTTTATAGGCCTAGTTACCTTGTTTCACAAGGATGGATGAGCAAGAGTGTTTGAGTTATAAGCCTGAGCAGCTGGAGTGGACCTGTCCTCTCCACCCCTTCCTCCTTATCTCAACATGCAGCCAGGCCATCAGCAGCCATCAGTGTTGTTTCCATCCTCTGGACAGGTCTTTTGGGATGCAAACGAGACTTTATTTAGGGGTTATAGTGGAGCTCTGGCATAAGTGCAGGTCCTGAGGGCAGGTCCCTCACAAGATATTATAGACAGAACAGATTCTCTGTCTTCAGTGAACATCTATATGAATTATATAGTAAGAAAAAAAGATTAAAAAAATGCTTGGCAACTCCACATCCGTATGTCACAGAATCACAGAATTGTTCTGGTTGGAAAATGTCTTTAAGGTCATCCAGTCCAGCCATAGATCATCAGCCTTTAAGATCATCAAGTCCATGTTCTCTTACCTAAACTACAGCTGGCATCTGAGCATGGTCAACTACTCTACTGTATATGAAAGTCTTTCTCAGTTCACCATACCTATCGTGGGAGAGACCTCTCTTTCCACATCAGCATGATCCTTCAGACATGTTTCATTCAATAAAGGGCACTGGCTCTGGTTGCTTCTGCTTTTCAAACTGGATTTAAACCTGTATAGTCAGATTAGAAGCAATTGGTTTTCCTCAGAGATTGTCTGTGGAGGCTAAAAAATTGTTAGAGATGATTAATGGGTGCCTTTCAAAGGTGTTCATACAGTCACCATCTCACTAACCAATCTGTAGTTGTCTGCTTTGTCTTATCACTCTATTGCTTGCTTGCATGAGCAAACTGGCAGTTGTGTGAGCAACAACTGCATATCCTTTTTGGTTTGTTTTGAAGTATGAACTGGAGAGAAGGAAACTTTCCTTTGCATGAAGCATTCATTTAAGGTACTAGAAAAGGCAAATAACCCTGGTAGCTTATTTACTGATAAACAAGCTCCAAGAAAGCCAGAACTAAAAATCTGTTTTCATTCATAAGCTGTATTTCTCTTGTGCTTGACTTACATGTGTCAAAGTATGGGTAATTTAGTAGATTTTTCTAGGCTTATAAAAGAAAAATAACTCGATCCACTACAAATCTTTAGTTTGGGCTGCAGAACACACTAGCAATGAACCATAACTGCTGGGACCGTCTGCATCCTTCTGCTGAGTTTAACTTCATTGTCTTTTTTTGTGATAAACTGTAAAGCAACATATCAAGTTAGCAGATTATTGACTGTTCTGCTGGAAAATTTCTTGAGCAGGCATGATTTTAAATTAGATCTCTAAAAGAGTGAACAAGTCAAATCTGTGCAAGTCAAGTTTACATAGCATGCATTGGAGTGACAGGCAGCAACTGAAAACTGAAATGTGCTTATTTCGGTGGAGAGGATTTTATAAGACATGAGTTGTTTTCATTAACACTTGGAGTCTTGCTAATTTCTACATGATTTCTTGCTTTTTGAAAAATATCTGGCTCTAACCAACTTTGCTATGAAGTTTTAAAGATTTTTGGTTTTGCTGTCATAGAGCTCAAGTAGTTTAAGAAGGATGGTTAAAGTACCTTAGTTTATCCTTTGTTATTATTTTCTGGGACCAGGGAATGATGAGTTTAGTCTCAATTTAATAAAATTTTATTAAAAATAAACACCATTTCAGAAGTGCAGGGAAATTATGGGACAAATACAGATAATTTTTGTTTTCTTCAAGTTCCCCTTAGAGTGATGAAAAGTGTATGAGAACAAAGTGTGTTGTCTCTAATGAACCTGTGTTGATTTGAATGAGTTGAGAGTTTCGTTTCCATCTGGAAAAGTCTAGTGTATGTCTAATATCTATGTATTTTATTTGATGATCTGAGTTTCTTCCATTATTTCACTTATTATTATGCTAAATTCCTGTGATATGAATGCAGTTGTTCTAAAGAAAGTAGAGCTAAGGTAGGTTTCTCCTGAGCTCTAGTTGGTTTTCTTTTTAACTTCTGCTTAAGGAGAAAGCAAGACTTCAGAAGAGGTTCAGCTAAGCGACAGAGAGTTTATCACTGGAGGTGGCACAGACAGAGAAATTATACTCTCTACACTGAAATTATTTTCCTCTAAGTGTTAGTTTCCTCTAAGTGTTAAAGACTAGAATATTTTATTTTCATTACTTCAGTTTGTAGGTATTTAAAAAAGTAGCTTTTTTCTTGTGTTACTGACTCCATGGTTTTGTTGGTTTGGTTTAGTTTTGTTTCAGAAGGTAGAGCCCATTTGACTGAGACAATACTCAGAAAGCCTTCAGAAGGCCATCAGAACCACAGCATTCAAGCCCCTAAAAAGAATCTGGTGTTTTTGAAAATCCCAATGGTTACCTGTCTGCAATTCCAGGTAGAAAAAAAATACCATTAAAAATACATCTCCTACCTGCCAACTTCTCCTTAGACAAATTTACAATGTATCTATTTCTGGCTGAATATACTATTGAAAGGCATTGATTTAAACCACCTTTTCTTTCTTTTTGGGACCATTGGTTAATTCCTTGGCATTTCCATTTTCAGAGCAAAGTGAATTGATACTATACAGTTTACCATGTTGGGCTCTGGTGAATGTGCTTAAAAATAAATCCCTGTTTTACCTACACACTAAAGTTTTTACTTTCCTTATTGGCATTTGGTTTCTTCAAGAAAATAGACTTGTCTGCTTTTTTGTATGACTTTTAAATATAACTTGAATGTCATTCTCCACTGTAACACTGGTTGCATTTCAAGGGTCTTATAAATACTTGCAAGGAATTATATTATGTAAGTATAAATTGTTATCACTGAACTGCAGATATTTCACAGTAGTGGCAGTGACACTTACTTTGAAAGATGTTTAGTCAAGCAATGGCATATCTGCCATAGCATTAGAAATTAGGATAGTGTATTCAATAATAAAATGTGCTGAATGTAGCCATTAACTGAATAATGCATTACAGCAAATCTGCTTCCTTAAAATACTTGGATGATGTATGCTACTGATGGGATATAGAGGGATTGGCTTGAGCACCTCAGTGTTATTCTGCTTTGGTGACTCTAATGAGACCGAGAGTTTCTGACTCTTGCTCTGAATCCACTGACTACCAGTTTTATAGGAGAACTGTCAGCATCACTCTGTAGCAGAAAACAGACTTGCACAGATGCATTTCTTAGAACCATAGAATGCAGGTTGGAAGGGACCTCAAGGATCATCTGGTCCAACCTTTCTAGGTGGAAACATGGTTTACATGTGATGGCACAATACCTTGAACAGTAGAGCTTTTCAGATACATTCCTCATTTGCCAAGTTAAGAACAACTTTTTAGAAACTGATTTTACAAACAAGAAAGGGAAATTTATCAGAGTCATTAATGGTATTTAAAATGTTTTAAGTAGAATTCTTCGCTTGGAGGTATAAAGCAATTCTGGCATTAAATATAGTAGGAAATGCATGTTCAACAGCAAGAGAAAAGGTAGCCTTCCTGCTCTCTCAGTACTTCACAAGATATCATTGCATACTATAATTTGTCTATGGACTTATAATATTATCTCCCTTTTCTCAGATGATTTTATGGAGGGCACTAGGTTTAGTCGGTGTATCTGAGAGCAAAATGAAGTAACAACACTGCTTATAAGGAAAAGATTTTTCCAATTATTAGAATGTTGGTTAAACATAATTAAGAATTGTATATCCTTTCAGAAGAGGAAGGACATTTTTTGGTCATTTTTTTTCTGGTTGGTTGCACCATCATGTATTTAAATGTAAATATGAAGCTGTGACACAGATCCACTGTGAAATTGGCTAAGGGTGGTACTAAAGGTGTCTTCTTCAGAAACAGAAATTATCCTCTATCTTTGTTGGTAGGCAGACAAAGAAATTAAGTATTGAACTGAAAGTAAACAGAACTCATTGAGAGATGAACATTTTGAGACCTGTGAGGAATTCTGCACTTTCCTATAGACAGGCTTAGGATGTCACTTACCACACGCTCCTCCTCACCTGCAATGTTTGAATACTTTTATTTCTAACATCCATGATGAGATAAAAATGAGGTCTGGGCATTAATTTCATTTAAATGTCTTTGTCAAGAGCATTTGTCAGTTGACAAGTTGGTCTGAAGTAGAAGATTCAATGAGTAAAGATAGGTTATGCTGCAAAGTACACAGTGGGGCTGTGGCAGCACAGCAGAAAGCATTCAGTGGCAAAATTTGGATCACCCCCCCACAGTGGCCACAGCCTGTCACTTCTCTAGTTCTCTCTGCATAATCAGCACTTTAAAGCAAATATAAAAAAGGACAACAGATCCCTGACCCAATTCACAAGATAAATGCCCACAAAGTTGTACCAGCCCAAAGGACAGGTAGTACAAAGAGAGAACAGGAATATTTCAAAGTGATGTAATACCTGAAGACTTCTGTAGTTTAACAGACTAATTTTTGGTGGCAGTCTTTGAATGAAAGGCTTTCTCACACTCAAGTCTGCTCAGGATTGCCTGTGTTTGCAGAACTGTGTGTTGACCTGAACCAGAAACCTAATGCAGCTGAAAAAACAGGTTTTATTTTGGTTCTTTTTCAGCTGAATCCACTCCTGTTCTGGCACAACTCTGACTAGTTTCTGTCAAATTAAGAAGTATCTCTGAGTGTTCAACCATGGCTTGCATCTGCTGAAATCTCGTGCTGAATCACTGGTTTGGGGAAAAAGAATTTTAGAGACATCATTCTCTAGCAAGCAGTTATTACTAGACCATCAAACGCAAGAGATGATGGCCTGCCTGCTGAAGAAATGGCAACAATGTTAAAAGCTGAGGTCCTTCAGTTCGTTGGAACAATGCTAAAGCTGTCTCCTGAATAAGGCAATGAAGAGTTTAGCAGCAATATCAGTGTAATGGATTACTGCTGTCTGCACTGGGCACATTGTCCTTCCAGCTGGTTCAGCATAACTGTTTGTAAGGCAAGCAGTAATGTGGGTGGAGAAGAGACTAATTCTACTAAGCCACCTTCTCCTTTATGTTTAACTTGTTATTTCCAGTATACTTGCAGTCAAACAGACCAATTCAAGGCTAGTAACTTAGGGCACATGAGAAGGAAAAGCATCTTTTGGTGATGGATGAGAAGCAGTAAAACTTGCATGCTTGTGATAAGGTGGGATAAGGTGATAAGGGACATACCAGAACTTTGCAGGTCCCCAAAAAGTCTATGGCACTGATTTTAGCCCTGCTCTGAGGTCAGGAAAGGTTTTCCTTTCCACTGTTCTGAGCTGTCAATCCTTGTTCAACTTCATAGACAGTTAATTCAGTTCCTAAAATCCATTTTTCATGCATTGCCCTATTTGTCAGGGGAAGTAAATCCTTTCCTTTATTTACCATGCTTGAAATTTAACTTTTTTTTCCATAAGGCTGCAGAAAAGAAGTTTTTATATGAGTCACAGAAAAGGAGCATTTGAGGCAATTTAATTTTTACATTATTTTCTTTTTAGTTGATTAATGTCTGAGCATTGGCTGACTCAAGTTTATTAAGTATTTAAAAATAGCACTAAGATTTTAACATAATTTGATGTTAAATAATTAACTTAGAAAACTAATGCCAACATCATAAAACCTCATATGCATGATATTCAATATAAAGTTATATTCAGTAATAAATATCTAATGGAATTCATACAACTGAAGCCCACACAAGAATAAGAAAGCTGCCAAAAGTAGTATCATATCCAGTTGGCTTAGTCAGCAAGAAACCAACTGGTCCACAGATGCGCTATTGATTTTCTTTTAATTATTTTTGTTCTAAGCTTCCTTTTTTTTTTTTTTTTTTTTTTCTGTGAGAAAATATCCTCTTTTGCAAGTCTCCTGTCTGCAAAATGTTTAATATGAACTCTTCTCCTCCTGCAGGCTGTAAATCATTTATTCATCAAACCCTTTTATTTGTAGCAGATGGAAAACAGTGCAAATTTAAAAACAGAAAAGGGGAAGATTAGACACTTAGGTGAACAATAAGTCTAATTGCATTATACTGCACTGACTTTTAAAAAAGATCTTAAGGTATGGGAATCAGCTGATACTCAGATGGGTTTGAACACCTGTTCTCTGTTTGGGTGGCACAAAGGAGAGCTGGCAAGAAGCTCTTTTTCCTATGAGTGCTTGTTCATCAGATGTAAGGTTGTGAACATGGGGAATGTGGCTACAATAAGATTTTTCCCCCGTATCCAGTGTTCCCTTACCATCCATATCCAGTGTCCTTGTGTATTTATGTGACTGCCTAGCCCTGGTCCCAGCCAGCATGACAGTCAGAATTGTCTGACTGTTCTGTTTCTGCAGTATGCCCTTTTTTCCCTCTGTTATTCCCCTTGCAGAGGAACACGCATGTTTAGGCAAGAAAATGATAAGACAAAAATAAACAAGACGTGGTATGGTTCCAATTTCTTTTCTTCTAGAACATGCACACACACCTATGTTACTTTTGGTTGAGCTACATTACAGTAAACTTTGTTATCTGACTACATAACATAACTTGCATTCCTGCTCTTTGTAGTTTACACAGGTCACAAGGGGCAGAGGGAAAACCCCATTCCTGCATGGACACAGAGGATGGTTGTTGGATTGTCTCCATTACTTCAAAAGAAATACTGCTACCATTCGTAGCATGGGTAAAAGTCTTGGAATGTTGCCAATAACAAAGCTCCTACTCTAGCAACAAGAAAAAGATGTTCCTTTGATTATACATTTTTATTTACCAAATACATTCAATAAGTACTCACATGTGACAATAGTTCCTCCTGTAATGTAACGATACAGACCAAATGACCTGAATTTTATTCAATTAAAGTTTAAAATATTTCAGACCAAACATATAAAAAGCATATTTTGGACCTCAAAATGCTGTGATTTCCTCTTCATTTGAACAGTATTCTATAAATTGCCATTAGATCATGGAGCTGCTTTCTTATATAGTGTTCATATAATAGTTAATTGTAGGACACGTGCCACAGCAACATACTGGAAAGGAAAGACAAATTTGACAACATTCAGTCATAGGAGATACCCTGAGAAGTTTGTCTGGTGTAAGGAAATTTCTGGTGCAAAATTTCCTCCTTCTGTGACTGAGTGTTATCTGGACTGATTGTGTTGAGTCCTGGAAGCTGGCCTGTTCATTGTTGT
The DNA here is from genome assembly GCF_000747805.2 of Chaetura pelagica. Classification (NCBI taxonomy): domain Eukaryota; kingdom Metazoa; phylum Chordata; class Aves; order Apodiformes; family Apodidae; genus Chaetura; species Chaetura pelagica. Next base: position 2,789,893 of record NW_009954194.1, on the reverse strand, counting down.
TGAAACGTTGTTGATGGAAAACCAAGGAGGGGAGAGCGTGTTAGTTGTTCTGCTGTTCTACTGTGAATACATACAGATTCCTGTTTCTGTAACCCTCATCCAAATTAAACAAAGAAGAATTTTGCCATTCACTCCAGAACAGTCCTTTGTTCAAGCCAATGTCCCTTCATAATTAATGCTGAGTTGTATTGCAGTTTTTTTTTATACTGAGATCTCTCATGCATGTGCTGTTTTGGGTTTGGATCTTAAACAGTGTTTTTGGAAACCATAATGTCAATAGCTAGTGGAAAGATGATGTCATTATGATGGTATTATTAACTTTGAAGTTAATTGAATACATTGCTTCCATAGACAACACAAAGTGATATCCAAGCCAAAAACTTCACATACCTTATCATTAGAAAATAAAGTATTCTCAGACCAATGAGACCAGCTGTTCCTCTGCATCCAGCTGCTCCCCACCCTGACTTGCATATTTTATATACCCCAGAAGACATTTAAAATCTGCAGCATCACCGTAGAGTTTATTGCACTATTAATTTAAAATCTGCATCAACTGTTGTGTGGTAGTTAAGTAGAATATTTACTGTGAAAGGGTTCTTGTTGCAAGAAAAGAGTACTGCTTTCCTTTACTAATATTCTAGGAGATACAAATGCAATACAAGGTTTTTCACTCATAAGAGTGCATGGCTTCCCCCTGTAACTGGCCTTTCCAATGCAATTGCACAGTGCAGGAATTAGCATTGAACATACAATCCTTCCAGTGTAACTAGGCATTCAGGCAGAATCATATAAAGTTACTGGATTAAGAATGAGAAAGTAAGAATATTACAGCTATAGGGACACATATTTGCAATTATTTCAGGTGTTATATACCTAGTAGCAAGTTCAACACACTTTGTTGGCCTGTTAGTTTAACACTTTTGCCTTATTGTACTTTTCATTGCTTTATTACTGTGTTAGAGAACATCTACTAATACACTCCTGCAAAATTTCATTCACATTGTGTGCTAAATTGGGACTTTCATGTTACAGACTTTGAAAAGGAGAAAGGAGATGGGATATTCCTCTGGCAAATAGTTTTCATATAGAGCACCCTTGTGGGATGCATGTATGAACCTTCTTAAATGTCTGGCCAGCCATTCTAACTAAAGCAGAAGAAAGATCCATGGAAGTATGCCTTACTCCATCGTAGTTTTCTTTAGACATTTGAAATCTGTGTGGATGAAAACTGGGAATGTTCCAAAACAATGTTGATTTATTCAAGCACCATAGATGTTATTTCATGCACAACATCAGGAAAAAGGTACAAGGAATAGCAAAGCACATATAAAAGGATCTTACAAAACGAGAGCAGATGTAGCAATATTCTTGATTAATAACTTTTGTGTCTTTTTTTTCCTCTAGGAAACTTCATTCCCTTTCCTTACTCTTTCAGCAGTGTTCATTGGATAATCATTGTAGTTTAAACTTTGTCCCCTGCAGGTACAATATCTGGTTTTCAAAGACACACACTAATCCATGGTCCATCCATGGTCTATCCCAGCAAAGGGCAAGACTTTGTCCTGCAGAGCCACCCTGATTACTGACTTGATTGGGATTTCTTTCTGTACACAAGGGGAGTGGTAGGCTTTGAATTGGAGATAGAATTCTCATAAAGTGTTATATAATATTTACATGAGTGATCACAGTCTTGGCTAGTTGCCCAGAGGAAACAAGACTCTGGAACACCAAAGTGGTTGTACTTTAAGCCTGAGATGGTAGATTTTTACAGAAATAAATACCTGTATTACACAACACTGGAAAGGAATTTTAGACTTTTTTTTTTTCTTCTTCTTTTTTCTTTTATGAATAGCTATGGCATGACTTCAGAGCTTACTGTTAACGTTTCCACAGTCCCAATTGGAATATTCTTCAGTCTCTTTTACTCTCTCTTCACTTTCTTCTGTTGGCTTTTGCTGTTTAGCACTTTTTCAGAAATATTCTAGCAAGTATCTTTAAACACAGTGGTGCACGTGTGGAAAGTGGATGGTGCTCTTGTTAAACTGAGAATTGATACTCAGAATCCTAGCTTTAAGTATTGTAACCCTTGAACATAGTGCATTTATGGTGGGTAAATATTACTGTTATTATTAGTGTGATTTATTGTCCATCACCATCATAGCTACTGGACAGCTGGCTGTGCAACCTCCAGGATAAGGCATTGTGCAATCATGCCATCCTGCACAACATGTACAGAGTTGGTAGGACATGCTGTCTGTGGGCCCTTTGAACTCTGAGTCTATGGGATTACTCATGTGAGTTTCTGCTTTACAATGCAACAATGTGGTTCCTTCACCTCCTGGTCCTACAGAGAACATGCTATGAAGTCCTAACACTAACATAGAAATAGTGACCCAATGGTCACTACTACAACACTACTACTACAATGGGTCTACTTCTCTTTCTACAGACAAGCCATATTGTGCCAGGGGGAGAAAGCAGGGGGAACATGTTCATGTGTTCTTGCTTAATGACAGGAAAGTTACCAGTATTAGTAGCACTATACATCTAAAATTATTCTCTCTACCAACATTAGGTGTCAATATTGGTCTAGCGCCCACAGTTCAACACAGGCCTTAGACTGCCCTGTGTGACCCTTTGCAGGTGAACTTGATGTATCTCAGCCACTCTGTCCTCCTCTGGCTCCTGGTCACATACCCTGGTAGCATTTTTACTTTCTCAGCAAAAAGCGGTGACTGTAGTGGTCGTAGTCTGGGACTGTAGGGAGGCTCTAGTGAAATGAGACTGTACTAAAGCAGGAAGCCTTTCATCTGAGCCAAAATCACTTAGGTCCAGATGGCTCCTGCAGATACCACACAAGCAAGGAATTGGGATAGTAATGGAAACACAAAACAATACTGCCCTGCCTTATACAAAGCTCCTTGTATTTCTCTTTTCTAAAACTTTAACATTATTTTATTTGACATTATTGCCACTAGGAGCTTTCTCTCCTTGTTATAGATTGGTCAGCAATGGATCATGAAGGTACAAGCAAACAACTGCTTTTCAATCTATCGAGTGGGCTACAGCTGAATTCTGAATTATTAAGTGGAATTTAAGCAAAGAGTTGAACCCTCAATTCTGGTCTTCCAAACAAGAAACTGATGAACAAAAGAGAAAGGAAAGATGCAATTCAGAAAATATTTTATTGAGTACAACAACATTTCATTGTAGGCTTTCGTTGAAGGTCTGCTTTATAAAACACCACCAACAACCTCTCTGAGGTTGAATACAGCTTGGGCAGGTGCACAAGGAGTGGGAGAGAGAGGGACAGCATCTGCAAATTTTCATGCAAGCAGCATAATATAGGATATTTGCATCCAGACAGTACCTTGCCATAGTGCCCAAGTTTGCACCATCTCACCAGAAAAAAATGAATGCACCTACATTTGAATTTTATAAAGTATTGTAACAATCAGTTACAAGTTAAAATTCACAGGGTGTTGCCATTGCACATTTGATGAGCCAACTCAAGATCATAAAAGGAAAATCAGAATTTCAGAATGAAAATACTGTAGTAAGCCTTATGTGGAAACTCCAGAAATTGATGTCTAACAAGTCATCATAACTACTGTAGACAAGATGCCATTTTAACCAATGCACTAGCATCTAACTTCCATTTTTAGCAGATGGAATATGATAAAAGTTCCTGGAATTATGATTACACAACACACAAGTCTAATCAAGACTTGGCATCATGGTTCTTGGAAAGAGATTTAATGAACAGTAGTCCACAGTTGCATGAAAGCACCTTATAGAAGCACTCAACTTATAGAAAATAGCCTCTAAATGGGGTACAAATGTGGTAACATTAACTAAGTTACTGCTTTTTAGAATGCAGATCAACTACTTTTCTGGTGTATTTGTTTTCAATGATGGCAAAGCATAGGTGTGCTATAAAATGTAGGAACAGTCATAAGCAACCTTGAAAATGTCCCTATATTGCTTAAATTCTTCTGTCTTCCTTTATGAAGTATATATACATTCAGAGACTGTAGGAATTTCTCAGGTTGACCATATTTCTGCAGCTAATGCCAGATTTTATGAGCTGGTCCCCACAGAATCTTTAAATGTCTGCCATGAAACCTGCACTGTACTGCCAAAAAATTTGAGGAGCACTTTTTATGACATTAAATACAAAGGTAAATACAGCAGTTAATATGTCTTATTACAGAGACTTCTACCATCCCTTGGGTGAGCATATCCCAGTGTCTATAAGTACCACCACTTTATCAGGAAATCATTTTATAAAGCGGGATGGAACAATTTGCTAACTACAACGGTATTTCCAAATGAAATTATTAACCCACACTTTAAAGCAAGAAAAATGGACATATAAAGTTTAGCATATTCATCAGCAATTAGAGGAGAAAGTCCAGAGTAGTCCAGAAAGGCCAAAGTATTCAAATAATTCTGAAGGGTTGTGTTGAAATGAATTTCTTATTTATTAAAAAGACAATGCATTCTCAAGAGAGCATATTCTGCAGTGAAATAATTTAGTTTCTTCATATAGACACATCATACACAATGCTAACAACCATGAAAAACAATACAAAATGCTTTCAAATTTAAGAAGTAGAAAAATATAACTAGTATATATGGCAATTGTGAATCTAATACTGTACAGAAGTATTTATGGATTTTACAAATAAATTATATCTTAAATGCCCTTTTAAAAATCTCTAAATGTACACCAGAACACAGGTTCTGTATCTTGCCACTAACTTGCCACAATTGAGTGCCAGTCAAATGTTCTGCCCACAAGCTCAAAAAATTTCTTGTTGGGTTCATGGAAATACTCGTGCAACTTCTCGAGTAACCACGTATCTACTTGTGGGTGTGCTCGTCCTTTTGACTCATGTAAACAACGCTCCCTACCACTGTCCCTTAGGCAGTAGAAGCCTTTAGTTTTATTAAAATAAAAGTTTGAAGCATTTATCTGCGGTGTCAACTTCAAAAATCTCTCTACCTTCTCTATTTCTGGGAAGGGATCTTTGATTAGTTTATCCCCGTCTACGATGTGGATATGATCCAGGGGGAAATACTTCAGCCAGTTTTGCATGTGAATGTAGTACAAGCTTCTGTTTATTGCCTTGTAGTCCACATTGAGTTTGCCATCTTTGATGAGGAATTGTTCAATGGATGGATACGGCTTGTGCTTCTGCATGTGATTATAGAACACTTGGGTGTAATCTGATAGTACTCTCTCACTTGGGTCTCTTAAAATAAGGAGCAGTCTCATTGAATGGTTCATGTTATAAACTCTTTCAGGCACTTTAGGTGATGTGAAATATGCTGGAGTTTTTTCCACGGTGATCTGATGGGGATAAGAGAATGGCATTTGATTAATGTACCACTGCAATCCATTTCTGTAATGATCTTCCCAGTCAAAGAAGTGAACTTCACTTTCTGCTGCTGCAATATCTGGATGGAGACTCAACATCTCTAACAAAGCTCTTGTTCCACCTTTTCTCACTCCAATAATGATAGTCTGTGGCAGCTGCCTGCATGATCCATTAGAATGAATTACTTCCTTGAAGTCATTTTTTTGAGATGTTTTCTTTAAAAGCTCTCTCTGAACAGACTGAGAAGTCTCAGCCTTCAAATGTATAGCAGGTCTGGAAGGCACTATCTGAGGTTGAACAACAAGCAACACAGCTCCCAGCAGAAAAGCTGCCATGACAGAAATTCTTAGTCTGGTTTCACTCAAGTAGGCAATGGGGCATAGAGTGATTTCCACCAAGAACAACCTTTAAAAGTTGTTTTTGTTTTGCTGAGTAAACATGTATTTCTCAAACAGAAACTTTGCTGAAAAAGGGAAAAGGAAAAAGAAAAGAAACACGTTATTTTATACTTGGACATATTACTATAAAAGCAACACTGCAAGTTGGGTTTCTTTGCTTTCCCAACTCTAGATCCCAAGCTCATAGATCATTTGGTATAATTAAATTATTTAAGACAGGCACATATAATAATGCCATGAGAAAATGATAACCAGTCATCAGGAGACATGAACATTCTGAATCTGTCTCTTGCACCCAAGATTCATGCAGAGTATCATTTGTTATTATTTTTTAAAATCTGATTTCATTGGAGTTGAACCACAACCACAAGAGAATTCAGTGCCTCTTTAATCTGCAAGAACAGGCTTATCTTAGAAACAAATAAAGAAAAAGGGAAAGGTGTGGACTGGAATAAAAGAACATTTCTATAAGTTGAGGGTCTTGCCAGAAGGTCTCTTGGAATTATAGCTTCCTAAAGGACCATGTGACAGCAACCTAGAAGTAAAGCCTCTCAGGAAAGGGGTTCACACAATATCAATAGAGCTGCCCAACTGTGGGGAAGTAAAATTATCCTAGGAAGAAGGCAGGAAGAAATCTGGATTAGTAGAAAACCAATAAAAATTGAGTTTCTGTGTAATTTTTAAGTGAAGTCAACATTTGCTTTGTGCTTGATCTCTAAGGACAGTCAGTGGTATGCACACTGGCCTTGCAAAATGGTACGATAATGAAATTGTAGTCTGCAGTATGACTGCAGCAACAAAATGCTGAAAGAGCTGTGGTTCCAGTCACAATACTCTGAAAAAAAAATAAAATACACAATCCATACTTCTGAAGTTCAAATGCAATTTTCAGCAGCAAGCTCACTTTAGCAAAAAACTAATACCACCTCCATCTGAAGGTCAGAGTGTTTTTAATGCAATATGTGAAGTGAAACTGTTGTGTTAAGAGTAGGCTGTGTATACAAGCCCCCTAAATTAAGATGTCTTCCAAAGACTTTATAACCTCCGCAGAGGGCTGGTGTAGGTGTGATTTTGGTATTGTCTAATACCACTTAGAAGTGGAAGCCACAATGGCAGAGCACTTGATTGCCTTTCCTTAGTAGGCTACTGTAATTATGAAATTAAGGTTGGAACAGTGTGTACTGGATAACAAGGGCTGAAATATGAAATTACATATGAAGAACCTGAGGAAATGCAAAGTCTAGGCTTTGGAAACTCTCCAGAGAATCTGAAAAGAAACTAATGACTTTTCCACAATGAGCTAAGTCTCAGTGTGACAAGGACTAATGATGTGTTTCTAAGTGATCTAGAAAGTTGCGTCTGATGGCTTTGCATTTAGAGGTCACAACTCCATCCTGAACAGAGCAGGTCTGCTTCCTGATGTTTGCTACTGATAGTTACATTTATGCTTTCCCTTTTTCTAATAACAAAGTGCTACAAGGCAATGATATTGTTAGGAAGCAAAAATCAAGGCTGGGAGGAGAGGGAAGCAATGTGTTATGATAGATCTGAAGTCAAAAGAGTATGTGCTTCCCTGCATGCCTACAGGGTTTGAGGTCGTGGGCATGTCCTGTTTTGGGCACAAGGACATGTCTTGTGCTGTCCTGTGATGTCTGATGTGAGCCAACTTTACAGGAACTTACTGTTCTTCCATTTTTGATCACCGTTAAGTTCTATCTGACTGAAAGAGCTCATTTATGCCTGTTGCCATTAATCTGCTGCTCACTCTCTCTCTCCCTGTCCTCACCATTCCTGTTAATCTTCCTTAACTTAATTTACTTCAGTTTTAACAATAAATAATGATTAGTCCCACACTGAGGATGTTGGTGGGGAGACACTGTGTGACAGACAATTGGATATAGGTATATTCATGGTGGATGTCCCCACTGAGCTATGCTGCCACCACATTCCCAGGAATGTGAGCAAATAGTACAGCACCAGCCGGATTAGGTCAGGGGCAGATTGGCAGCTTAGTACATAAGAGCAACAAAACATCAACTCTTGCTGAATTTTAAGGTCACAGATTAAAGGAATAGCCACTTACTCAAGAGTGTATTTTAAGAGTCTCTATAAATAGTAAGCTTGAGTTGCTGTCTTAACACCTTACTGGAAAAGCATAACAGTATTCCAGTGAGGAACAGGTTGAACTGCTGTTGAAAGGAGTTAAATGAAAGCCTAAGGGTAGGAACCCTTCCTTCTTAGTAGTCAGACTGAAACATGCTATGCTAATAGCCAAGTTCTGCGATAGGCTTCCTGTCTCTTGGAAGATTAACTTTTAGCTGCTGATCTCAGATATTACTGACAACACACTGGAGGGATTTTTATTTTTTTTAAATGAACTATATATACTAATTCATTGGGACCGTTCATTTTTATTTCATAGCTTGCATACTACACAGTTGCCAATGTTTTTTATTCAAGCTTTCCTGCAGCTGAGTATAGCACAGGAAAGCGCCTCGTCACTGTAGCTCTACTCTTCTTTTGGTCAGCACTGCTTTTTGAAATCAGACTTGTGGGATATTACAGGTGTGGTCCCAAGGCCTCAGCTCATGTAGCTTTTAGAGGCTCAGTGGAGCTGTGCCCCAATGTCTTCCCATTCTCAAGTCATATACTTTTAGGGGGATGGCTTTCTCTAAATAAACAAAAGCAACTGTCTTCTGTTGCAACATGAGATCTCAGAAAAAAACTGGGAACCTCTTCTCTTCCAGACATACATAATTTCTTTGTTCCCCCCAACTATTTATTAATGTTTGCATCAGGTGTTCTTGCACTGGAGAACACTGCTATGATTCCCAGAGCATTTACTGTCTTTGTGCACACCCAATGAACCATATCAGTAGCTATGCCATTCAAGGTACCTATATGCTATTGTTGTTCTACCTGCAAGTAATAAAGCTTTGTCTGCCTTTTATTTCCATTCTTTTTTCTAGCTTCAAACCATATAGGTTTGATATCTGAATCAATTATTTTGTTGTGTTAGACTAATGCAACACAATGGACAATGAGTGTGCCTTTAAATTCAGCATAAGACATATGTTGTGTGGGCAAAATGGTGTCCAGGAATAAACAGCACATAAATTGGTTGTCATTCAGCTTTCTTCCCTTATGTCCTCTTTAATGCTTTATGTGGATCTGCAGTTTAGTGGCTAGAATTACAGCAGCTTACATAACATTATGCAAAAATGTTTCACAATTTGTGGGTCTGAAAAACTTTTTCAACATTCATAAGCATGCACTGAAGAGTTTATAGCAGCCACTCTGCCAAATTACTTTTCTGCTGCAAGAATTCTCTTCGCTGCCTCCACAAGTCATGGAGAGCATACATGACTTCACCCAATGACTTTGTACTCCAGATTAATACAAAAATTTAACTGACAGTCATTACTATTTTACTTGCTACAAGTAAATGAGCAAGTCGGTAAAAAACCCACAGTTTATGTTAAATGGCGCTTTGAAGATTATACCAAGACTTTTCAAAAAGCCTGATTGCTTTTGCTTAATCTTTTCTTCAGCTTTCTCCAATTAATTAGCAAAATGTGCCATACTGTTTATTCAACAAGATTCAATGTGGACACTGCCAATCGAATCAGCTTTCATGATTAAGACATCTTCAAAAGTAATAGTAACTTAGAAATAAATGGAAGGTTTTTTTCAGCAAGTGCAGTATGACAGCCACAGCTGCCATTTTTCATAAACTTTCAAGCATATTACAGTGCTTTTTGAAGCATGTCATTATTTTATGACTTCTGACTCTCTCTTACACCATTATCAAGGTATTCTAATGACTTTGTATGTTTATCCTCACTCAATGCCATGGCCTAAACTACTGAGATTAAATATATATATATATGTGTGTATATATATATATATAAGTTAATATTAACAGAATAAGGTAATCTTTGCCTGGACTGATTTAACTTTTGCTGGAGGTGGGATGAAGCTGGATTTACCTCTGAACTCTCATAAGAATCTTCCATGCAGCTGGCAAAGCAGGTCAGAGGGAATATAATGTGTGTCTGTAGGACAGTCAGTAAGCACAAGGTAGTCTGCTGGCAACTCTGGCAGGGGAATACTTCACAAAATAAACCCCACAGCAACACACTGAGAGGTTAGCAGAGCTAATGGGACACAGTTACTGCCAGGACAGTGACTGGAAGAGAGATGATTACATCTTTTCTATGAATATGCAGGTGACTTCACCTTCATTAAAGAGAAGCTCTGTTTTTATGATTCCCTAGGGACTGAGGATGAACAGGTTCAGTTTCAGATATCCTCACTTTCTTTCCTGATGCCCTTCACTGGAGATCTCTTTTCCCAGGCATCTGAAAAAGCATAATCTGCCCTGCATGAGAACCATAGATCAGTTACTAAAGTTTGTCTCTAGAGGGAGATTAGAGCTAAAATCTGAGCGAGAGATTCTGTTCTTAAAGTCTATTTAGTTTTGCAGATGTGATAGAATTTCAGAACAGTTTGGGGACTGTTTTTTCCTTTGCACATATTTGGGCACTCAATAAAAATATAAGACTAACATTGCTAGTTCAAACTAGCTGTGCAGTACAACCCACACGTGCTATGCTGACTTCTCATACTGGAAAAAAATCCGTAAGTGAGTTAACCAACTCTATAAACAACTTTCTAAACTGATGAAAAGTCAGTGATCTGAACATTTGTAGTCAGTGATGCGTTTAAAACAACTGAACTAAATCAATTGTAGCGTACCTGAAATTCTTCAAGAACTCATGAACAATGTATATCCCTATCTATAAGAAAAGATGACGTCTACCATAGGATAGATCCTTAGTTGTTCATATGAGCTTTTTCAAGTGACACTTTGTATCCAATTCACATAAAACTCTCTGGTACAGCTGTCACTTCAAGCTCAGTCAAGAGAAGGAAAGGAAAGGGAGCAAATTTCTTTGAACAATCTAATCTAGTTTACAAAACATTTTTGTCCTTTTAAATGTGTTCTGCATTTTACTATTTTTTAATATTAAACTGTTGCAAAATCCCCTCTTCATGAAGAAATGCTTCCTACACTTCCCTCCTTGTTCTGTTTTTAATCACATTTTAACAAAAGTTTTAAACATGTGCCAATGAGATGCTCAAATTCTAGTTTCCAGTAATTAACTACATGTAATTGCCTACTTTAGTGAGTGCTACAGACAAGTGTATTAATTTAAGTAGAACTATATACTACCAAAGCCATAGATCTTGAGGGATGTAAACTATTAATTGCCTCATGATATATAAAAAAAGCCATCTGTGCATTAAGAGGGGAGGTGAAAAGATAAGTAACTGTATGAATCTGTATTACAGAGCCTAAACAATATTCTAGGTACATTTCCCAAGTGATATTAAAAAATTCTGCACAACCAGTGCAGATTAAACCATGGGTTTAAATTTTATAGTCAGCATGTTAAGAAACCAAATAATAATTTCAATGCTGTTAAGATGATATATTGTCTATCAGCTCTAAGACTTCAGAAATATACTTCAGAAGTCACTAAATTTTGCTTAAAGGAACTTAACAAGCTGAGAAAGGCTGACATGGTAAAAAGTATTTTTGGCTGAAATCTGCTGTATTCCTGCACCTGCTGTGATAAATACAGTTTATATAAATTAGCTTGGTCACCAGTTCATGACTTCTAAAGAAGGAGTTCAGTTCCAGTGTGAGCAATAAAGTAGCAAATTTATAATAGACCGTAGTTATATATAACATGGACTCTTTTTCTTAAGGTCAGAAGGGACCATTGCAATTTCTCATGCTAAGAGATCATAAAAATTTTTAGAAGAGAATACCCTAGATTTCAGAAAATCTCATGCAGGTAAAAATAAAATGGAACATTAATAAAAATAAAACTGAAAAAGCTCAGGATGCACAGAAATTTTTGTACTGAATGCTAATATGGAATCCCCCTACCACCTTCTAGCAATTTTTTGGTATCTTTTAGGACTCAATGTCTTTTCCCTGAAGAGAAAGGGTATGCTGTAACACTGCCTTCTCTATCCCCCTCCCACACCCCTCATAAACCCAAATGTTCCATTTAAAATCCAGAAATTACTCCCAACCCTACTTCCCAAGCAAAATGGGTCACATTCTAATTAGGAAGCAGAAATCTATCGTACAGTTAATAGAGTTGCTTCCTAATTCATCAGAGCTGTCCCCAAGAAAACAAACTGTGTGAAAGGATGGCTCTGTCCTGTCTTGTTCCCTTTCTGTTCAAAGGCTTACCTTAACTGGGTATATTGAAAAAGGAAATACAACAGATTAAGCAATTCTATTCTCATTTCCTCTGCCAACCAATTTCTTACTACTGTCTGTAGCTGTGGGCCCCATTTCAAGTATCAGTAAGACATTAAAAAAATTCTAGTTCATATTCCATGCTGCTTTCTGTGCCTTCCACCCTCCTGCCTTCAGAATAAGACTGGAGCAGAGTGCAGACTGGTGAGGTCACTGTATTAGACTTAGTTAAACCAATCAATTTACTAATTGAAGCACTGCATGCTGACCTGGAGGGAACTCAAATGCTCTGGAGTGAGAAGTGAGATGACCCATGAGCATCTTCCCTTTTCTACTGCCCAGGCATATTTTCAGTTTTCTTTTTCTATTTATCAAAACTTTTCATGGAAATCCATCAGCTTGGACATATTTTTGGGCTCTGATAGCATTTTGTCTCTGGGTGGCATTTCTGGAGGAGGGAAGAGATCCCACACTAGTCAACAGAATAAGAAAAACATTTCTGGTTTCCTCTAATGAAAAGCACAGGAGTTGTATGTATCTATACATGCATGTATCCTTGTGTATTGAAAAACTGTTTTCCACCTACTCTTTTTCTGTAGTGTTTGTGAGAGCATATGGCTAATTCAGAATAACCAAGGCAGTATCCTGATAAGGAGGGGACAGGCTGGAACCTGGTAGTACTGGGGTCTGAATTTGCTCTGTCAAATTAATGCCTCTCCACTGCAGCAGCTGGCTTTGCCTCAGATGCATAATCTTGCTGCTGACCTACCAGAGATATTTGCTTGACTACAGTAATACCAAAACCCTCTGCATCTTACAAAACGGGGGTGGGGGGTTTTTTTGGGGGGTGGAGGGAAGGAAGGGAAAAAAAGGTGGGTACTAAAAGGGTGGATGTGCAAGAGACAGCTCAAGCTGCTGTTGGTAACTGCACTCTTTCTGATGGGTGCTCATTTCTGAGCAATGTGGGAAATGCACTTGTTGGAGAGCACAAGAAATGCTGACAGGTGTAAACTGTAAAAGTTATTATATTTATGTGTATAAATAAATATATATATTAACGTATTACATTTGAGATCCATTTAATCTATGGGCATACACTGAACTGAAACTGTTCTAGTAAGCAATCCACTTGCCATACATACGGCAGAGGCTCCCAGTGGGAGTGGGCAATGAACATGCCTCTAATGCTGGAATAATTATCCCTGCAGACACTCCATCCCCACACCACACACGCCTGATATTCCTAGGACTTCCCAGATATTTTTTATTGCTCCACATTATCCAAAGAGGAACAGTCTTGGAACAGGGAAAGCCCTTAACATACTGCATTAATGTAGAGAGGAAGGAGAGTCATATACTTTAATTCCCAGTCAACTGAGGTGATTGCATTGCCTGTACTGGCTGCCATTGCCTGATCTTTTAAATGCCCGTAAGACCAGACCAAACCAGAGCTCTTTCACCCGGGGACTGCCACCCGCACCTCCCAGCATCCTTTTGCCCCCAGAAGATCTGAAGCTCTAACACCCTTACCCCAAAGCGCACACTGACAGCTGCAGAAACCAAGCCTGTAGTGCACTATTCTAAGGAGCCAGCTCTTCAGAAGACAAATGAGCTCAAGTTAAGGCTCTGTGCACTCCTGCCAGCCCCCGGGGACCACTGTGCCCTCCAGCGCCGGGCAGCTTGCTGGGTTCCAGCACTGCCCGCTGCATCCAGCCGGCTCCAGCACTCGGCGTGGGAGCGGATCAAAGATGCTCAGAGGAGCTTTCGCAAGTTGCTCTGCTGTCAGGTAGGAGCCCTGGCTCTGCCACGCTGCTCCCACACCCCTGCCATCCTGCCGTTACAAGCCCTTCTCGTTCAGCCACGAGGGAAACCAGGACGCAAAGAAACTGCCCAGGGGCCAGATTCGACCATACCTACAATCCAGGTGCTGCCGACCACCTCTCCCCCCCATCTCCTCTTCCTTATCTTTTCCCCCGATGCCGCTCAGCGCCCGCCTCGGTGCGCAGGAGGGTGTGCGGGGTCTCCGCGCTCCCTCCGGGTGCCGGTGCCGGGTCCGACACGCTCCGCAGCCCCGACGCGGCGCTGCCTCCCGCGG
>NW_009954194.1:2773779-2775372 GCF_000747805.2 Chaetura pelagica | reverse complement strand
CGTGTGTGTGTATGTGTGCGCGTGTGTATGTGTGTGCGTCTGTGCGCGCGCGTGCGTGTGCACATACGTGTATGCGTGTGTATGTGCGTGTGTGCGCACAATTGCCAGCCATATCACGACGTTGTGTAAATAGCACGACTGGCAGCATCTGTAGCTGAAGCACGAATAAAAGCCACCTCGGGATGGAGAGGAGGAGGGGTTTTCAGCTGGAAGAGGGCAGATCTAGATACGAGAAGAAATTCTTCCCTGTGAGGTGGTGAGATGCTGGAACAAATTCCCCAGGGAAGCTATGGATGTCCCTCCCTGGAAGTGTCCAAGGCCGCGTTGGATGGGGCTTGAGCGACCTGGTCTAGTGGGAGGTGTCCCTGTCCACGCAGGGGGGTTGGAACTGGATGATCTTTAAGGTCCCTTCCAACCCAAACCATCCTGTGATAATATTACAGGCTTGGGGAAAGAAATTACAGACAACAGCCCCTCCCAGCTCCTGCATTGCATCCTTCCTGCTACCTACAAAAATAACACCCATGCAAGGTCACAGAAATTAGAGAATGATAGCTCAGTTGTATTTACTTCTTCTGCTTCTTGTTTATTTTTCTCTGGACTTTAGAAGTTGTTTTTGATTATTTTTTTTTTTTTTTTTTAAATTTATTCCCTGAAATGCTTTTTATTCAACAAGATGAATCTAAGGCAGGATGGATGTCTGGAGTGGCAGAAGTGCTGCTTCCTAGGAGCAGCAGGAAAAAGGCTTTCTGGGGATTTATTTTAAGTCACAGGGTTAATTTGTTGAAATAGGTCTGCATTTGCCAAAACTGATGTATGGGTTTTTTTCCAAGATAAAATGCATTAAAACCAGCATTAACATTCTGCATCTTAATCCATTGTTTCCACAGCCAAACTCCTGAAATGTAGTGGGAGCAAAAAGCAGACCCAGACAACTCAAAAAAACCCCCTCGTTTCTCTGTTGATTTGGATCAGTTCAGCTCCACTCCCATCTGGGGGGTTCATGCAGATCTGAAGGAGGTGAGGTTTTCCTACAGAAGGTGGATTAGCACTGTTTGTACACAGGTTTCGCTACCATTTCCCTAAAGAGGTAACTTGCTTAATCATAGATCAGCAGTCCCCTTACTGGGGCTGGGTGGCAGCCAGGAGCCTCTCTGCAGCTGAGGGTCACTCTAAGGCTTCCTGAATTTTTAATGATTTTTTCTGCTCCAAACTTTCACTTATTTTCTGTAGTTTCTCTTCTGTGGGTTTGTGCTGAAAGAGTAGTTACATGTTCACCAGCTTGCTTTGAGAACCGATCTTCTCCAGTGGCACATGATTATGTTGATTTAGGGGTTTGTTGTTTAAATTTCCATCCGTGTTGGTGGAGCTTTTTGCACAAGTGTTGCAAGACCAGCTTCACACTGTACATGTACACCAGCCAGGTTTTTTCCATCCATCTACTAGAAACGCTGTGCCCGCCCTGTGGGGACTGGGAGGTTGGCATGAGCTGGACCTAAGCCTCTGAGCATGGTCTCTTTACATGAGGAGTGAATGAGAAAGGCTTTAATCACCTCTCCAGCCTTCGACAGGGTGCTGGTTAATATTCCTGCT
>NW_009954194.1:2719523-2773756 GCF_000747805.2 Chaetura pelagica | reverse complement strand
TACTGTGGCCATTGGCTGTGACTTAGTCAGTGTTCAATCACTCCTTGGGAGCTAATCTGTGGGAATGTCAGGTCACACTTGCTTCTGCACTAAAACCTTTATAAAGTGCTATGCAACAAATACCAGAATGGATGTTTTCTTACATTGTTTTTCTTCAGCCTTAGCCTACAGTGTTAGTATAACAGGAGCTACAGCAATCAATTGCGGAACTCTGTTGTCTAGTCATGACTTCTGTGGAGGGATGCTAAGCAAAAATGTTGTGTTTATTTAAGTATCACCAGCAATTCCACGTGGATTACGGGAAGTAGGTGTGTGTATGGAGTTTTGTTTACAGCCATTTGCCTTCAGCCTCAGATAGGCATACTTTTGTATGGCTAAATTAAGTAGTATAAATATGTAACAGAAAATCTAAGGAATTATGAAAAGTACTCAGTTCCATGTTAAAAGCAGTATCGCTAAATAGAATCTTGTTGAAAGTTGTCAAAAACCAAATGCAACTAGTGAAGGAAAAATAGATTGGTATAACTACGAATGTTTTATTTTTTATGTTTTTGCATATTTAGTATTTAAGATGTTTTCTGTATTAAAGTCTACTAAACCTTTTCAGCATAATGTCTTTAGCACAAATAGATGTGCAAATCATTCCATTTTTAAGATAAAAAGAGAACATTTCACAAATGCGTTTACTAAAACAAAATAACCATAATGCCATCTTTTTAATAGCTTCCTGTGTGTTTTATTGAGAGTCTGGTTGAGAAAGACTTTTGGTTGACATTAGCCTTGTTTGACCCATGACAGTGGGTTTTGGTTTTCTTCCAAACAGGTGAAAACCAAAGAGCTTAAATTTTCTTCAACTGCTACAGACCCACACAATTTAGGTATAAGGGGTCAGTGTTTCTTCCATGTGATCACCAGATATTGGGATACCCGTTTCATGTTTAATAACCAGTCTTGATATAAAAGAATAAAATATTCACAATTCCTTTTGGTAGTTTGTTCCAATCATGAACCACTTTTGGTTTCAAAATATTAACAGAAGGTGTCTGTGCATCTTTTAAGCTGAAGGCATCTAACTGTAGCTCCAAGCCACTGCTTTTTTTATCACCTTCACAGGTAGATTAGAGATATCTTTTGCCCCAAACCATATTTTCTTATTCTAATCAAATCCCCCTCAGTTTTTGTTTTTTTTTTTTTTTTGTTTGTTTGTTTGTTTTGTTTTTTTTTTTGTGTGTGTGTGTGTGTGTGTGTTTTGGTTGTTCATTTTTTTAATAAACTAGGCAAAATAATCTCTTGTAGAGTCTCACTGGAAGACATTTTCTTTAGGCTCAAGAAGGTTTAGATTTAATTATTTTTCTTCAATTTTCACAAATTTTCTGTCAGTGCAATACTGATTGAGCCACAATGGAAACATTTTCACAGTGCTTTGATAATGAATCTAAATTGCCAATAAGGTTTCAAGATCTAGCCATTATTCAGTTCTTAAGCTATTCCAAGCACATTTCACTGACATGTAAACCTTACTTTTAAAATTCAAATATTCTAGGCTTCTAAATCTGGTGCCTTATGAAAGTCTAGGTCTGATCTGCCTGCATACTTCTTTTTATCAAGGAAATGTGTAATTTCCTCAAAGCAGATTTTTTTGACGTGATGGTGTTAGTGTCTCTTTAACTGTGGGAAAACAGGTAGCAGAGCAACACTAACTGTACATGTGCTATAGTTTTATCAGTTAATTGAATAGTGACTAATTTAGAAAAAGGAAGTGAGAATTCTTAAAGCCAAAAGAATGACAAAGGAAATTAAGATCAACAATGCAACACTGCCAATATTAATTTACATTTCTCTTGTTAGTTTGAAAAGGAGACTGTGAGAAAGGGGATGTCTGATTTTACTAAAATTCCAGCATATCCTGGATGACTGGTGTGTGTCACACTCGGAAGAGAGGGGTGTTCTGTCCACACAGTAAATGAAATGGGAGCCTGATTGGAAGAAGCAGTTCTGCCAGAGTAGATACCAACTCATTCAGAGATAGGGTCAGATAATCTGGGAAGAGGCCTGGGCGCCTGTGTTGGAGACAGGAAGGCAGCAGGCTGCCCTGGGATGCCTGCAGGGAGGGGAAGGAGGAGGTGGTGACTCACCAGAGGCAATGCAGCTCCCCGGAGGGACCACAGCAAGGTATGGATGGCACTGGAGGTGGGCTTGGCTGCTGGTGTGGCTCTGGAGCCAGCTGAAGTTGTTTCTAGCACAGCTTGGAGAGTATTGTTTTCAGGCTGCCATAAGCATCAAGGAGTGAACCCTTTCTCAATGGGATTGAAAAGCTTTCTTTCCAACTTTGTGTCATTACTCCACTGTTTCTCACAGCAGCTGTTTTGGAAATGCAGAGGTGGAAAATAGCTGAAAGAGCAAAGACATGAAAATTACTTAATTGAGGAAATACTTAGAGCTTTCATTGTATGGTCTACATTGGAGCTGCCTGTTACACAACAAAGTTTACATCTGTCAGGTTGAAGTAACACAGTTAAGACTTAAAGCAATTCAGGACAATTCAGGCTTACAGATTGCTAGATTTGTCACTAGGAAATACTCAAGGGAAAGCAGGGAGGAAGTAGTGTTGTTATCCAGTCAACTAAGGGAATTCAGGGGTTGAGTTTTAAAATACATTTAAATAGTTACATATGATAATATTATTTTAAATGCAGGAGACAATAGCATGTTACTTCAGGTCTAAAATGTCAAGAAGACAGGCCTAATTTGGGGCTAGAATGTAAAGGCATGAGAAATGCACTTTTGTGCTGTGAGAAGCAGTGGAACTCTTGGGTGGCGAAACCTAGTGGCATACAAGATATGTGAGCTGTCAGATTTGAAGGAAAGGCCTGGGATTTGCAGTTCACAGGCAGAGTTAGATTAGTGTTGACAGAAGAGACTGTGCCTCTCTGGTCTGGTTCATCTCTGGAAGAGAAGTTTTTCTAGACAGTCCAGAGAAGACCTGTTCTTGAGGTGGAAAACAGCAGCTTGGTTGTCCATGATAGAAAGTACAGCTGAAACAGGGAAACAAACTATGACAATGAGACAGTAATTCCAAATGGGTAATACATTTGAACAAATATACAAATTACAAATTACTAAACTGTAAACCTTTGGAATTTTGAGCTTGCTTCTGTGAAATCTCCAGTGCTGCTGATAACAAGCTCTACTATCAAAGCTTCTCAGAAGCAGTGACAGTGCATTTAGTAATGGCAATATTGAGCAGATGTAATATTACGGTCCAGACTTGGAGCCACCTTTACCATATATTTTCTCTGTGGTTCAGCATTTATAAATTAAATTCCTATCTTAGATTAAGCAATAAAACACAGGGAAAACAAACAAAGTATAGCAGATGGAAAGGAACTGTGTGAGAGCAACCAGACTGGTGTAGGAATTATACTGAAGGAGGTGCAAGGAAAATCTAGAAAATCCAAAAAATCCAATCTCATAAAAATATTTTCAGAGAAGAAATGAGGGCTTGCTCAATAACTGAGCTTATGAAAGCTCGCTGGAAATGAGGCATGCGGGAGGGAACCTTACAGTGAAAAGGGATGATAAAGGATAACTAAATAATAATATTGAACTTTTCCAGAGACATAAATAAAGGATTAATCTGAAGATTCCTCGCAGCTCCACCTCATAGCACAGTTTAGATTTTTATTTAAAATTATCTCTGTGAAGCATGCAGTAGTTCTGTGGCCTTTTAATACCTTTTCTTTAGGCAAATATTCTCAGGTTGACACTTTAAGCTCCAGGAATTAAGCATTGAGCAACATGGAGATTTACACTGCTGTAAGCAAGAGGCCTGTCAAAATCCTGTAGTTCAGTATAAACATTTGAGACTTTTCCTTTCCATAACTGAAGGACTGTTTCTAATAAGAAACACAGATTATTACTTAGTGATGCAAGACTCAGGATGATGGCTTTTACCTGATCTGAAGAATGTTTGGTTTAATAAAGTAAAAGAAAAAGAAGATTAGTGGTAAATAGACAATGGATGAGATCCAAGTTCCAGGATATGTGTCAAACTTGTTATAGCTTTGCATGTAGTTAAGCCTTTTCCTTTGAGAATGTAGAGTATCCCTTTCAGGTAAAGTATTGCTATGTAAAGAGAAGAAGATAGGTACAAAGTGATAATTGGTGCAGTGTAATCTTCCTGAACTGATGTGTGGGTGACAAGAGCTCTGGGCCAGAGGCAGAGCTGAGTCCAGGGTGTTTGCTGCTGCACAGGTTTTCCCACACAGCAATATCCTAACCTCATCCAGGGCGACATCCTAAGGCCAGCAGAGCCTTACAAATACATCAGAGCTTGCAGGTGCTGAAAGGGAGGTCTGGTTTTCCCCATCCTCACCTTCCTGCTGCAGTTGAGTTTGCTAAAGCAGCAGAAAACCACTGGTACCACCAGCAAAGAGGATTGTTTCCTGTTAGTTTCATGTGAGCTGCCTTACCAGGGCTTTGCCCAGCAGAAGAATGTGTGGCTGAAGGCTGGTGAGAAAGGGTTAGGATCCCCATTTTCAGTGGTACCTAACCACTTGAAATGGGAGGGAAAAAATGTTAAATTATATTATAACTCTCGGAAGTTGCTTGCAACACAGAGACCCTTTAACACAGAGTAGGTGACATCAAACCCTACATCTGCGCCCTGCTGTACAGTTTAAAATCCAGAAAAAATCTTGAAGACAGTGAAAGGAGGCAGTGTAAGCAACTGACTGGAGTCGCCTTCCCGTTCAACCATTATTATGCTTCCAGACTTGTAATTTCAGACACCTCTCAATGTCAGAAAGCCTCTTGTATTATTTAGGTTTATTATATGTTCAGCCTGCAAGCTAGAAGGTTTGTTTTCTACTCACAGCCATGTACAAATGTAAGGAAATAGCCAGAAAGTCTCCATAAGGCAAGTTAATTCTTTGCTCAGTCTTCTAGATACTCTAAATTAGGAATGCCTGGCCTCAGGTTATTTTAAGAGAAAGATATTCACACTCTTCAGAACGAGAGTTGCCATCTCAGATTTTAGAGGGCATTACTGGGATTGAGAGTACTGTTCTGCATTTGTTCTGCCCCCCTTTGTTTTCCTGTACCTGCCACCTGATGGAATACATTATACTAGATTTGTTTTTTGTGTGTATCATTAGTGGTTTTTTTTAGAAACAAATCCCTGTCATGCCAATGCTACATGGTCTGTGAGAATGTAATAATAATAGGCAAGAACTAATCTGCATACTTTAATTGAAGTGTACTCCACTGGCTTTCTTGCTTAGGTGAAGGAAAGACTTTCTGTTGAATTTATATTCTGCAACTCAAACACAAACCTGCATGAGGTAATAAATACAGACATGTTTCTTCTAGTACTGCAATACATTGCTGAGGGCTGCAGTTTACCTAGACTTCAATGTGTGACATGGGCAGGGGATAGAGGATCAAAATGAGTGCCATACACAGAACTCTCCCAGACAGAGCCTGTAGCATTGCAGTGAGAGGCACTTTGCTCCCAGCTGAATCATCTGGGATATTTGCTGGCTTTGAAGAAATTAGAAGTAGCTAAGGCCTTGGCCTGCTTTCCTTTCACACAGTCAACAGGAGGTGAAACATACTGTGTGTTTTCAGAATCACTGGGGAGTGATGGGACACTTTAAAGCCATCCTTCCCCTAGACAGTGTGATGTGTTCACCTGCTTGGGACCAAGGCTGAGACCCACTGTGTGGTCATCTGTCTCCTGGGTTCACACTATGGGAAAAATGTCTTTTTATTGTAAGGTCATTGCTTATTTCAAATAGAACACAGCAACACTAAATGGACTGGAAGCCTAAACAAGCTGTGATTGCTCTTCATGCTAAAAAAGGTTCAAGGTGTTTGCAGTAGCTACAGTAGGGGTATAGTTACCTTAGGTTAATAGATCATGCTCGGGCACAGAGTTGCTTTGTAATCTGCATAGACAGTGTTTGAGGTTTCATGCTTTCACCTAAAAGATGATACCCAGCATATCTGTGCTCCTTTACGGGCACTGTTGCTTTTAAAAGACTTTGATTTTTTTTTTCCCTATGATGGCCTCTAACCCTAAAGGCTCAACTCTGCCACTCTGATTCAAAGCATTACCTAAGTTTGCAAGGGATTCCATGGAAATCAACAGACCTTGCAGAGAGAGGTATCTTTAACAGATGAAAAGAAAGCTTGATCCAAGCTTTCATTAAATACCAGTCATGTAACATGGGCTGCTCTGTGTTGTCACTGCTGCATGTAACTAGCTGCCTCCAGCGTCATTAGGATTTCCAGGCACAGACCAACTAGGTTATGAGTTCCAGATATAGAGTGAAGTCCAAAGAAATTAGATGACCCGTGTTGCAGACAGAATACAAGTTCAGTGTAAAATATTTATTGCTACAAATTATCATTGTAAGAGTAATAAAGTGAAGCCATATTTGTAGGCTTCACAGTGATATATTTTTATGCAGCTTAGAGCTGCTGTTTGTGTAAATTCAATAGAAAATCTGTTTGGACTTGTTTCAAATTTCTTTAGCTACAGGGGAAGAACATTTATTCCCTATTTCACTTGTTAAAAAGAATGAAAAGCAAATCTTCTATCTGGTTTCTAGAAAATACAGCTTTAATGAAACTCATTGCCTTTCTGTGTCTGACTGTTTGAGTTGTATAGAGATGGAATCAGATTGCATAGACATTGAGGGACAGAACAGACACTAGTACTCTATGGACCTTTTAAGAAGGTACAGATGAGAACTGGTTAGATGGATTCAGCTGAAATACTTACCCAAATCATGTAGTCTAGTCAGAGTATTTCAACTTAGAAAGGGTTTTTCTGGAGACTGAAGGAAATAAATTTATTTGTGAAATCCTGCCTAGACTTTCCTGTTTCCTGGGCTTGATTTTTTTCCCCAGTTACTCAGCATCCTGGGGGCTGGCTACATTTGTGGGGTCCCTAGATTATCCTGTCTCCCCGGTTGCAAGAGTGTCCATTAGCCAGGAATCCAGTCCTCATAATTGTTAAGTGCTGAACTGTATAGTTGGTAGGAACCCAATTTTTTAAATAATCAGAAAAATGGAGTGACCTTTATCTGCCTAACCATGGAGCAATATGTCTTTCATACGGCTATCCTGATGGAAATGCAGGTGAAAACTGTGAAACTGGGTGCAAAAATGTTTTATTTTATCTTTCAGATGAGCATCGTGTCAGAATTCCATGGAGTGGGAGATGAACCCAGACCTGCTGCTGTTTCATGCTCACACTTAGATTAACACTTGACCATTCTGGCCTAATTCAGGTCTTGAGCTGATTCCCATAGGGAATCTTAAAGATTCTCAATGATTCATCCTTAGAGAAAAAATGTAACATCTTTGGAGTTCCTTTGAATGAAAATGGCAAATTTGAAATGGTGTCTTACTGGTTAAAAAGAAAATATGAAAGAGAAAGTAAAAACCAAACCAAACTAAAACAAAAAGAACAGCGACTTTTAATAAAAGAATTACCTGTAGATTTTCTTGAAAGTCTGTTTCTGCCCTGCAGTTGTTGTCTTTGCTTCTGTGGTGGAGATATGTCTCCGTTTGATGATCAATGCAGGAAAAGTGTGAAATTCCTTTTAATTCAAGGTTCTGAGTGGGTTTTTTGGACAGAAGATTTTCCGAAGGAAAAATGGATTAGTTTTGTCTCTCCCTTTCTATTTTCTTCCTCCCATCTTCACTCCCTCAATGAAAGAGTGGTAAGATGTATTGCACTTATTTTAAGTTGGGCTTCTCAAACAGCTGTGTGTATAAGAATAGTAACCAGTTTGCTCCAAGACAGTGTTTCATAAAAACGGGCATGTTTAAAATCAGCCCCCTTTTTAGGCTCTTATGTCCTTGTGTAACACCTTGTAACTTCGCCTTCAACCCAGTGTTTCTCTGTTATAGGTAAGATGGCAGCATCTTAATTCACCTATTCCAGGAAAAGTAGTGACCAGTGACTCACCATGACCTGACTTAGCTACCAGCAATTAAAGGTATCTATGGCTGACTCTTTTCTCAACACAGTTACAGACCTACAGTTTGAAAAATTGTGTGTTAGAATAACTGTTTAATCTGCCATTTTACTTCAGTTTTGCAGTGAAAAGGAGCTTTTGTCCTTAAATTGCAACAGAGACATGGTTGTGAATTGCTGCTGATACTGCTATTACCTGTGAACAGGAAGGGGCTAAGTTTCAGAGCTGTGAAAGGAGCAGGAGGTTGTACAGCCCAGAGGTGCTGGGAATAGACAGCACAAGAAGGGTGTGGGCATTAGAGATGCAGTGTCCAGTTCTTTCAGCAGAGACCTGCCTTGAGTTATCCAAATCTCACTTCTATGAAGAGTACAAGCTTCTTCCTTCTTGTAACTCATCCTCCTAATCACAAAATGGGTTGGTGAAAGGCACTATAAAATAAACCCTACAATTTTATTTGGCAATAATCTTTCTACAAATACTTCATTTTTTAAGGCATGATGTCGCGATCCGCGACCTATTATATCTCCTTTTTGGAGTGTATTTAACTTGTCAGGATCTGCTGAGAGGTCCGCATGTGGCTATCGCCTCTCTCAGAGGATCAGTGATCTTCGGCACTGAATTTTCGAGTGAGTAACTTGCTCAGTACTTATTAATATTTCCAATAACAGCAGCCAATCCCCAATTAGAATTTACGAATGCACGGTTTATTGTGGGGAAAACAAAGCAATTTGGGGCAGGAGGTTCAAAAGGGGTAATTAAAGCACATAGGAGCTGTGAAATATCTTTTAAGCACCAAATAACAAGAACTTATGTCTTAATACTTATATATGGGTACACCTTAGTTACACACCTTATTTACTTATTTATGAGGGAAGGAGGAGGAGGGATGTGCCCGATGCTTGTCCTGTATAGGGTCGCGGTTTGAGTGCAAGTAAGACAGGATTATGCCTTCCCCTGCAACTCCAACTTTGGTATAAATAGATCCCTGGCAGAGGCCATTCTGAATCCTCCTTGGAGCAGCAGGTCTGTGACATGAGGTCCTGCTTGTGGTAGGGAAGCCTGTCATGAAAACTCCTCACGGTTGAGAGATCTCATCTTAAATGGGTGAGAGAGTACTGTCATACTCTGTGTAACCTTCAGGAAGTATGCTTAGATAAACTGGATCCTAACAAAAGATGTTACTTTTGTTCTCCCTTAAGATACCCTGGGCTGGACCAGCTAAGCTGATTGCGTACCAGAGGATGGAGAGTACTCGAACCACTTGTGGCTGTAGGCAGGATATCCAAAAGAATTCAAAGTGAGTTTTACCTGTACTCAAAATTATCTTCTCTGCTACCTGCAAGGTGCAGAAGGTACAGCATTGGGCATGCAGTGCAAGAGGAAAAAGAGTAGGTCAGCTCTTCAGCTTTCCTCTGCTGGACAAGTGTAACTGATTGCATACAAAGGGATAAAGGACACCCAAAGTGGCATAAAATGAATCTGAATCATAATTCAATTATCTGATTCTTATCTGTACATCCTTAGTTAGAATCAAGGAATCACAATGTCCAGCTAACACTTAAGTTTGTGTTTCTGAACTGACATGATTTATGAGTGAAGAAATGGAGGTCCTTCTTTTTCAGCTGACTGTATTTGACGTAGAGCTCCCCAGCCCTCTTTCCCCAGCTTTCATTTCCTGCAGGTTGCCTTGAATACCAGTGGAAAACTTGCTGCTCTTTCTGCTGGTAGATGTATGAATGTGTGCTACTGTTGTGTGAATATGAATTTGATGCAAAGACATGTGTCATTCTTGTGGCTTTTTAGGAATGCAGCATAAAAATGCAATTATGTGAAGAGTTGCAGTAGACGGTGCAATTTATTGAGAGGAGATGCCACAAAATGTTATGAAATCCTCCTAGCCTAGTTTAATCATTCTCCTGTGTTCTCCCACACAGTGTTCAGAACCAGTTGAGTGACATGAAGAATATTACACATTTTTTATAACAGATGGGGGACATCACTTTTACAGATTTGAAAAAAAATCATTAAAAGTTAGGTTCTGTTAAAATTCATCATGCTGTGATTTTTCTGACATCTTGCCTAGTCTTTGTAGTCCAAGCTGATCCTAGTCTAAGTAGGGGACTGAAGAAGTCCACCAGTTGATTTCTGGACCACCCTCTCTTCAACAGAGATATAAGGAGTCTTTGGAGAAGGAGAACGTAAGCTGTGCTCCCTCTGTGCCCAGTGCTGCTGCTGATGCATGAAGGAGGACAGAGGGCAAATCTGTTCAGGTGTTGCAGAAATGCATTTTCATCGTCAGCATTCCCCATGGTAAAGTGGCTATGCATGTGTGCTTTTTGTACAAAAAACCCTCCACAACCCAGAGAGCACAATTGCTCTCTACTGCTCTCCCTCCACCATCCCAAGGGAAGATATATGAGGGATAAGGAAAGGGAGACTCAAAGGTTGGAAACTGAAACTGGAACAAGTTTATTGTGACACAGAAAAGGGAGTAGTAACACATGGGGTGAAGAACAGATATCTAAACTTATAAACCTATATACTTATATAAATATATACAAACCCAATCTTAACAATAGCAGGAATAGGTGGGTGAGGGTCCCTTGTGATAAGGCCAACTCAGGAGAGGGGTCCACGGCTCTTCACAGAACACGAGGTAGTTGAATTCTGCAGGGCACGTGGCGAGTTCCTCTTACAGGTGTCAGCAACTCACTGGGTCCACTCAAACCCTAACAGGTTGGAAAAGCCTGTGAGCAGCAGGATGTGGATGCAGAGCTTCAGGCCTCTGAAGGTGGAAGTTGTCCTGCTGGGTTTGCCTCACCATCCACCTGAACAGCTGCAGTGCAGCTCTCTGGCCGTGGCGTGCTGCTGGTAGAGCTGGGCTCCTCCTGCTCAGGGCTCAGGTAGATGACTGAGCTGCCTTGCTCCACTGCAAAAATGATCTCAGTGCAGATGTTCATATCTGAGGTATCTGTCAGCTGGAACCTGCAGGACTGGGAGGAGGGCAGCACCGTGAGCTGGCAGTGCTGCGACTGAGGCAGGAGAGGCCAGGCTGATCTCACCAGCTCCTGGACCCAGCAGGCAGTTTTCTCCACATCTAAGTATGAGTGTGTGCAGAGGGTCCGTAGGAGGCTCGAGCACTTCTCCTCTGGCAGCTTGTCCCCGGGCTGGTGGAGAACGCACATTTCGCCCAGCAGCTGCTTCCTCCAACACGTGCACTCCAGCAGCACAAGGATGCTGGAGCGCCTTGCTGGCAGCTGCCCCGAGGTGTCCAGCTCCAGGCTGAAAGAGTGCCCAGGAGGCGGCTGCAGGAAGACGGGCAGGCGGGACATGATGTTGTTCTCCTCAACACTCCAGACTTCATCAGCGTTGTCAAGCCCAAAGGCAGGCTGCATCTGAGGCATGCAGGTCCTCATGCACAGCACGCTGCAGACATCAAGGAGGGCACCCACCAGCTTCTTCAGCACCTTGCATGCGTCGGGCAGGCAAGACCCATCAACATGGTGTGCACCGTAGACGTCTTCCTCCTCCTTCTCCTTTCTACTGGAGCTGTCCTGCTCACTGGAGATGTCACGGCAAAGCTTCCTTTTCACATCATGTTTCAGGTGTCCAAACCAGTGGGGATGACTGACTTTCCTGACTGTATTCATGTACCCTCACACTGCTCTTTTTCCTGCATCTCTTTTGCTTTTAGTATACTCAAAGCAAGCCCAGTCCTTTCCTCCTCTCTGAAACTCCAGACTTGATATCAAGTAGGCGTTTGCATTTTACTGCATTTCAAAGTGGTGGTGTTTCTCATGCCACTTCCCTGGTCTTAGAGTTGAAAGCAACACTAGGGAAGATCTAAGCATTTACTCCTCTTCCTTTTTCTTACAGCTACCAAGGCACCAAAAGAAGCAGCTGCAAGGGAAAAAGGGGGAAAGCAGCTGTGGGGTACACATTAGACTATCAGCAACTCACTAAGCAAAATTTGAGAGCAGATGAAATAAAGAATACGCATTAGAACTGATTACTTGTTATTAAAATCTAACAATCTAATGCTATTACAGTCAGATGTTACTATAGGTTACCTCCTCTACAATGTGATTTTAAGGCACACCACAGCATCCCGTGGAGCCACAGGTGCCTGGCACATGCCCAGAGGCCTTCCAGGTACCTGCCACTGCTGGGAGCCCCCAGCTCCTCTGCCCCCATCAGCGTGGGAGCTGCCGTGCCCTGCCCTGAGGGGCTCGGCTCTCACCCGGGCTTAGGAGCCCCCTGCCCATCGGCCCCGGCCCCCACCCAGCCCAGCCTTCCCCCTGCGCACTGCACTCACCGCTTGCCCAAGTCCAACTGCAGGGGGGCTGCCTGGTGCTGTCCCTATGGACCTGACCCACTCGGACCTGTCCTCTATGATGTCACAGCAGCAGAGCAGTGTCACCAGCCAGCAAGCCCCAGCCTCAGGCCCCACTGCCAGGCCCTCTGACAAAGTGGACAGAATGCCTCCCTCCCAGATTCATGATTGAAATGAAAACAAAACACAGAACTTGTTAGGAAAGCCATACGCTGCCTTCTGTAAAGCAACGTTCTTAAATGCTGAGAACGTAAAAACAGCTGTAGTGAGTCCAACCAAGGTCTGCCTGGACTGCTGAGCAATCTGCTCCCTGCCCACATTCACAACCAAGCATTGCACAGACACTCATTGGCAGATATTTAGGTTGCATGGGAATGTCCCAGACTTAGGTAGAGTGTTTCAAAGTTCTCTGTGCCACATGGTCTGAATTTAAGTTTTTTTGAAAGGAGCTTAGGGCCCTTTTTTAGAGACAAAACCCCTCATCTCTTGTCTCCCCCTTGTAGTTCTTTGACTGGGTCAGGACCTAGCCCTGCAAACCCTTCTAATAAGGGAAATGCAAATAATGTCCCTGGTGCAAGTGCCAAAGATCCTGTGGCTCCTGTCTCTAGCTACCAACTTGACCTTTGGAATGGGAAGTGAGGGGGCTGAGACGCCATGCTGGGGTCCATGTCTCTCTGCTCTCCTGAGGTCCTCCTCCCAGAAATGTGGCTGGTAGTGCAAGAGCATGTGCCTTGAGCTCCATGCACCTCAAAAGCTTTCTTTAGCTTTGCTATGTAAGTGCCAAGACTGACATAGTTGCCATGTTTCTGTCAGTTCAGCAAGTGCAGAACTGTCGATCTGATGCACTTCCTGTCCAAAGCCTTCTGGAGACAGAAAGAGGTAGGGGACATTAATAAATTGGAGCGTGCCCTGAAGTCCCTTTCTGTTCAGTTTCTCTTGTTGAGGTGGTGGGGACATGAGGTCTCAAGTGGAGGGAACAGAGAATCATTGAATCTTTTAGGTTGGAAAAGACCTTTGAAATTGTTGAGTCCAACCATAAAACTAATATTGCCAAGTCCACTAAAGCATCCCTCTAAGCACCAAAACTGCACCTCTTTTAAATACCTCCCAGTTATGGTAACTCAAACACTTCTCTGGGCAACCTGTTCCAGTACCTGACAATCCTTTCGGTGAAGAAATTTTACCTAGAAATTAAATCTCCTCTTGTGCAACTTGAGGCTGTTTCCTCTCCTTCCATCACTTGTTACTTGGCAACACTTGTCCCTTGGGAACCCATCTCACTAAAACCTCCTTTCTGACAATTCTAGAGAGTCGTAAAGTCTCCCCTTAGCCTTTTCTCCAGATTAAACAACCCCAGTTCTCCCAGCTTCTCTTCATAAGGCTTGTTCTCTAGACTCTACCAGCTTTGCTGTCCTTTGGACACACTCCAGCACTTCAAAGTCTTTCTTGTCATGCGGGGCCCAAAAGTTAAGACATTATTTGTGGTGTGGTCTTACCAGTGCTGAGTACAGGGGGACAATTACTTCCCTAGTCCTGCTGGCCACATTATTTCCAGTACACGCCAGGATGCTGCTGGCCTTCTTGACCACCTGGACACACTGCTGGCTCATGTTCAGCCAGCTGTTAATCAGCACCCCCTGGTCTGTTTCTCCCAGGAAGCTTTCCAGGCTCTTGTCCCCATGTAGCATTCCATGGGATTGTTGTGACTCAAGTGCAGGACCTGGAAATTCTCCTTACTGCATCTCACACAGTTAGCCTCCACCCATCGATCCAGCCTGTCCAGATTCCCCTGTAGAGCCTTCCTACCCGCAGGCATATCAACATTCCCACACAACTTGGTGTCACCTGCAAACTTACTGACTGTGCTCTCAATCTCTTTGTCCAGATTGTTGACAAAGATATTAAAGAGAACTGGCCCAATGCTCAGCCCTAGGGAACAGTATTTGTGACTTGCCACCAACTAGATTTAACTGCATTCACCACAACTCTTCAGGCCCTGTCATCCAGATGGGTTTTTTTACCAAGCAAAGAGTATGTTTGCCCAAGCCATGAACAGCCAGTTTCTTCAGGAGAATGCTGTAGGAAACTGTCACAGGCTATGCTAAAGTCTAGGCAGACAACATCCACAACCTTTCCCTCATCCATTAAATGGCTTAGCTTGTCATTGAACAGATCAGGTTACCAAGCAGGACCTACCTTTCACAAAACGATGCTGAGTGGGCCTGATGGCCTGGTTGTCCTGCATGTGCTGCATAATGGCACTTAACATTATCTACTTCATAACATTTGTCAGCACTGAGGTCAGACTGACAGGCCTGTAGTTTCCTTTATCTTCCTTCTAGCTCTTCCTGTAAATTTGCTAACCTCCAGTCAACTGATTCCTCCTCAGTTAGGTAATACTGCTGAGAAATGATAGAAAGTGGCTTGATGAGCACTTCACCAGCTTTTACAGTACTTTTGGGTGGATCCCATCTGGCCCCATAGATTTATGTATGTCTAATTGATGCAGCAGGCCTGGGCTATTGTTGCTGTGGAGCAGCAGTTCAATGGCTGGAGGACAGCCAGGACGAGGAAGGCCACTGGCTCCCCTCTTCCCCAGGATACTTCTTGCCATGTCTCCTTCCCCTCTCTGGAGCTGTATCCAGTTCAGCCTTGTGTGAGAGCTCCTTTGATCCCTTTCCTCTTTCTGGCACACCAAACCAGGAAGCCAGTAGAAGCTCTGCAAGCTGACTGGGATTGTCCCTTCTTACAGCAGGGTCATGAGCAGAGTTTTAGCAAGCTGACTCTGAGAGTGTTTTTGTCTTCCTGAGGCATCCTCCATCTGCCATTCATACAGCTGCTCACAGAAGTGGCTCCTTCCTTCTACATGTGAACACTTCTGAGCTGTACATTTAAAGCCCTTGCATTGAAATAAAGTCTCCTACTCACAGTAGGTAACAGTTCAGATCATAATACGGTCAGTCAAAGAAATTATTTTTAAAAGCTTTCCTGTATAATGTGACCTAGGGAAGTGCATTAGCTGAGCAAGTATGTTGTTGATTTCTTTTTCCATTAACAATGAGTGATTTGTCTGTAACTGACCTACAGTACTGCTCTCTGGGAATAAAGCACTATTGATAAAGTGAAGGGAATTTAATTGAAATATTTTTGTCTTTTGAGAAAACTTGTACACAGAACCAGAGCACTCAGGTTTCTCTGGTTAGAATGACATGCCTTCCTCGCTTTGTCATCCTTTCTCTCTGGGTTAAGGGAGTCATGCTGTACATTATAAGAGCAGTACTGTTTTCATTTTTTCAACATCTACACTCAGGCTATGCCTTTAAAAAAGACAAATTCATCTTGTGACTGTCTGCTCTGTGACACGTTATGTAATTTGATGTATATTTATTTATATCCCTCCATTGCAAAGAATGAGGGTTTTCACAAAAAGAAAACAAAACATTCATTCTCATTTGTTTGAGGATCCAAGGTGTATGTGAGCAAACAACTTGCCTGCACAGTTTGCTTCAAGATTGAGAACAGGAAATACAGATCTGAGATGGAGAATATGACAAAGCATGTAGCACTGGAGCTAATATTTTATAATCAAGGTTGTCCCATGATAGACTGTGCCTGAAATTTTAATACATTTATGCTTTTCTGATGTGTCAAGAAGTAAGTATACATCCACTGTAAATTGACATTCAGCAAGTTTGCTAGTATGCAGACCTTTGCAAGATAATCAGAAGAGTGCTTAGAAAGTATTGCAATGATACATTTTCTAAATTAGATGCTCCTTAGCAGATTTTATCCACATCATTTCAGTGATATATCCTTCTGACTTTTTACCGCTAACTACAGTTTATTTGTTTGTGAGAAATGGAAGTAGCTTAGAATTTTTTAAATTGTTTATCTTGAGGTTATTGAGTCTATGATAATTTAAAAAATTGCTCCTAAAGTTTGCCATTAGGAGAAAAAAAGGTTAAAAAATGTGCAAAACTGTTAGTAAAATGATTGCATATTGTGTTGTGAATTCTCCAAATTCTTACTTCACATTCTTCTTGTAAAGCATTAAGCCAAAGGTCTAGAACTAGCCTTCTTAAGACATATTGCCCATGGTACAGTCTTTATTCAGGTATGTTTGTAGTCTTGCAGATAGATTAAATGTGTCTCACATAATTTTAACCTGCTAAAATTAAGGTATATACACCAAAATAGTCATCAAGGCTGTCTTTGTAATTAGTAGAGAAGGCCTATACTAAAGTGAAATTCTATGTACTTTAGATAGCTGTCTTAATGTGGGATAAGTCATATCTGAAGGTGATTGTCACATTTGCTGTGGCTTAATGGTGGCAGAACTACAGGGTCAGTTTTGGCATTAATCCAAGCCACAGGCTTTGTCCACAAAAAGAAAATGTGTTCCATTTGCTTGGATTCTAACCTCTGGTGGGTTCAAATCCCTTTCTGCTCACAGATGTCCTTGGAGAATAAAGTTAAACCTACCTCAGTTTTTGAAGTTGTGAGAATTGCAAACCTAGATGCTATTGAGAAAGTAAGCATTCTTTTCCTTGTGCCCTTGGAAAGCATAATTTATAATATTATTTATTTCCTTCCTCCCACCTTAAGGTGAGACTCAGTAGATTGAGATGTAATTAGACTGTTTCTACATTTTTACTAGAAAACTGAGCAATGTCAGAGAATATTTTTAGCCTCCGTGTCAAGTGACATGGCCTGACCATGATTTTAAGGTGAAACTCTTAAACAGAGTGGCAAACTGCTTGTTGGAAAAGGTCCTTGGCTGGTGCTAATACCTGACTTTGCTGAGAATTACTTGAGAGACTGCTAGTTGGCCCCAGTCAACACCATGCTAGAGATTATTTTAATGGCATGGGAAATAGCATTTTCAAGTCAAGAACATTACCTGGTATTGTTTATTTTACTTATATAGTTGTTGTCAGTGGTGATGGAGGACATATAAGTACTTTAATAAGAATAGCTTTTTTATACTTGCCTTGGCAAGTACAACTGTGTGAACCTCTTATTTGCAAAATAAAACTCTGAGGAGCATCATCTAAATGATAAGATATTGATGAAACTTTCTTCAGTCTTTCGTGTGGCACAGGAGTCATTAAGCATAGCTTGTGTTTGCAGACTGGGAGCTTTTCCACTGTACAATGTGAAGAGATCTAGTTAGAAAGGTCCCTGTGCACTGCAGGGGGTGCTGGACTAGATGACATTTACAGGTCCCTTCCAACCGCACACATTCTATGATTCTATGATTCTATTTAAAACAACAGAAGAATAAGCAGAAAGATGTGCAGTGTTCCTGCTTCCATCACTCTAGGATGATGATGCACCAGTGATGGAGAAAGAGGAGACAGTAGGAAAGCAGGTAGAAAATTGTAATTCTTTCCAGGCTTCTGCCCCTCTTTAGTCTAGAAGATCCTTGGAGTGAATAAGAACTGGACTACAGCCATTACAGAGCTGTTGCAGTGATGATGCCAGAAGGATATATAGCAGCCAAGCCATTATTGAAAATATAGTCTGCATACCATACTGAGTTGAGCCAATGTGAAATATATACATTTTTGTCTTTGTTCTTTCCCAGTACATGTATGTATCAGGAAACATGAGACTGGGAAGCAGAGTTTCCTTGGCAAAATTAATTTGAAACCATGGTGACTTTTTGTCAATGATGCTGGAAGGAAGGGATACATGTAAGGAGAAGGACAGTGGGGACTAGTTCATATCTGTCCCTTCCACAGAAAATATTTAAGACTTTGAAGGCTGATAAGAATATAGACATGCCTGAAGTTGTTTAATGGCTCTTACTGGATTTTTCCAAGGTTTCACTCTGAATGAACCTGAAATGCAGTCAGAACTTGCTTGCAATCAAAGCCGACAACAAGCCCTGCCAAGAGGCTGAGCTGCGTCAAGCAAACAACACCAGTTTATAGGTTCATAAATATCAGATGCAGTGCTTTGAAAACTGTATTGAGCAATCCCAAATGCCGTGATGGCAGCTGAGTAAAGATTAAAAGAGTAATGGGGAAAAAATCCAACTGCTTGTGTTTATGGGGAAGAATCTCTCAGGCAGCAAAACCAGAAGACAGTATAAGCATAGTTTGTCTATAGTACATTAAAGAACAATTTATCCCACACCTGAATTTCTTCTGTTCTGAGACAATGAGGTGACTCCCTGAAAATAAAGCTCCATAGACCTCATGAAATAGAGGAGGCAGCCAACACATCAGGGTGTCAATAAGTACTTATCCCAAGAATGAACGAATTTTTCACAGCCTCAGTCCTTATTTTCAGTGTTGTTAATAACACAAGCAATATGCCTTTTGCTGGCTGTGCAGCAGAGCTGAAAAAAGAGAGCAGATTGTGCATCAAGGCAGAATTCAAGGTGGGAAGGGTGGAGGAATGGTTATTGCTTTAGCAAGCTATGCTTCTGTGGCTGCTGCTGCTGTCACTTTGGTGTGGCCTTTTCTTCTGGATTAACACTTGAGGTAGTAGGATTAGAGTATCTGAAGACCAGAAGAGCCTGCTTTCTCTGTCATGACCATGCTGAATTATAGTTATCTGGCTACTCCCATATCAAGCAGCCTTCACATCACGATTTTTGTACATAGGAATTTCAGAGGCTCATCTAAGAAGATTTTGGAACATGGAGAGAGTTTTTTGCTACTATAAAGTAGCTACAATTTCATGCAATAATTTTCACTGGTTTTATTTTGTGTCTTCCCAGTAGTTTACATTCTCCATATAAGTGCATCCTTCTTCAAATAAACACTTTCCTGAACACATATGAAATAGAAGAAGAAGGGAAAGGACAACACATTGAGATAACAGAGAATGTGAAGTCTTTGGGATGAAAATTTCTTTGGCCTCAGGTTAACTTTGAGTTGTGTCTGGGCTTGTAACAGAAGACTGAAATTAGGTTGGAGTTCAAGAATTGGACTGGTTTCTGATGAGTTTTCCTCAAGATTTCTCAGTATATTCTTGTGATTTTGTTTTTTTTTTTGTTTGTTTGTTTTTGTTTTTAAGTTTTATTTTCACAGTAATAAGTCTTGCCCAGGCTTCATACCTGTACCAGAATTATGGGGTACCCTTTAGATCTTTGCTTTCTGTTGAATTCCTGTTAATCCTGAAATCTGAATAAAACCAAATCTAAGGTCTCTACTTTAAGATAGTTGTTTCTTTGTAGGAACATGTTTCCTTAACATTACTTTTAGAAGGGAAGGTGCATACATTTGTTGGCATTCATAGTATGCATATACTTGAGTCATTCAGTTTCTTCGGAATCAACATAGTATCCTGACACACTGAGAACTGTCAAGAAATGGGTTAGAGATAGAGGAAGGGTGAGGTAGATGCCATGCCATGTTTTGCAGACACATTGGAAGTTACTCTCTGAATTACTTGTCCAGTTGAAGTTGTTCAGTGTAGCAAGATTCATGGATGTTATAAACTGAATTATGCTGCACTCATCCTTCTTTCACTATGGGGCTATTCAGTGTGAATAAAGGCAAGTGACTGATTTTGTGTAATTGATAAGCAATGATAGCAGTGAAGGTAAGAGTGGGACTGTAAATTATCAAAGTAAATGAGAAGGCAGAATGCTCTTGAGTTTTTCTCACCTAATGACACAAAAGTGAAGGGCAAGGGTAAAGCAGTTTTCACTACTTGCCAAAACTTAATAACTTATTCATTGAGAAGTGAAAGCAAGTGAAAGGGCACCTTCCACATCAGTATTTGAAGCAGGTTGTAATAGCATTTTTAATGAGGATGAGACCTGGGCAGAAAAAAGACTTCATCTTGAGAAATCATCAACTAGGATTGCATGGCTCATCACATAGAGCAAAGACAGTCAGTTTTTCAGGGGGTAAACTTACATGGCTTCTTGCAGAGATGCAGACACTGGTGCCAGGCACAGCTCTTTGCCACTGTACCGCGTGTCACTCCCTCCTTTTAATGAGTTGATCTTAGCAGGGGGCAATGTTTGCCCATCTAAAGTAGGCCTACTATATTGGGCAGTGCTTATGTTCCACCCTGGGTCTTGTAGTTGTGTCCTAGTCCAGCCTGCCAGATCTAATGTGGTTCTGCCAATGTCTTACGGTGTGATTCAAGAGCACTAGGACATCCTGTTTGAACTCTGAGCTGCCTGTAAAATGTAGAAAATTTAATTTACCCACAGTATGGTCAATTGTTCATGTTGTTAAAATACTGTCTAAATATTGTTAATGGCAGTATATAGAGACAAAATATGAATAAAATCATCTTATGATAGAGGGATAATGATTTCAAACTAGAAGATGGTAGATTTAGATTAGATATGAAGAAGAAATTATTTCCTGTGAGGGTGGTGGGACACTGGACCAGGCTCCCAGGGAAGCTGTGGATGCCCCATCTCTGGAAGTGTTCAAGGCCAGGCTGGACTGGGCTTTGAGCAACCTGGTCTAGTAGAAGATGTCACTGTCCATGGCAGAGGGATTGGAACTAGATGGTCGTAAGTCCCCTTCCAACCCAAACCATTCTGTGATTCCATGATAAGTACCAGTTCCTGTCCTAGTAGTTGTTTCAGACTTCCCTATTGTGGATCTGTGTTTGAAAATGTTTGTTTGCATTTCTGTCTGAATCATATTTAAGCAAGGGTCAGGGTTTGGCTCAGAAACTCATTATTGCCACATGTGTAAACAAAAAGGGATGTGAGGAGAAGGGAGAGTAGGAGAATGAAAGTTAGGAAGATGACTATCACACATCACATTGCATGTGATGTGTTTCAGAGGTTCCTAAGCAATGGTGCCTCAGTCAGGAAGTAGACTTTGAGTCAGTTACAGATATCTCAGAAAAACCCCAACCATGTTGCTTATAGTATATTTTCAATAGAATTTACTATTACAGGCTCACAGTGATCTGTGAGAAAGTTGCTATGGTCTGTAAAAAATTCTGACACATGGCAATAGCCTGTTACAAAACTGGCACCTTATTTGAAACTTCTGGTCTGCAGCAGCTACTCCTTCACATGATGAACTGGAATTCAAAGAAATACTGGAGTACCCATTATGGAAGTAATGAAAGTATGAAAGCACTTAGAAACAAATTTCTTCTTAACAGGAGGCAGTTAAGTTTTTCCTTGGTGTGCCAGTATTTTCATCCCTTTGTTTTTTTCTTCCCATTTGATTTAATTGTGGGTGATTCAATTATGTAATCAAATGCACAGTTTGTCAATATTTTGTTAAGACTAGATCCTTGACTCTGGTAATGCCTTCTGAAGAAGAGCTCAGCTGGCTAATTAAATGCATTGTTAAGAAATGTCCAGGGAATCTTTTGGATTTGCAAAGTGTTTGTCCCAAAATCATCAAACAAAGAACAGGATGAAGTAATGAGCTTGGATTATATGAGAATTTGGGTTTTGTAGTTTAATGTTTTGCTTGTAAGCTGAGTAAAAATATTTCCAATCAAAAGTCATATAGATATCTACATAAAAGAGTATGTATTTATTACATATATGTTGGGATTGCATATGTCAGTCCACATCTCAGCAATGGAGTGATGTGTGGGACAATTAAGTGAATGCAATCCAAAACAGGTACAGAGGTGGTCTATGAAGAGAAACTTAGGATAAAGCACAAACAGAGATTGCCTGGTTTCACAGTAAAATTCAGGATGAAAGGGGACATGACAGTAAATACTTGAGGATCAGGAGAGGAGGTAAATGCAGGAAGGGAGATGAACTGCTGAAGTTAAAGGTCAAATGTGGGTATTAAATCGAATGGGTCTGAATGGTTTTGAATGGTTGTGAATGGTCGTTTAGTCTGTAAGTAAGAATGTAACCATCAGAGAGAGAAAAGCCTGGAATAATATGGGCTAAAAATATATAATGTGAATTGAATATGGGAAGCTGCAAGAAACATTACAGGGTTTGGGTACTTGGAAACTGAGGGGAAGCGTCTTGAAGTATGAGGAGATCACTTGTGATTGACTGTTCCTGTATGGTTGTTGGTTAGCCCATTTCAGCTTCTTTAAGTGGCTGAGCAGGAAACAGAACAACAGCTGGAACATCTGGGGCATATCAACAAGTCACCTATGTTTATACTTTTAAAGCAACTGCTAAAAATTGTGTAACTTTGTGACACTATCCTAATTCATGCCAGATGAGAATCTGGCCGTGGGCATCACATCAGATTAATGAAAATAAATAAATTATTCTAATTGGAAACACTGAGTAAGGATGCCACAAGTAGGCCAAAATTATTACCTTGAGAGAAAGTAATGGCTGATGCATAAATTTTGCTATGAGAAAATAAACTACTGTTTGTTCTTTTTACTTCAGAAGAAAACCCATTACTAGGAAATCAGTACCTATTTATTAACCTTCTGCTTGATTTTCCTTCCTTTGTTGTTATCCCTTCTTGAAGCTGAAGGCTTTCATTTTAGATACAGTTTAGCTTTTAAAATTAATTGCCTAGTGGGTAAATACATTGCACAGAAATTCTCTTCTGTCTTCCAACTTTGAGCTGTTTAGAAAAATGAAAAGGACTGTTGGCTGTGGTCTTATGGATATGACCTTGCTGGCCAGTATTGGTGTGTGCTAGCAATTCATGAGTGCTGAAAACTGTTGTATAGACCTGTGACTTCATGGAACAGAGTGTCATAAACATATTTAAATTGTAGTCCCAAAATCACAGAATGAAAGGTTTAGTCATGTTCCTTGCCTAATTTTGAAGTTATCAGACATTGTTGTCTTTATTCTAAAACATTTGCACAAAGCTTCCAACATTCTTAAAAGAAGTAAAGTAATCAATGTATCTAAAAGACAATGTTTCTTCTTTTCAGGTGCTCTGTTGAAAAACACCTGCTATTACTCAGCTATCACAGCACAACTTCCTAATTTCTGTTCTATTTCTTCACCCTTTCCCCCCCCCCCCAGCCAACATAATGCAATAATCAAGTATCTAACAGACAAGCTGTTAACAGACAGCCCTGTGTCTGCTTCAGGGTATGTGGGTGCATTAGACCCTCTGTGGCCTCACCCTCACATCTACAATTACTTTCAGCTTTTCACTTTTCACGTCACAGGAAGATCTGTTCAACTTGCCTTTTACATAAACTTACAGATACAGTGCATGTCAGAATTCATTGGCGTTTATCATTTCCTGTTCACCTTAAGCAAAAATAATGCAGCATAACTAAGGAGTGTTGAGCATACAGTGAAGTTTTAAGCTTGCGTTGAGTCAGGTTAGTGTATACAGTTTCACTAGATTTCAATCTGTGTTTCTTGCATAATGACAAGAATTGCTCAATGAAACATGCCAGTGGTGTGTCTGTACGTGGATGTCCATGCCCAGATTAATTTCTGATTTAATCTCACTGACATCGTCAGACTCACATTAGGGATGAGCATCACTATTTTACATGTTAATTCTAATGGAATTGCCACAATATCTTACTTTGTCATTTTTGCATTATAACTAGGCACTCAAAGAATAAAATATAGCGTTACAGGGATAAATAACTGAGATTTGCATGTGTATCCAGTGGATGCAGAAAATGTTGGCATTTCACTATGATTGCTTGGGGTTAATTTTCTAATAAATGAGCAACTGCAGGATTTCATTATTTAATTATACTTCTGGCTTTTTGTGTGAAATAATGAGAAAAAATACCTAAATATTTACTACATGAAAAAATTAGGTCTACAGATTTGGGCAAATTTAGATTACAAGAAGGGAAGTAATAATAATGTTTGTATTTTGACCAATATGTTTTTTTGGGGCCAGAACAAGAAGAGTTGCCAAACAGAGTTCTATAGATTTTTCCCCTGTTGGCTTTAAACCAGATTTTTTTTGTTTTCTCAAAGTTAGATATATAGCATTGGCAAAACTCTGTGATGCTTCCAACATGAGCTCAGCAAAGTAGTGTCTTTTATAGATTGCAAAGGCATGGAGAGCAGGGAGAAAACATCCCAGTGTGTGATTGACACCCAAGAGGGAAGGGATGCCATCCAGAGGGACCTTGACAGGCTGGAGAGGTGGGCCAGTGCCAACCTCATGAAGTTCAACAATGCCAAGTGCAGGGTCCTGCACCTGGGTCAGTGCAACCCTAGGCACAAATGCAGGAAGAATGTCTGGAGAGCAGTCCTGAAGAGAAGAACTTGGGGGTGGTAGTAGATGAGAAGCTCGATATGAGCCACCAGTGTGTGCTGGAGCCCAGAGAGCATCTGCATCCTGGACTACATCAAAAGAAGTGTAGCCAGCAGGGCCAGGGAGTTGATTCTGCCCCTCTACTCTGCTCTGGTGAGACCCCACCTGGAATACTGTGTACAGCTCTGGAGCCCTCAGCACAAGAAAGAGACAGACCTGTTGGAACGGGTCTAAAGAAGGGCCACCAAGATGATCAAAGGCCTGGAGCAGTTCTGCTATGAAGACAGGCTGAGGGAGTTGGGGCTGTTCAGCCTAGAGAAGAGAAGGATCCGGGGAGACCTTATAGCACCTTCCAGTACTTGAAAGGGGCCTACAGGAAAGCTGGGGAGGGGCTTTTCACCAGAGAGAGCAGTGAAAGGACAAGGGGTAATGGTTTTAAACTGAGAGAGGGGAGATTTGGGTTAGACATTAGGAAGAAATTCTTCACTCTAAGGGTGGTGAGGAACTGGAATGTGTTGCCCAGGGAGGTTGTTGATGCCCCATCCCTAGAGGTTTTTAAGGCCAGGTTGGATGAGGTTTTGTGCAACCTGATCTAGTGGTGGGGTTCTCTGCTCATGGCAGGGGGGTTGGAACTTCATGATCTTTAAAGTCCCTTCCAACCTTCTATGATTCTCTCAACTCAGGAGTTAAGAGTGAGCTCTGTGCTCAATCTTTCCTTTTGTGAATCTACTCACACTGAAAACACTTTGTACCCTTTGCAGAGGAATAAATGGAAGGCAATGACTAAACTGACTGGTTTCCTATAGGCTTTAGATCAGTACTGGAGTCAGATGGACTACAAATACTTGTTTCATGGGAATTGCACTTTCATGCCTGTAGGACAGCAACCTTACACAACCATGATTTCCATTCACTATCTGGATGATGTTCTCTTCCACTAAAACTGTCCATTTCCTCCTAAACTATTGTCTGAATTGTATTTCCTCAGGTTCATTACAGGACCAGGTAAACCAGTTTAGCTGCAGCTGCTTGCCAGGTAATCAGGGTTGGCTGGCAGTTACTTACTTCGTCCAAGTCTCTGTTGATGCTCTCTACCAGTATATACTACAAATAACACAGTATTAGTGAAATACATGTATGAAATTTAAGACTTTTTTTTAGTACGAATTTTATCAGTCATTTATTTAATTTTTCTTCTGTGGAATTCATAAAAATGTTGGTAAAAGGCCAAGAGAAGTCATGGGAATGGGGACGCTAATTTCAATTTTCAAATCGAGAAGTATGGATGGTTTTATGCAGCCATATGTATTATGCCATCCTCCTTATGAAAAAAGTGCAGTAGTACAGAATGACTAACCCCAGAGAAACCAGGGGACCATCATCTGTCTGCCAAGAGGGATCTTACGTGGTTTGTGCAATACAGCATTCAAAACCAAACTAGCAGTATTTACGTTCCAGCATGTCACCTGATGACTGAATGAATAGCCATCACATGAACAAAGAGCAATCTGTTTGCTTTACAAGCAATGCAGTTTCAGGCACTTATGAAATAATGAAAACTAACACCTAACAGCAATTTTAAATTAATATGACGCAATAAGTTTTGGAGCAGTGTGTGAGAAGAAAAGAATAAAGTGTAGATCGCATCCTAATTCCTATTGCAAATTTGAATACTATTTGTTTAGTAGCACTGATTCATGAGGCCCTAGAATTGTATACACCTGAGATGTGTGATGCTTAAACAGAGTTTCTATACTCCAGTTTAATGA
The DNA here is from genome assembly GCF_000747805.2 of Chaetura pelagica. NCBI lineage: Eukaryota > Metazoa > Chordata > Aves > Apodiformes > Apodidae > Chaetura > Chaetura pelagica. The sequence continues at coordinate 2,747,535 of NW_009954194.1, read as the reverse complement.
GGCATGAATATTTTTTTTACCTTCCTTCTGCTTTTCTTTGCTTTTGTGTCTGGTCTGTTCTCTGTTTGCTCGCCAAGGCAGCTCACACTGTATATCATTCTGTGGGCTCACGTACTGCATGAAATACCACACAGACTCCATTTGTATCACACGACTTCTTTCCCTCTCTTAAAACTAATACTTATGTAGCAGCTTCTAATGCATCACCAGCTGGGGTTTTGTGTGTGTGTGTGGTGTTAATATTTTAGATTCTTCCTTTCAGTAAGTCTTGTGTCTTCCCCTGGTTTTCATGCAGGGCATTACAGTGCTCATTCCCATTCCTTTTTCCATTGCAACTTCTAAAAATAATTGGCCATAAAAGTAGCTGTTGAGCTTTATTGTTACTAGTACAGTGAGATTAATAGTACTGAATATACTGTACCTTGCTAAAAGGGTGCCTTAAATTGTTCAACACATCTCCCAGGACAGTCAGGGAGTTCTGAGAAACCCCAGTGTTTCCTGTTACTCCTTCCACAGTAATATGAGTCTTCATTGATTTTTCCAGTAGTCTCTGCCAAACAGGAACAATTTGATTCATAGGGAAGTAATAAACTTCCCAAGCCATGGATATAGTAAAGTGGGTCAGAAATTGGATATGTGTTTGTGGGAGAGAGAGGATCTGGTAGTTTAGTATCTTTCAGTGAAATTCTAAATTAAAATAAATAAATCTGATTACTATGATTTGCAACCACTGAAGGATTTAATTTTTATATATCACCTGCTTTCATTTCAAGTAAGTATAATTTATTGTTTTAATATGGTTTAAATACTTTAGTTCAGTCTATTCCTTTGCTTATCTATGATTTTCAATGAAAAGCAACACAGCTTCATATAAATAAGCAATGAAATCAGCATGAAATGTTTTTAACATTGTCAAAATGAAATAATTTCCCATTTCTGGAGTGCTTTGAGAAGGCTGAGATAATTTTTTTCAACTTCTTCCTATTTAATTGAAACAAACCTGTTTTCTAAAAAAAAAATTTAGAATACTAGTTTTCTCAGTGACATGCATTTCCTTGAAGTGGCTGTGATCAGTGCCAGGGATTATCTAAATCATCTAGGTCCCAGGGCTATACCACTTCTTTCCTGAGGCTCAATATTAATCTTAAATTAGGTGCACATGCCATGATTTTTTTTGATCCCAACTTTTGTTTTGGGGAAACCTACATAAAAAAGAGCCTGAATGACCTAGGCTTTTATCATCAGTGTTCCAGTGCCTATATGAGTATCTGCTCTGTTTATTTTTTTGATTGTTTGTTTATTATCAAGAGGAAAATGTATGAAAATTGCTACTATATGAAGAAATTGTCTTTGGTTCCAGAGCTGCCTTTTCTTTTTACTGTATTTGTGAAGAGTCAGTGCTTCTAAACATAATTGTCGCACATTTTAAAATGGAGAGTGATAAGCAAAAAGTGTTCAAGCAAACAACTATTTTTCTAAGAAAATAAGAACATTGGGGCATCTTCACAAATTAACTAATAAAAGTAACAAATCCTCCTGCTTGAAGACTGGTTTGAGGGACAGTTATAGCATCATTACTACAGGACACCTGTGACTTTGCTCTTCATTAACTCATTGGGTTGTATTAATTCCTCTGCTGTCATAAACGTATACTTATATGAGAAGACTCTACTGTCTGTGTCAGTGTCATTGTCATGGTCAGGTGCAGTGTGACTTTGTGGTGTTGAAAAGAAGCAAGAGAGTCATTCAACTGAGAAAGTCTCACTGTGAAGTAGGAACAGAGCATTAATTTTCTGAATTTTCTTTTTAATGCCAATAGAAACTACTGTCTGTGTGCCATGTCTAGAAAATTGTATGTCAAGCCTCCTAAAAGAAAAGTATGTGTGGCATAAGTATCTTCTCCCTATCTTGCAACTTATTAAGGGTTTTGAGTGTTCAGTCAACATGGGAGACCCAATGTAGCCTTCTTCCAAGATGCTTCAGAGGCTCAAAAGGGAAAAATTAACACAGGGGAATGAGTATTCTGCACAGAATTTTCCACTGGTCATCAGTCTTTTTGCAGTTCCTGGGTCATGTCTTCCATGTGTAGCTAATCCTGCTCCAGGGGTACCATTCAGGCTCCCTTCATGGACTCTTAGGGGATATTTTTTGTTTTGTGCGTTTTTTAAAAGCTACATAGGATGCATTAGTTTTGTTATTAAGATGCAGACCCAATTACAGCTAGACTTAAAGATATGACTGAAAAAACCCATGATATTGTTGTGATTTATTATGAGTCATGTGCTGTTAAAGTGCACTGACTACCTGAACTTTTCAAGTAAATTGAAAAAGGAATAATATTTTCAAGAATGGAGGCCATTAAGCGACAAGATATGCAGGAAAGATAGCTCTCCTACAAACATCCAGTACTACTGCCAGGTTTTTTTCCACCTGAACGCAAGATCTTTCTATAGCACAAAGCCTTCACAGTTCAGCTTAGCTGTAGAAATGACTAAGCAAAATCATTTTACCTCCTACATCAATCACTTGATTACAGATAATAGCTTGTATTAAGTGGTCCATGGTCTAGACACCGAATGTTCAGTTAGAGATCAGAGCTTCAGCTGGTGTGTGTAGATGATTACATTGAACCTTCTGAATATGCAGCATTTTCATAGAATAATAGAATCATAGAATCATAGAATATGCTGAGTTGGAAGGGACCCATCAGGGTAATTGAGTCCAACTCCTGTCGCTCTGTAGGCCTGTTTCAAGTAACTATAAGCACACCAGAGGCTGCAGAGGATGCAGAACCTTGTCATTACTTTTTGCTTGCATGAGACATTTTTTGGTAATGTTGCAGCCTCTGAGACCTATGTAGCCACCTACTAGTAAGTTTTTTATGACGTTGTCCATGCTATTCTCGCCCTGTCGAAGTCTGCACAAAGTGACTGGGACAGATTTTAGAAAGCCTTTTACACTTGTGTTTATTATTGGATGATGCAAGTAGCAAGGCCTCAAAGGACCTGATTAATCAAGAAATTCTTTGGCACTGATGTGCCTTCTTAGCTAAAGGGTGAATTTTGTCCAAATACTTCTGAGGAAAAAGAAATTACCTTAAGTCAAATTTTTCCACAGCTAGTTGAAGCCCTGCTGAGTTATGTGGCAGTGATTCATATGTTGCTGTTGGTATATGACAGTAAAGTCTATTACACTGCTCAATAGTAGAATAAATGCAAATAATGATGATGATAGGGGTTTTGGATAGCTTTTTTATCAGAGCACTTCTATACATTTTGCAGTTGTTTTGTCAAGTCTTACAATTAACTGACTGCATATGAACAAGCCATGACAAAAGAGAGAGGACATGAAAGGTTGGCAGGATGCTTTACAGGAGCCTTCAGGTGTTTGAACTTCTAACCATCATTTCCAAAGTCTCCATCCAGTGCTGCGACAGCTGATGGGAAATTTCCCATGTCTTCAGAACTGAGGTGGTACCACTGACTGATTGCACAAGGAAGTCTACCCCCCCTTAATTGCTCAAAGGGTGGATATAAACCAAACCTGTCAATGCTTCTGTAAAATATTTTAATAACTTAATACCTGTGTTAAAAAAAAAAAAAAAAAAAAAAGTCTGAGTATGTGTGTAAGTAATTACGCATATGCCCTGACTGATGTGAAGTCATGCATGGGCTATTTGGTTTTATTCTAGGGTAATTCATTAATTAACTGAAGATTTATACTTAGCTTGGAGAACAGGCACTTGCAGAAATGCAATCAAAGTAAGTTCCTCTGATCGACACAGAACTGACAGAAGTCTTTTAGAAGTAATAATAGAAATCTAAATACAGTAATAGGCATAACAAAAATAACAGAAACTAAATCCTCTTATTTAAGAACCGTTATCTAGCAAATTAACAGATGAAATCAGCACTCACTGAGTTTATCAAGCAGCTGCTTCTGAAGCAGAACAGATATTTTCCCAATAAAATTTATATATTTTTTTCCATCTAAATAACATTTGACTGATATAAAATATAATGGTTCCACTTAAATGGAACCACTGATGTCAAATTGATGTCTCACTGGTAAGGAGAGGTCTAGGTTACAAAGATTCCTCTTCTTCCCTGCCATGGATGATACTAAACAAACTCCAGCCTAATGTCTCTCTCTGCTAAGCTCTCCTCTTCACCTATCGCTTTGGCCTGCCATACTTGGCCTGTGATTCTGAAGAGGAGTTTTATCAGAGAGACTGGTACATGAGAAGTGTGCTTGAGTGGTGTATTTCTCTATTTCAAGTTTAAATAAATCAACTGTATTTCCCAATTGGCAGTATAGTTTGCCTCTACTTTAATCTGAAGTGAAGTGTTGGCTGACGTGGGTCTGATTCCTGAAGGAAAGATCAACAGAGCTGTGGGAAGGGCCACACTGGGCTCCTGCCAGAAACAATATGACCGTGTTACCACCACACTCTGTACAGATTAATTAGCTCTTTTGAGAAGCAAGTGTGACACTGTGCAAGCATGGCCTTTGTTCTGCAGCTTAAACCAGCTCGTTTAGACCTGACTTAGGTACCTTTAGATAAGTGTGGTTTCTTTTCTTTGGAATATATTGAGGTAAAGTGATTCATTCTACAGTGCTAATAATTTCTGGCTGGTTATGGTCAGTGTTAATCACTGAAACATAGTAGATGCTCCATGATGGTATAATCTTTCTCTTACTTGTATCCACCTGTTCAGAGAAAAATATCTGACCTGTAAAATCATCTCCCAGCTCTGTCCAGGTACATATAGAGCAATGGTCAGAGCAGCTCATTCCTCAACTAGAACATGTCCAACAGCAGTGTAGCTCTTTCAGGAGATGTTAGCAAAGAGCAGTCTAAGTGCTAAGCCACAAATTCAAACGAGAGCTCCCTGGGCTAGGGCTGCCATCTTGTCCCTGAGGACTGAAATAGGAGCACTGTGGGCTTGTGTACATACTTGTAAACTTGCACAGTACATGGGAAGTATTGGCTCACTTTGTCCTTTCTTGAATTGTCCTATATTGGTCTTTCTATTATCTGGAAGACTATTATAGACATTGAAGTATTTGGCTTCAGAACTAAACTGATTTTGGACACAAACACTGTGGAAACCAGGAGCTCGAGGGGATTGTACAGCTGTCTCTGGTACTTGCATGTTGAGGCTTGTTAAGTACTTCTCTATATTGTACATATGCAAAGTCTGTACATATGATCTTGATAGGAGGACCAAAATCATGATTCTGTGCCTGAAAAGGCCAGTAATATCTGTGTAGGAGAGAAAAGGAGAGAGTGTCACTTGGTAAGGCACAGTTAGACAGTGAACTCTGATGGTAAAATGGTAACTACTAATTGGATGTAATGAGGTAAATGCCTAAGGGAAGACACCCTCACCAAATGAGTAAGTCAAGAGGCCAATCCTTGTTGGCAGAGGAGTTCCAAGCATATTACTACTCATGTAAAACAGCCATAAGGAAATGAATCATACAACTTAAAGTTGTTTGAAAGTGTCCTGTCACTGGGTGTGCTACTCTGAGCGTGTGTGCAGCATAGCAAGCTAAATTCATTTCAGGTTACTAAAATAAGAGGAAATTTTGAATAATCATCACTATATAATGACCTAGATGACAATGGGTAGGTTAAAAATAAGAAATGCATTTTTGCATTTCAGGGAAATGACTTTGGCCTTCCTCTGGGAATCAGGAAAAGATAAAAAGAATGTGAGGAAGAGAATTTCCAATTTTAAACCTGATTATCCTCTCCTCTTGCAACCTTGCACAGTCATTAACACTTTTGCAAAGTGCTATCATTCGGATTTGGAAAGGCTGCCACTCATGCCCTGATTTTCCTGGTATGAGTCCACCCAGAGAGACTTTAGTTCTGACTTTTCTGGCTTTAGATTTCTTTTTAATGTCCTCATTTTGGGGGAGAAGATGTAATAGCAAATGTTAAGAGGACCACAGCTCCACATATGACTGAGAAGTGTTGTGTGATGGACAACTGGGTTCTTGGGGTTTCCACAACACTGTTTTTAGAGGTTGTTTAAAATATTTGCCAGGAAAACTGCTTATGAACTGGGGGGGAGGGGGAAGACATTTTCCAGGATATTCTGTGTTCTCTGTGTCTCAGTGAATGATACTGAAATATACCATTTTTCCAAACAAATGAGAGAAGTGTCTGAGCAGTAGGAATATGTGGAGTTACAGGGAATCAGGATTATTCTTCTTACGTCTCCACAACTCTGTGAGCAGTTGGAGAAAGGGAGAGAGACAGAGTGAGCCAGTGGCAGAGGCTCTCTGGGCTCCTTGGTTGTTCCTGTTAACCTGATAGTGAAAAAACACTCCCCAGTCTGCATGCTGAGGGGCTTAGCATGAAAGAGATTAATTTTCTGCTATTAATTATCAAATTGCTTTTTTTTTTAATATTATATTAATAACATTTCTTTGCATTATTTTTTCATATTAAAATGTTCCCAGCTAACATGGTTATCAAAGCAGCAGGTTGAATTTGTCACTTCCTGGAATTCTATTCACATGAATAGACGTCCTACTGAAAAGAGGCCATAGTCATAAGTACACAGCTAAATATTCTTCTGGACATTGGAATAACAGAGAACTTGTCTTCTGTCACTCAATGAAAGTGATTTTTATCTGTTTCACAAGCTGAGGCATGATGGGGCAGCTGTGATACCAACTTTTGTGAAGTCTCCACTTGAGCTGATATCACGTAGTCTGGTAAACACAGGGAGGTATTTACCAAAAATAGTAACTGGAAATAAAAAATAATACTTTTAAAGATTGTGCTGCTTTTTGCCTTTGGTATTGCTCCTGTGGGCTTCAGAGGTACCCATGGTTTTGGGAAAGGGCCTTTGGCTGCTTAGCTGAATAGCTTTCAAAGAACTGCAATACATAACAACATTGAAAAATGGAGGATCAAACAGCTCCAAAAGGATTTATAGCAGTGAACCTGAAGAATCTGAAACAAAGCTTTTCAAATGCTTCTGTAATTAGTAAAAAATATTGTTAAATATTACATTTTAACTTGTATGCCTTTTTTCTGAGCTATGCACTCAGCTTTCACAGTAACATCAATAATTCCCCTCTTTGTTTTTTCACTGTATTTCCATGTTCTGCTTTTCAAATCTGTTCTCTGCCCAGCCTTTATTATTTATAGGGATTGATTCTGTTTATTTCTTATACTTCACTTAATGACACCAACACACTTAACCTGTGAACCTAGGCTATTTGGCTGGATGGTAATTTGGCTGAAGTTGTCATTAAGGTGTCAGAGCGAGCTGTGGGACACGCAATCTGTGCTGCACTTGTAGCTGCTGAAGGCCAGGGGAGAGTCCTTGATATACTGTCTGTCACTATTGGGAGAAAGCTGCCACTAACATCTAGGAAATGGGTTCTCATGGGTTCTCATTTCCTCATTCAGTTTTCTGTACGGGAATGTTGATTTTACCCAGTTACAGTTGCTTAAATTTCAATTCATGTGATTGTGCAATGCCTTTGTCCAGACATGTCTGAAGTTTTGTCCAGGCATACTTTAAACTGGGTAGTTCCATCTAATCACTTATTTCCTACAAGCCCATCATGTGCAGCTGTTCCTTAACAAACCTTCAGTTAATACGTTTGAAGTGTCATTCAGGGTAACTGTGTCCTTCAAGAGGTGAATTTAAAATTCACAGTTAACCCAGGAAAACTCCAAGCTTAGCAAGGTTCACATCTGACACCTTCATAACCTGCTACATGTCCCTGTCTAACCACGAGCCTGTGATGTAATTTATTTGATTAAAATAACTCAGGGAAAAAGCCATTGAGAGAAAAGATTTCTCTTAGATTGTGAACAGGCTGAATTGATCCTAAAGCATTTGACAGTCCAGTAGTTATATGAGTGATTATAATAACCCTAGCCTTGCTAACATCTATACATGTTTAATCACTAACTTTAACTGGTCCAGTTTTTCACCCAATGTCTGCCAAAGACCTTTTCAACTAACATCACATTTTGTCTGCTTGTCCAATAGAGATCCTGGGAAAGGCATACTGTAATAAAGTGTCTGCTGTTGATTTCCCCTAGAAAAAACCCCACAATTTTCTCTGAATCCATATGGTTGTTAGCAAAATGCGTTGTTAGCAGAATTACTGTATCCAGTGGCCGTGATAACACATGCCCCGAATTGTCATTTGTAATCATCACTGTTTCAACTGACTGTTTCTGGCTTATATGTTGAAAGAGGGTAAGGACAAGAAATCGTGTGCTGCCTTGCTCTAACCTCAAAAGGGCAGGATGGTGCTTTCTACAAATTACAGGACTTTGACTTCTTTTCTACTGTGAACACTTTTTTAAAATTTTAAAACTTACTAATATATGAGTGAGAAGAATCCATACAGAATTATAAAACAGCAAAATAATTGAAAACCAGTAACTCAAGGACTGTGAAGAAGTGGCATTTCTTTACAAATACACATGTTCCAAAATTAGTACTACATGTTGAATTTTTAATATATAATCAGAGACTTGTTCTGAATGGAGATTTTGATGTGTTGACTTAAGGAAAAGAAGGTTATCTTAGAAAAATAGAAAGGTCATTCACTTCTAGTCCCTTCTCTCCTTTTACATATCGCTTCCTTTTCTTTGAGTAGCTCCTCTTTCATGCTGCTTTATCACATCCCATCAGTGGACAATCTCTTTAGAAGGAGCTAGATACAGTTTACATGTCATAGTGGATGTAAGTGTCACCATTCTGAGGAGAAATACTAAAGTTGTGTCCTTTTCTTTTCCTGGTTGCAGCCTAACAGAGGTGATGTGAACCTGCAGAATATGGGATGAGGAATGGATGTTGTTGAGTACATTCTTACACAAAAGTTAATTCAGTCCCTAAATTATACAGATATTTCTATACATGTAATAGATATAAAATATGCTATTTTCCCTAAGTAGAAGTATAGGAAGATATTATGTTTTATATAATAAACATACCTTAAAAAAATATTTTTTTTTTTCAGTACTGTTACTTATTTGTAGATAATATCAAATCCAGTTCATATCTTAGCCCTCTTATATCCTGCAGTGTAAACATATTTATCAAAATAAATGCATTCATGCTGCAAGGCCATGTTTATAGCAGTGTGTAGCTTTTCTAAATTTAAAGTGTTTGGGCACACATTTGTCATGTAGAAAGTTTGACTCAGGAAATTATTTTTTTAATGCTTTGGCAATTTCAAAGGATGAAGTTGAGGAAAAATACTGTTACTTCTTCTTTACTTGAGATAAAAATATCCAAACTTGTTTGTTGAGAAGTTCAGGTGCTTTCAATCAATTTAATTATTTGGGATATTTGTCATGGTGGTAGACAGCTGTGGTTACCATCTGTGAAAAATCATCTTTCTTTACCATTTTCCAAGAATCTAAAAATAATTTGATTTCTTACATGCTGAGCAGAGTCCAGGACAGTGGGATAGGGAGGCAGTTTGAAGATTCTCCTTAGACTGATCATACTTGAAGCTCATGTGATTCCTGCATGGTGAGGAGATAGAGTGTGGAATATCTCTAGAGCAGAACAGAACTTTTCTTACTATTGTACTTCAAAAACAGGTGTAAAATTTAGTTAGAACAGCATAACAAGCTGTGAAGGAAAGGAATAATTCTTCTTTCAGTGCAGTTAAGAACAGGGCAATACCCACTGACCTAATGGTGAACACCAGAAGAGAAGGTCAGTGTTTGCCCACTGCTTTGCAAACCAGAACGGGCAAAGAAGCACAAATCTTCTGAAGAAACACCAACATTTCCAAACTTCTTGTGTGAAGCAGACTTTTTAGAAGATATTTAGTGATCATGTCACTAAGTGCTTTACAGTAAAGGATGTGAACAAGTTAGCAAAATGCTCCAATTGCCTTGTGTCACAGTACTTGACTATGCAGCCTTACCTTTACAACCTTACCTCAGTGATTTAATTTTTTACTGTTTTTTTAGTGTGGGCACAATGTAAATAGTAGAATGTTTCCTTTTTCTGAGACAGTGAAATAGTACATGCCACAATATTTAATTTGCATTAGTCTCAGGAAAATCAGAGAGTAAATGTTTTTTATGATAACATATATTTGTGTATTTCCTTTTTGTTTAGTTTTTTATCATTTTCCATGAGTTGAGTTTTCTTTGTAAGTTTGAAATCCTTTACAGTATAAAACAAATCCTTTTGTTACATAAGAAGTAAGGAATTTTTTCCTAGATAAGAATTAATAAATCATGAGCTTTTTCATGCTGATAAACACCCCACTGGCTGCAGTGTGAACAGATCTACTTTATAAACCTTTCCAAGGTGCCTGCACCTTGATGGAAGCTGAGAAGAAACCTCTGCACAGCACTCTCAGAGCCAAACCTTCCAGCAGCTTCACCAGCAAGCTCATATCTCACTTGTGCCACTGTAAATGAAAGTAGTTGTGTCTGTCAGCACTTGGTGAGAGGACTGTAATTTTCTGGTTTACTCCCAAGAGTCCCAAATGGTGGCTTGTTTCCACAGGCACTCCAAACCCTTCCACTGTCTTTTTTTCATACTAATGTGGTCACAGGTCTCATCCTTTGTTGCTGAAGTTGCTGAAAAGATGCTGACTGCAGCCTGGGTGAGACACTCAGGACAAGCTGGTCTCCTTGTCTTTGCATGGAATTGTGCAACAAGACCCAGATCTTTGAGCCTAAGGATGAAGGTGGCAGTACTACATGAAAATCTTTCAAGGTCTACTTTTTCTTTTTGCTTAATTATCTTATTTATTTTTTGCATTCTGAGACTGGAGCAGAAAACAAAGTCATGTCTTTGTGCTTAAAGTCAGATTCTGCCTTTCTCATTCTTGCTGTGGGAAATTTAGGTATAGAAATACTACAGTTTTGCATACTTTATTGTTTTAGAGCTTTTTTTTCTAGTAACACAGGTAAGAAAAATCTGTCTGCCACCAGAACTAGACAAAATCTTGGATGAAACTTAACAAATGTAGGCTCGGTAGTGCTGTCTTGCTGGTTTGTGTAATACAGATCTGTATGTAGATAAGTAATATACCATATGTCATAAAATTGATCTATGCTAACTGCTAGGGCAATGTAGGCATATTTTAAGGTGTAGAATTAGTACTGCATGCAGGCCAAGCCATAATAAATAAACAGTACAACTGTAATAATGCCACAGCAACTCATTGGCAAAGATGGACTTAGATGTAAATTACTACAGCAGTTAATTTACAGAGCACTTTACATAGACTAAATACAGGCCATGCTTTTGAAATAGGTATGCAGATAAAATTAGAGAAACACTGTATTTTAGAGCAGTTACAAATGTGATTTTGGGGAGGGAAAAAACACCCAACACATACTTCCCTGAATGGTAGCTGCTTGATTTCAGGTTTCTGTTTTATCAGGTAAAGATGAAAGTTTAGAAGGTACAAACACAAACTGCAGTGGGTCTGCATCTTTGTCTTCTGTCTACCTCTGATTGTAGTGGTCATCTTAATAAATGAGTGTTATTATCTCTCCAGAAAGGATTGTGGTGAGTCCATGAGTCTCTGTAGCAGTTATCTGAGAGTGACTAATTCAAGGCTTTAACTGCACCATGTTATAATGCACTGAAACCAGCAAAAATTAATCACTCACCAGTACTCTTGACTTTAGCCTGTATTACCAAAGAAAAAAAGAAAACAAAAGAAAACAGGAAAGGTTATAATGTAACAAATATATTTTCAGCACTTTTAACAACTGGAAAGAGTTTCCACTCTCATAATTGTTGTTCTTATGATGCATTTTGCTGCTGGGTTCAGATTTGCACATCAGCAAAACTTTGGACAGAATAAATTCTCTTTCTTCTGTTGACTTCACTAGAGCAGAGGAGTTGCACATACTTGGACTGTTTCCCTGACCCTGAGCAGGAAGTGGATAACACCAAATCTATTGTTCTCTGTGAATAAAGCCAGGTAAATAAGTAATACTAGTGGCTCTAATCATGCAGAAAGAATTCAGATGAACAGGGAAGTTATTGCGTCAGGAACAAGTAGAGAAACTTCCAAAGTGCTTTACTTACAAAGGAGTTGAATGACTGGAGAAATAAATATTTATAGCCACATTTGGAAAGTACTGAGAACCACTGTTCAAAGTTGAATTCTGCTGCAACTTTTATTTGTCAGATCAGCAGATGACGGGCCTCATGCCCATACAGTAGGAACATGAGCAAATGAAAGTCATGCAGCAACAAGGCGCTGACACATGGCACAAGGAAAAGGTTGTGCTGGGTGGGAGTTACAAGGGAACGATGCAAATTCCCCTTTCAGCTGTGTGGAGGCCTGCATATATATATAAAGGTAACACACTTCCTCTTACAGTAATTTTAAGAGAAAGGATCCACTCTTCTAGGTGCTGTGTGAAGGCAGAGCTGAATGACTGTCTCAGACTTCAGAGACTGAGCAAGTCATGAAGTAGAACTAGTAATAGGGTGACTGTATTCTCTTCTCTTGCAGGTAGTAAATTCAGAGTTTGTGATAATTATGGAGAAAAGTACTGAACAAAAGGCAAATCCTGTTTCTGTTACATTAGTGCAAATCTGGGATAACTGTCACTGTCTCAAGTGTTTGATTTAGGAGTGCTCCTGAAGGGCTGATTAGGGCATAAACACGCATTCTGACCTCATTCCAGTGGCAAACAGGAGTGTGCCAAGAACTTGTTTCCATGGAAAGGAAATCTGTATGCATATGCCAGAAAGGACCATGGCTTACTTGACTCAGTCCCCAATCTGGACACCTGGGGATAAGGATCTCACAGGGCTTTCCAACATATACCAGTGCTTACCATCAACAAAGACTCTGTTTTTTGTATTACTATAAGGGCAATGTATTTGCTCGCATCCTTGTAATTGTGAGAATTTAGATAGCAGTACTGGTTTGATTAAAATAATCCTCTTGTGGTATTTCCTCTCTCTAACACTCATTTTTAACAAGGCTGTGCATTTTTAAAGATCTTGTTTTGGCTTTGTTTAGTGCGTTTTTACTGATCATGATGCACTGTGCTGCTGTGGATACCACACTGTTGTAAACTGATAAATTAAACTGGGTGACACCTTTTGGTTCTTTTGCCTGTGAGTGGTACCTGCTAACCCTTTCTGATCTTGACTATCACCTCTGAGAGACCCAATTTTGCTATACGATCTTGCTTTTGGCTTAGTTTGCATCTCCTTCTCTGGACACTCTTGCTTTTCAAGTAGGGCAAGCATGACACCTACAACAGGTTACAACACTGTCCTGACTTGGGTTTTCTACCTAATTTGGTATGGGCTTTGCACCAACTTGCATGGATCACATCCTCCCACTATCAATGAGAGCTGTGCAATGCTTGATTTTATAGCTCTGTACCTGCTAATTGATCAAGAAGAGTTAAACAAGGTTCTCCCAGTGGCTCTGGTCTTAGTTTGTAATTGTTTATGTCCACAGCCCTAATAGCTTAATTAAACTTTCAGCACATTATTCCATCTTTCATGGACTTGCTTTTTTCATTAGCTCAGCTGTTAATTAGCCAGTATTATACACATCTTCCACTTAATGCTTAATTACATTTGATTTTCCCAGGTTCGTTTCATTTTGTAAGACTACAGTATCACTGGACCTTTGAATTTATTCTGTCTTCCTGAACTCCCTGTCTGGGTCTGGGAATTTTTGTTCCTTCTCTTTGAAATATATAGTGGTACTCAAAAGATTCTTTCTGATGAACTCTCATCAGCTCATACTACTATGACATGTTAAACATTTAGAAGTTTATGGATTTTATAGCATTTCACAATCTAATAATTGTTCTGATTCTGAATATTTGCTCTAAGTATTTTTAAATCTCTAGGAGGCATAGTTTAGAAGATATTATGGTACCTTACTAGAAAAGATTTATTTTTTTTTTGCATAATAGTTACAGTAAAAATTCATAGCTTGAATGCAAAAACTGTCTGTAATCATAGATCTGCCCTTTCATTTCACTTCCTTTTTCATCGTTTTACTTTTTCATTTTATTCTGGCAAACCTAAAAGCTCTGTCAGAATTAAGTGTCTCGAGTCAGTCAGAGATCACAATTGGTCTTCCTGTAGTTCAACTTGGTATTTTTAAGTCACCTTTCAAAGTTGAGCTCTGTAGTATCATCTTCCTCACAGTAAGTCTTTCTTCTCCATTCCAAAAACTAGCATAAAATAATTAACTCTGGTTAGCTGAAAGCCTTACATACACTTATTGGAAGTTGTCTGGAAGTACTTCACAATTTAGTATAAGGAAGAATTATGAAATAGCTTTGTATGTTTTTCCCCACTTTTGCATATTAACTGAAAGGAACTGTCTTGTGACTAAGTGTTATGTGTTGTCTCTGAAGCAGCAAAATTTGGTGAGTTGAATGCTTTCAGTAAGACAAAATCATTTATCTAGCAGAGAACTGAAATATTCTTTCATATTTTAGCTAATAGCTCTAACTATGCTACTATTGTAGCAAAAGGGGATCTTATTTAATTATTTAATTATTATTTTAAAACATTACTCTAGACATAGGTGTTTAATTGGCTGGTTCTAAGCACCAGCTTGTACTATCATTAGCCAAGTTGGAGGTGGTGACTCTTATGGGCCTCTTTCTGAGATGGCCAACTCCTGCCATGGACTCTGTTGAGGATGTGACTCTGCAATCCATTGTTTGGATTTCAGTGCTGGGATCATGTATTTTAGGTGCAGAAATATTTCTTTGGATCTGCCCTCTTATATTTGATTTGAACTGGACATTGTTCAGGTTTGTGTTACTCAACAGGAACATTTTGTCAGTTTCTTCATGATTTACTGCTGCAACAACTGTAGGAACTATCAATGATTCTTGAGCATGCTCTGAAAGTAAAAAATGAGCAGACTCACATAGGGGCTGGAATCAATAAGAGGGAAGGAAGACAGTGTGGAACAGAAGAAAAAGTTTGCATTCAAAAACTTTCAAGCAGTAAGGTTAAGGTATGTCATTCATTAGAAGAGTTGTATAATCTTATACTCAGGTTAAAAAAGATCCTTCTTTGTTTGCCTGAGGTCAAAACAAAACAAGAGCATGCTAGAATTAAAAACAATGAATAAGTTCTTTATATAACATAAAGTGGTCTAGAAATAGGAAATCCATTAATTCAATTGTGCTTTTATTTCTACATTGCATAGAAAGTACATCCAGCACCATAAATTACACTGAAGGAAAGGAAGGTTAAGATTTGCTGAGTTGCTAAAGAAAGCATGATTGCTTAACTCTCTGTCCAGATTATATATAAGCTTTTTATACATATATATATAACTTCACTTGCTGTAATTAAAGCTCACTACTATTTCTCTAGGAATTTATCTAACACAACTAAGAGGACCGCAATTAAATGATCAGAAAGGCTTTGTTTAGCACTTCTGAGAAAACAGGAGGAGTTAGTTAATAAAAAAAAAATAAACAGAGCATTCCCTGGGTCAAATAGAATTTGAGTAGTTTAGAAATAATATAAACAAACAAACAAAACAGACACAAACGCACAAAAAAACAAACAACCACAAAAAAAGCAAACTGTAATTTCTGTTTATTTTATTAAGGAGATGGTAAATTTTAAGGCTTTCTAATGATTTTTTGGTAATGTCAGTAGAGCTTCTTGATAATTGTTGTGTTATTAGGATTAGCCTGAATTGAAATAATGGAAACACTAATTTCCAATTGCTTGGAAAACACCTGGATTGTTTAGCTTTCTTGCTACTGGTGAATTTTTAAAAAGCAGATTTTACCAGGAATGCTGTGTTTAAGAGTTTAAAAGCCTTTTTAAGCTGTTCCTGGACAGAGGAAATGAGGGATACTTCTGAATGTTTCAGCCTTGGAGTAAGTTCAGCTATATCTTCATTCCAGGGGAGGATAAGATGTACACCTGCACAAACCCTTCTGCTAACTTTTTCCTGTGTGGTTTCTTTAGAAGGGAAGTTGGGTGTCTGCTTCATGTGTGTGCTGCAACAGATGTCTAGCCTGAAGTATTAAGGGAGCAGGAGCCTGGGTAGGTGGGTGTCTGTATAGGTACTCTTTGTCCAGTCCACTGAGCACTGCGCACAACTAAACTTCCAGCCAATGCAATTATATATACATATGTATATATAAGGAAACACCAGCATGTAACCCAAAAGCAACAACTAGGCGTCAAATTGGTATCTCTTCACATTAGTTTTATGTGTTTGGATCAAATATGGTTTTCTGCTTAATCTGGGTTGCACACTTTCCTGTTACTGACAGCCTTCTTTGGCAGTTATTTTCTCATTCCTCTCCTTGAAAGTGTGCCCTTAATTTGCAAAAAAGCTACACATAAACTTGTGTTTGTAAATAGCAACCACAAAACTTTTTTTTGCTGATACATTATCAGCATTTTATGATGAATTATGAGTTTCTTAGCCAGAAATAATAATGTTAACATCCTGAAAATGAAATTACTTATGCCAGTAGCTCAGGAAATGAAGGGAAAAGAGCTTTGTTGACTGTATGTTCTCATGGACTGGAAAGATCTTATCATGATATATAAAGGTAAAAATGTGGAACACATTTGGCACAACTGTGGAGAACTGGAGTCAGGAAGCAGATAGCTCCATGGAGTTGGATAGAAGTAAAAGGAAGTAAAGCAAATCAGCTGTGTTTCAGAGAGACTATGGGTCTTCTACTGCCACTAGATTAACTTGTTAAAGTAGGGTGTTCTATGTGATATACAGCACTAGCTTCAGGTGTAGTACAGGTGATGTGAACCGGGGTTCAAAGGAACAACACTTTTGAGATCCACAATTACATCTGCTTTTCCTTCACCAGCAAGGGATGGGTAAAAGTTGATGATCATACATGTGCACACACACATTTCTCTCTCTCTCTGTAAACTGAAGACTGTTTTGAGCTTTCTTGCAACCAGTGGCTGATCGAATGTTATTGCTAGCTCAAAGACAAACAATGTAGCATTGACTTTCTTATTCTCCTACTTTCTTGATGGGTCTGAGAGCATCTTGGGAATACTCTGGCCTTTTTTTCCAAAGTGTGGAGCCTTGTGGCAGAGGCAAAATAGGTTGGATAGCCTGTGAGTGCAGAGAGCTCTGAATCTAGGATGTTAACTTTTTATGTGACTTTTCCAGCAGTAAGAAATTATGCAAAAAATAAGACCTACCTCATGCTCCTGCAGCCTCATGTTGACTGCGTCTGGCAGTTAAGTGCTGCTGGGGCATGTTAACCTTTCTCAGAACATGCTTTCAGGACTGGGTGCCTGTGGCAACTTAGGTGTGAAGAGACTGTGTGGGTTGCAAACAGCTTTAGTTGCCTACATGTTCAGCACTGACTAGGTGGTGACAACGTTAGCTGAAGTCAGTAGTAAAACTGTAGGTCAGTGAAAACGTTTCAGCTCAAATTTAGTTCCGTCATAAGAGGAGCAATATCTCTCTGGTATTCAAATACTTAATACCACCCAAGGTGCAAAGCAAGAAAGGTCTATTTTAGACCTCACTTGGCACGTACTCAGTGGCTCCAATGGTGTCACAGTCAGTGCATGTAGCAAGGTGAAGATGTTACAGCCATAAGTAGGTGTGGCTCTGAGATGCCTTCAAAAAAAACCAGGCTGAAATAGAGTCCTCCTCCCCCTTCTGTTCCTGACTTTGGTCTGTCACTGACCTAGGAAGAGAGGAAGAGGAGAAAGTGGTCTTGCTTTTACCCAGCTCCAGAATCAGCTTAATTAAAATATGAGGCTGCAGTATAATAGGATTTTGTCTTCAGTGGTGATACTGGCCTCTTTGCTCCCAATCTCCCCGTTCTTTACATCTCATTGTTGTGCCAAAGTGCCCTCCGCTAAGTGGTATTTACAAAAACTGCTGTGAGCAGGCTCAGAGATCTGACTCAGTGACTGGTTCATAGCACAGCTATGCAGACACATTGGCAGAGTTGAGGGGTTCCATGCACCAAAGAGGGGCATGAGGAGCAGAGCACAAAGCAGCAAAGTAGTAGGGAGAGCAGTCCTTAAGCAGATATTGCTGCAAAGACCACTCTGTCACAATACAGCATCTGACCACAGTTTGAGGGACACTTAAGAAAGCAGTTTTGGAGCAGTACTTTGGGTCGTGTCGTGCAGATTGCCTTCTATGCAAACTGTATCCCACTCCATCAGGTGCTATCCACACCAGTATCCATGGTCTTCAGTTAGGCTTTTCTGAACTTGAATGGGAGACCACAACACATTTTAAGCACAGAATTCAATTCTGGGTTTAAAATAGAGTGAAAACATGGCATAGGAAATTAAGGCACCTGTGAGGGAGATGAAGCACTGTTGAATCAAATTCCTTTCGTCATGCTGCTTCTGCATTTCAAATTGTAGTTGGCTTCTATGTGGTGGGTTCAAGGCTTCTCTGCTGAGGCACTTCCCATGTAGAATGTCACACACATAAACAGTTACGTCACTTGCTTTAGAAAGAAAGATCTTTCTACAGTAAAGAGATTTCTGCCAAATAGAGAGTCAACAGCAGCTCCACATTGGGTTCTTTAAACTTTTAAGATTTCAAATACTGGAGAATATACTCTCACATTCCCCTGTTATAAAGCCTTAAAGAGGTTGTGGTTACAGACACCTGCTGTTATACTGGAACATTGCTTGGTGTCAGGCCTTCATTGTCTAAATTTCTCCCATCTTCCTCAATTTATCAGTTCCACATTCTTCAAATGCAATGATAACATAAGTGAGTTCTCAGCCCTGAATGAAGGATACTCTCCTTCATTGTATTGAACAGAAGGATGCTGGTTTTCTTTTCCTTGCTTTCCTCCTGTCCTCTGCTTCTAAGGCCATGTTAAGCCATTGACTCCCAGCTTGCAGTTCACCTTTGATGCCAGTTTCCTTTGCTTTTGTTATATTTTCAAGCATGAACCAACAAGTCCCAGACCACCCACCTCACTCCTTGAGCAGTGGCAAAAATATCATCTCTCAGACCACTCCTCCAGCACTTTATGTTCTTCAGCAAGGAAAACTGTGATGCTTAAAAGCTTGTGAGCAACTGGCTGAGTGGACTGCTTATCATGCTGACAACTGTTATCTCCCTGTTTCCTTGTACCACATCATCTGATCCTCCCTTATCTTCTGAATTTTGCCAGACTGTCAGCCCCTATAGACAGCACACACTGTTCTGATTTTGCACAGGGTGAAAAAGAGCTGATATGAGGAGAAATATTGTAGAACTGGGACTACAGTAGATTATGATACTTTAAGAAATAACTACAATGATGACCTTTCTAAATATGGCCTAGCTCTTATACCACTATCACTGAGTGCTAGGTCAAGAGATTGAGTCATTGGAAATTTTTTAGAGACACAGGGTATAACAACGTGCTGGTGAAGTTGAATTAATGGGTTTGATGAAAAGTGAATTTTCTTCCTGCAGAATAAACCTGTGGCTTTGACATTTCAAAGTCATTTACAAATTTCTGGCAGGTCCTCCATTATATACTTGATGATGCAATATGTTCTCCCCTTGTGGTATGCACAGAAAGAAAGGAAAAATTTGTGATCCTGATTTAAAAACTATTGCTATTTGTTTGCATTGTAGTAGCAAACTTTTGAGACCCCAGCTTGGATTTAGATGCTGAGCATGAACTGTAATAAAATCTCCACCTCCAGTCAGACTGACATTCAGTAAAGATGAGATAACTAAGGGTTATGAGTTGTGCCACTAAAGCTAAGATCTCTTGAAAAGTATGAAGCATGGAAAATTACTGATTCTGAACCTCTTGACCTCCTGGCTGGTGCTGTAACCCTTGCCCTTTTGACTAGCGTCCAGAGAGAACTGGTCTGGTACCTAATACAATTTTTCCCTCCAGAGGTTTAGTGATTTGTTTTTAAAATAGAATTCGCTCATTTTAAATGTTTATCACTGAGGTTGAGCTATACTGAATATGTGAAACACATTTCCATGGGTAGCATAATCAGTGACATGTTTTGAGTCAGATGTAGTGCTGGATGAACATATTGATTAAATAATTAAACAAAAGACCTCTGTCATTCAATAGGAGATTGCATGTGGTAATGCTGACAACTAAACAGGTGTAATTTTTTATTTTCTGAAGCTCCTGACAAACATGGATGAGTGTTTGTCATGGAGGAGGGTGTGGACCTGACTTTGCTGGCACATCTGGCATGAGAGACGCTACAGGAAGACCCTGCTGCAGCCCTGCCCTGCTCCTGGAGGGAGCAGCTCCCACAGCACCGTTGCTGAATGGGGTGGGGAGCAGCTCCTGAACTGCTGCTGTTTGCACCCAGTGATGTACACAGAGGTGGTGCAGCTGTTCCTACACAGCCCATTCAGCTGCTTTCCTGCAGCAGCTGCAGGAAGAGCAGAGGCAGAGAGCAGAGGCTGCAGCATGTCAGCCTCAGCATTGGCCTGGCTGAGCCTCTTGCTCCACTGCGATAACTCTGCAGAAATGAAAGCTCCTCTCTGTTTCATTTTAAAGTCTGGATTCTTATTTAGACAGAAGCTTCAAGTAACATATACCTGAAACAACCACGTTACCCAGCTGAACAATGACGTAGTCCTCTATTTAGTTTACTGTTGTGTTGTTGTTATTTTTTCCCTGAGAGCGAAGCAAATCAGGACAAGATAGACTTATTCCAGATGATTAAATACTGCTAGATCCGGCTCCCGTGGAGCTCTGGCATACCATCTTTGATCCCAAATTCAGTCTGTACTGAAATCACACAGCTTTCAGAAGTTTGTACAATGTATACATAGATCTCTTGACCAGTTATGCCCCATGGAGCACCATTTACAAAGAGATAAGCTTGTCTCTTTGTAAAAAAAAAATGTAAAAAATAAATAAATTTACAGGGACAAAAGCCAATGAGATTTGGTATCTTAGGTAACAGTTCGTCTGGCTGATGGAAAGAGAAAGATACCTGCCAGCTAAAGACAACAGAGGGTCATGAATTACCCACAATTTCTTAAAATAAACACCAATGTGAATTTAGTAACACCACTAGAAGTGGGAGTAGAATTTTAACACTATTAATATTACATTTATATTTTTTGACTGATAAAATATATCCAAGAAGAAAGCAAGTACTGCAGCTGAGTATTGGAACCAAAAGATGTAGTTACCTATATCATGTTGAAATCCTTTGGGACTTTGGAACATTTTCATCACTTTAGGTATCTTTGAAACTGATAGTCTAAGACCCTTTCTTTTGGATTATAATGCCATGTCTGTGACTGTTTTGTTTCTTATCACAGAGCAGTTAGTAGATAACAAAGGTGACTTGCGTAGTCATTTGTATGAAATTAAATGAGGGCACTGCAGATCTATCATCCCCATGACATTAATTAAGGCCTAAAGACTTTGACATGTCACTAAATTCCTCCCCTCATGAATTTACAACATGCAGCAACCTAGAACTCTGACCTTACACACAGGATTACTTGAAATATTTTTCTTCTACCCACTGCCTTATTCTTTTCATATACAATATAATTACCAGAATATGCTGTACATTTAAAATTAATTCTCACCAACTATTTGTTTATATTATGGTCAAAACCTGTGAACCTGGTTACAATAAGTTTTCTTAGCTGTGTTCAGAATATGTATACATGCATATACAGAAACTGCATATGCAAATATATTTGGAAATGAACAGTTTGCACCAGATCTAATGCACCTGTGAGCAGCAGTGAGGACTGGGCTCAGCAACTTTTGCTCATAGTTCCTCACAGTTTGAGCAACTATGCTCAAACCCTGTTAAGTCAGCCTCTGTCCATCCTTACTGGTAGTTACACACAGAAGAAAAGTAATTCAAGAGTCAGTGGGATCAGATATAGGACTGGGTTTTACCACCTTAACTTTCACATCTGAGCACAGGAGAATTGTCTATAGGGACAATACTTGTGTGGCAGATGCTGCACCAAGTCTCCCATTTTCCTGTAATGAATGCAGTAGACAAACTTTGAGACCTTGGGGACAGTGTCTGTACATTCAGGTACAGATCTACAGTGTTTTTTTTCTGGGATCATGAGGAGATTGTACAGATTAAAGTAATCTTGGCATTTCTACACTGAATTGTTTTTCTGAATATAGAATTAAAATCTTGGCAGCAGGAACTGTAAAGTTCAAAATATCGCAAACTGGCATGAAGTAGTGGATGAGGATATATCATGGACAGTTCAAAGGTGATTTTCTTGTTGTTGTTGTGTTTAAACCCACAGCAAGATCCTTGTAGATCTTTCAAAAGATTTGCAAATTAATTACCAGTATCTGTTTTCATGTGGTAAACTGCTTTTCTTTATACAAAGCTATTCAATAGATATTGGTTATATTTTAGCACTAGATGTAGTAAGCATTCTTGGTTTAAGTTCCAATATTTATTCTCATCTGTATAAAGACATTTTCATATGCTTGGCAGCCTAAAGGATTTACTACATGATATATTTAAACATTTAAGGAAGGGTTTAAAAATTAGTCCAGCTAGGATACCTATAAAAAGAGAAGACATCAAGGAAATGTAATTGCCATGCTCTGAACACAACTTTGTGTATGCTGAGTTTAATATAGCCAATGAGGACCATGTCTCTAATGGAAGAAAAATTCCTGTTTTAGCAGCCACTTTTAAGTAGTAAATTTTCAAGCAACTCCTAAGTGGAAATTTAATGTTATGAATTATTTTTTTTCTCCCTTCCATAATCCAAATGCAAAATCAGTGACCTATGTTGGGAAGAGGATCGAGATAATTTTGGATGAGAATTACAAGCCAGATCCATTTACATTTTTGATGGTAGAAAGAGAGGGGTTGATGGTTTTTTTCCTTCCATGGTGCCAAAAGAATAAATCAAAATGACAGTGCTCCTTAGGCAAAGTAGGCCCTTGGATTTCAGTAGGCCTGCCTGATGTGAGGCAAAAAAAAAATTGGATTTAAGAATTTTCAGTTTCAGAAGCATTCAGGTCTAGGCATTTTCAGTGGTGTTTCCCAGGCCAGTTACTCCTTTTGTCACAAAGTAATCCACGTTGTTTTGTGATCTAGTTTAAGCTCTGACTACAATTGTTTTATCTTTTACATGAAAATCTTTTCCACTGCTGTTTAGATAGAAACTTATTCTTCTTTGAAAAAAAAAAGAAAAAAAAAAAAGCAGGTGTCCTAGGAGATATCTTGTTATACCTTTGTATTTTCCACCAGCTCAGCATTTGCTGGGTTCAGTAATGTTTATCTTGAGGGTGTGTTTTGATGATTTCAAAGGTTGATTTTTTTACTTATTTCCTTTTGCTCTGTTCTTGCAGTCTTTTGTTCAGATCATTATCCATCAAAGGGTACCTGCTTATCCTGATTTGAATCAATGAGAATTTGCACGAGACCTTTCTGCTCATCACTGATCTTAGCATGCTTTAGCTTCCCCAGCAGTCTAAATATTTTCTGATGCACCTTCATGCATGCCTTTAAATCGCTGGAAATTCTTAACTGAAAATTTGCTTTTGTATTCAGAACTTTACCAGATTATTTTCTTCTTTGTTTTAATATTACAATCCAAAGTAATCAACTCTATTAAATGATGTCACATTTATGCTAAGGATAATAAATTACTATTATCTCATTATATATCATTCCATGCTCACTATTGTTGTTATGATTTCCTTACCAGGGAACCAGAAAAGATGATAGGCAAAAACTTGGCATGGAATTTAAAAAAGCCAAACCAACAACTAACTCATTCAGCTGAAATTTTTTATACCAAAATTTAAAGTAGGAAAAAAACCCACCTTTCCTTTTTGCTACAATAGATGAGTCACATAAGTGCTTGCATTATGTGCAAAGTTTTCTTGAAGGAAAAGTGTGTTATTTCAATTTTTCCCATTTATTATAAAAAAAATATGTGAGAAAGATACCATTCCCATCCCCACAGCAAGCAGCTATCTTAAGAATTAAGAATTATTCATTGTGCAAGCTCCATTTCAGTAGCTGCTGCTGTCTCATTTCGCCTTAGTATAGAACTATTCCTTAGGGAACCATTCAGTGTGTGGAGGGATGCCAGATTTTTGCCCATTTTGATTCAAGTTGTAGATAATGAAACTCATGCTTTTTGCTTTTTTTTCCTTCTTTTTCTTTTCTTTTCTTTTTTCTTCTCCCCCACCCCCATTGTTTTGCTGCTACCCAGTGACCTCCTATCACTGATACAGTCTTTGCCCCAGAAAATGCTCATTCTATTCCCTCTCTGTGATTTTAGAAACTAAATCCATTTACTCATGTTGTTTGAAAAGAGAGGAAGGGAAAATCCTGTTTTCTACAGAGAATATTATTTCTTTCTTCCTTGTGATGTCTCTTTTAAGAAGAAAATAAAGTAATATGTGTGTTAGTGAAACTAACTGAGCTTTTAATTGAGGAAAAAGGGGTTCTCTCTTTTCCAGCTCCTTGCTCTACCTCACTGTGTAAACTGGTGCTCCGATGTTAATCTCCTGTGTCAATAATGTATGCCATGAGATCTAGTACTCAAAGGAAAAACAAAGTGGCTGAAGTTTTCAATTCAATTTAGAGACAGATTTTTAAAATATATTTTTTTTCCTCCTAGTGCAACAAAACTGTGTTTTTATTATAGCCCTTTTAAGACTGCAGATAGATGCAGCTCCTCCTGAAAATGCTCCTCACAGGCAAAATAGTGACACTGTAAAGTGCAGTTCCTGTGTTCATGACCTCAGGATGGATTGGCACTGTGCTTCTGCTTCTTTCAGCTTTGCTGTAGTGCTGGAGGCAAGGTTTTTCTGCTGGGTAATGCCTACCCATGGGATGGCTCTCACCTTGTCTCCCTCTGTACTTTCTGTTCTCAGGGAGAGTGGTGAGGTGGAGGGACAATGTTTTATCCCATTTTTCTCTTGTCTGGAAAAGTCAGTGGAATAAGACCTATTTGTAAATGGGCAGAAGAACTCCTTCCCTGCCAACACTACATCAGTCCCTAATTGAATCTTTAACTAAAAGACGACAAGTTTTTTTGTAACTCTTAGGGAATTAATAGTGGAAGGTATATTCTAAATTGGTTTTCTTTTATGTTTATGTGAAATGTTAACATGCAATTTTATTTCAGCCTCCACTTGGTTTTGAGCCTCATTACGTTTATAGAGTACTTTTCTCAGCTTTTTAATCCCATGCTGGAAACGTCTGCAGTATTTTTAATGAAACCTAAGATGCCTTGTAGTCTTTTAAAAATTAAAAGCATGAAGTTTAAATATATATTTTAAAATGTATTATTAGAAAATCATGGCAGGTTGTCTTAACTGCATTTTTACATTGCAACAGCAATGAGAACACACTATAGCTGGAATGAATACTTATTTTCTGTTTTCACTGACAAATATACCCTTAAATGTCCTTTATTAATGACTGTTTTCTCTCTTATTGACCTCTGTGCAATGACTGTATCAATGAGATCAAGTAATTTCACATCTTCTGAACACAGATGTTACTAAAATCTTTATTCAATTTTTTACTGAAGAAAACTGGATATAATAGAACAGGAATGTCAGCACAGGACAGGAATTGACAGCTCTGCTAAATGTCAAGCACCTTTCACCCCTGTGACAGGGGAATACTTTGCTCTTTGGAGATATTTAGTCATTTTCCTTTCACTTTCTTGATTTCCCTTGGTCTACCCCATGCCTGTTTTCTTTCTGAATTTCTCTGAAGGGCTCCTGAAGTTATTCTCCCCAGCCCCCAAAGCTTCATTGGTCTGTAATGTAACCAGGGGGATAAGGCAGAGCGAGGTTAGTATCCTCTCCAGAGGGCTGCCTATCCCCAGTGACCCTGTCTGCATTACAGTCTTCCATCCCCATGGAGCTGCTTTAACTTACTAAAGACTGGTCATGAAAAATGTTTCTGCTTCATTCTCATACTTATATGCCTGAAATTGCATCTGCTCAAAGTCACACTGTGTTGAGTCTTGAAATACATTCCCAATTTGTTTCTAAGTGTGTTAAGCTGTTAAATCAGAGAAAATGTGAAGTCTCAGAGAAAAGTAATACATCTACTAAAAAAGTGCATCAGCAACTGATTTGTACTTGTCCTGAAGTGGCTACCTCTTATTGCTGAAGAGCTTTTTAAGAGAAATTACAAAGCCAAAATAACAGCTTGCAGAAGAAAGGTAGATATTAACATTATTTTGGTCAAGCTAATGGTTGACCTGTGAGCTAGGAACTTGATAGGATATGCATCAGGAAGTACTTGTCCAGAATAGCCATCTTCAAAGGGGTGGCACTTAAAAACTGAAAAATTGTAATTCTGGCAGATAATTACAAAATTCTGTAATTTCTTTGTATCCTCTCCACCCTCTTCATCCTCCCCCTGCCCCCCAACCTTTTTTTTTTTTTGTTGTTGTTGTTGTTCTAGTCATACGTGGTGTAGATTGGCATGAACTTTTAAGAAAGAATATTTTTATGATGTTCTGATCTGAAACTTATCTTTAAAACCCCATCCTTTCTTATCTCTTTTCATTGTCTGAATTCACCGTGCCAATTCTCTCTATTTACAGATATCATCTCTAGCATGTTGCTGTTAGTTCTCTCCATTTCTTATGCTGCTCTAACAGGCCTGGAGACATTGCCGGTTTCTGTTCCCTCTTTATTCCTGAGATAAGCATCTAAACCCAGTAATTCCAGAAGACAATTAATCCTCACTATTTGTCACCATTACTATGAAGGAAGGTTAGATACCTGGTTTTGACTAGACACCTAACTTTTAGATATCTAATACATTGTGTATACTTGACAGTGGAGGCCTCAAGCTACGTTCTTCTGGCTGGTAAAATTTTTTACCAGCAGCTGATTTATACATGTCCTGACGTGGCTTGTTGTAATTGGTGAAGAGACCTTTCATTTAAAATTACAAAGCCAAATCCTCAATGGGCAGCAATCCTGTAATGACAAGATACAAGTTTGTTGCAGTTGAGAATATAACCACAAATCATATGTACAAACCATTCATAAAGTTAAAAAAAAATAAATCTTACTTTTGAGTTAGACTGATGCAAATTCACAGAAATCATGTCACACCAAATGCTAAATTAATTAAATGGAAAGAAAAAATCAGATTCTTCTGATCCATAATCTTGATATGTATTAAAACCGAATTAGAATTTTTCTGCTTTGAATCATTCTACAGGAAAAATAAATCCATTGCAGGAAATAAGAGTAGAGCAGAAATTAGAGAAAACGATGTGAACACCCTAGGTCTAGTTCAGTACTTGACATGTTGAGCAATTGTACACACCCATGCAAAGTATATAGGAATATTATTTTTCACAACAAGATGAGGAGAGCTTTTACATCAGTTTTGCATCTGTAAATGCCAGAGCAATGAAGAGAGCAATGGCAGGCCCTGCAGCAGTTCTGGCAGGAAGGCTCCGGGATGGCTCCTGGAAGGCAGGTGAGCAGGGGAGGTCGCAGTTAGGCCAGATCTGGCTTTGCTGCTAACCAGCTTAATAAGGGTTAAATTGATGAAGAGAAGATGATCTCCATTATCTAATCAGAAGGGAAGCTAAATTACTGTATGCTTTCAGGGACCAGCCTGGTTTCAAGCCCAAGGTGCAGGTGGAAACCCAGCAGGTCTGGGTGTGGGGGAGAGTGTCTTCCCAAGGGGCAGGATTTACGTGTGGCTGTGACGCACAGCCCTCCTGGTCCTGAGAGAACAGGGATGCTCTCTGAGCTGAGAGGAGCTGAACAGGAGCAGTTGGGAGAGTCAAAGAGCTTCACAAATGATGCCCATAGGGACACCCCTGCTTCCACTTAGAGCCTTGTGTTGCTAGGGAGAACGCAAGTGTCAGGGCTCTTATATCAGATCCAGCACCCAGAGGGTGCTACCTTGTCTTCTGCTGCGTGTGCTCCTGCAGGGCTGGAAGAAGCAGGGGATGGGAGCAGGAGACTTGCTTCACAGGCATGTGGATAGCTGAGTTTGCAGCACAGGAGAGAATCACATAGTATTTTGCAAAGGCATTGAACCTC